>NC_088384.1:22737500-23064000 GCF_037993035.2 Macaca fascicularis | reverse complement strand
GAACTGCAGGTTAGGTACTACGGGCAAAGGCTGACGGTCCAAAGAAAAGCACATGGAATATATCATTACAGTGATCAAAGGTCAAGGCGCCAACCAAGAAAATAACCGTCAGGAACCCAAGAGTGGTCAAAATCCAGTCACCCAAATAAGTTGCCTGTAATGTGAGCACCTAGTACAGAGCTGATACTACAGCTTAACTATCTAAACTAGAGAATCCTAATACACTTCTTGCCAGATAATTGATCCTGGACCAGAAAGGAAAGGGTGTCTATAAAGGACATTACTGGAGCAATCATTCAAATTTCAAGGGGGTCTGTGGTTTAGAAAGCAGTACTGTATCAATGATGATGTCCTAATTTTTTTTTTTTTTTTTTTTTTTTTTTTTGAGATGGAGTCTCGCTCTGTCGCCCAGGCTGGAGTGCAGTGGCCGGATCTCAGCTCACTGCAAGCTCCGCATCCCGGGTTTGCGCCATTCTCCTGCCTCAGCCTCCGGAGTAGCTGGGACTACAGGCGCCCGCCACCTCGCCCGGCTAGTTTTTTGTATTTTTTTAGTAGAGACGGGGTTTCACCGTATTAGCCAGGATGGTCTCGATCTCCTGACCTCGTGATCCGCCCGTCTCGGCCTCCCAAAGTGCTGGGATTACAGGCTTGAGCCACCGCGCCCGGCCCGATGATGTCCTAATTTTAATGGTGGTACTGTGGTTTTATATCAACGTTACCAATACATACTGAAGGATTTAGGGGTGATCGCACATCATGTCTGCAACTTATTCTCAATTCAGAAAATAACAGTAATAGTAATAGAAAAAGAATAGGCCGGGCGCGGTGGCTCAAGCCTGTAATCCCAGCACTTTGGGAGGCCGAGACGGGCGGATCACGAGGTCAGGAGATCGAGACCATCCTGGCTAACACGGTGAAACCCCGTCTCTACTAAAAAAAATACAAAAAACTAGCCGGGGGAGGTGGCGGGCGCCTGTAGTCCCAGCTACTCGGGAGGCTGAGGCAGGAGAATGGCGTAAACCCGGGAGGCGGAGCTTGCAGTCAGCCGAGATCGCGCCACTGCACTCCAGCCTGGGTGACAGAGCCAGACTCCGTCTCAAAAAAAGAAAAAAAAAAAAAAAAAGAAAAAGAATTATAGGCCAAACATGATAAATGTTAACAACTGGAGGATCTAGATAAAAGATACACAAAAGTCCTTTGTACTAATCTTGCAAATGTTCTCTAAATTTAACATTTCAAAAGTAAAAATTTAAAAATATACAAATAAAATGTTAAATGCTTTGACAATGAAGTATAGTATATTTTAAAAGAAATATCTAAACTGATCAACACAAGAAATTATTTCACAGTAAGAAGGTAAAAAATAAATGACATGATTTAGCAATAGAATACATCGCAAAAACTAACTAAACTAATAAATACATAGAGCGATTCTAACTTTAGTTTTGTTTTTTTTTTTTTTAGACGGAATCTTGCTCTGTCATCCAGGCTGGAGTGCAGTGGTGCAATCTCGGCTCACTGCGATCTCCACCTCCTGGGTGCCAGCGATTCTCCTGCCTCAGCCTCCTGAGTAGCTGCGATTACAGGGCTCACTGCGATCTCCGCCTCCTGGGTGCCAGCGATTCTCCTGCCTCAGCCTCCTGAGTAGCTGGGATTACAGGCGTGCGCCACCACGCCAAGCTAATTTTTGTATTTTTAGTAGAGACAGGGTTTCACCATGTTGGCCAGGATGATCTCAATCTCTTGACCTCGTGATCCGCCCAGCTCGGCCTCCCAAAGTGCTGGGATTACAAGTATGAACTGCCGTGCCTGGCCCCTAACTTTGTTCTTAAAAGCCTTGCTGGACTTCAATGAACAACAAATAATATTTCATCATCCGGATAGAAATGGGAGAAAAAAGAAGAAATAATATTTCCAGTAAATTAAGTTAAAAGGCACTCTTTCCAGAGAATTGAAATGAAGGTAATTATGTAAACATTCTAGAAACTTATATACAGGTTAATTTTTTTTTTTTTTTTTTTTTTTGAGACAAGGTTTCACTCTGTATCCCAAGCCACAGTGCAGTGGCACAATCATGGTTCACTGCAATGCTGGGCTCAGGCTCAAATGATCATCCTGCCTCAGCCTCCCGAGTAGCTGGGACTACAGCTACATGCCACCATACCAGTTAATTTCTTTTTTTAATTATTTTTTGTAGATATGGGGGTCTGGCTTTGTTGCCTAGGCTTGTCTCAAACTCCTGGCCTCAAGAGATTCTCCCACCTCAGCTTCCCCAAAACACTGAGATGACAAGTGTGAGACACCATGCCCAGCCCACAGGTAGCTTTTTCAATACAATAATGTAAAAACAATCCTTTTAACAGTCCTCTTGAAAACGGAAAATAGTGTAATACTTCTGAAATATTAGTAAATCTCTGTACAAAAAAAAAATCAGGAAATTTAACCAATGACTAAATTTATTCAATGACTTCAAGTGTTGCTATACCAAAATATAAGAAGAATGTTTCCGTTTTAGTATTAGTAATACTTCAATTTCCAAAAAATACTAATTTTATTTAAGTATATTGGTCATCTATCTTATCACTTTAAAAACATTTTTGAAAAAACTATTTCTTGGCTGGGTGCAGTGGCACACGCCTGTAATCCCAGCATTTTGGGAGGCTGAGGCAGGCAGATTACCTGAGTTCACAAGATCGAGACCAGCCTGACCAACATGGCGAAACCCCATCTCTACTAAAAATACAAAAATTAGCTGGATGTGGTGGTTTGCACCTGTAATCCCAGCTACTCGGGAGGCTGAGGCAAAAGAATCTCTAGAACCTAGGAGGCAGAGGTTGTGGTGAGCAGAGATCATGCCACGGCACTCCAGCCTGGCTGACAGAGCAAGACTTGGTCTTAAACAGAAAAGACTTCTTTACCACTATTTCTGGAGTAGCTTTCATAACTTTTTATCTGAAATGCTGTTTTGAGAATATTAAAAAATGTTTCTATAAAAAGACTCTGGAAACTCCTGGGATAATTTTCTCATTTCATTAAGATAGAAAATGCTGGCCAGGCACGATGGCTTGTGCCTGTAATCCCAGCACTTTGGGAGGCCAAAGCAGGCAGATCACCTGAGGTCAGGAGTTCGAGACCAGCCTGGCCAACATGCTGAAACCCTGTCTCTACTAAAAATACAAAAATTAGCCAGGCATGATGGCAGGCGCCTGTAATCCCAGCTACTCAGGAAGCTGAGGCAGGAGAACTGCTTGAACCCAGGAGGCAAAGGTTGCAGTGAGCCGAGATCGTGCCACTGCACTCTAGCCTGGATGACAGAGATGAAAGAGAAGAGAGAAGAGAGACGAGGGAGGGGAGGGGAGGGGAGGAAAAAGAGAGAGAGAAAGAAAGAAAACAAAAAGAAAATGCTGCCAAATCTTTATTATAAGAGATAAGACTAATAGAAACCTTTAAAAGTTGTGTCCTGATACATTTTATATATCACCCACAAAGCACATATCTACATTTTAATCAATGTCACTGTCAAGTATATATGACAACAAACCTCTCACTTCATTTTAAAAAATGCATCCACATTCCTTAGTGATAAACATACCATCTGAGAGTTGGAAATGAAATTTATTACTTAACATATGTTTATAACTTAGTATCATTAGAATGAAACATTCTTAAATTATGACAAATCTGAGAACATAAATAATTGAGCTCCTATTTTCTGAATTTCCTTCACAGCATGATTTCTCTTCTTGCCAGACTTCCTGAATCACTTCCTAAGGACACAGCATCCATCTTAAAGTAGTTGTTTCTATCCCACGAAAGCCTAGTTTCCAAGGAGATGCTATGGACTCTAACATTACTTTAGGCTAACATTTATGAGAAAAATCCCTTTTGGCAAAAACTCTTAGATAAGTAATTCTCCTCTTAGATCAACAATAATAAAATAAAAACTAAATGTACAAATAAGTAAACAATGACCAGTGGCCTTAAGAGAGTCATTTTAATACCAAATAGAAAAGTTACCAATCAAATGGTGGCAGCTAGAAAACATACTTTTGTTTGTAGTTTTTTCTTGAATAACAAAGAAATAAACACTTCTTTGTGTCTTCTAACATGTACCCAAGAAGAGACAGAAACCTTTCAATCACTTTTTTACCTCATCTCTTATAACAGCACACTCAGTAAAAGAGGATGATTTTCCCCAACAACGGAGGACAGTCGTTTGATGAAAGGTATAGGAGTAGCTGCACTCCCCCTGCTAGAACCACCAAACAAGGGCTACTCTCGTATTACAGATTTTTATCTTCTTTTTAAGTAAAAACTAGAAAATGTTAAATTGGTACATTCATAATGTGAAATATTATGAAGCTGTTACAATTAAATTATGTGTAAATTGCCAGAGAAAAATAAGCACATTGCAAATCTAACATTTAAAAAGTATCCCTTTTTAGGAAGATGTTGATCAAGGATACAAAGTTTCAGTTAGATTGGAGGAATAAATGTTAGTGGTCTATTAAACTGCATGGTGGCCACAGTTAATAAAAACATGTAATTCAAAATTGCTAAAATAGATTTTTAATGTTTTCAACACAAAAGAAATATAAATTCGGTAAGGCAATGTATGTGTTAATTATCTGGACTGAATCCTTCTATAATGTATACATAGATCAAAACATCACATGGTACTCCATAAATATATATACTTATCAACTCCTTTTTTTTTTTTTTTTTTTTTTTTGAGACGGAATCTCTCCCTGTTGCCCACAGGCTGGAGTGCAATTGGAGTGCAGTGGCACAACCTCGGCTCACTGCAACCTCCACCTCCTGGGCTCAAGCGATTTTCCTGCCTCAGCCTCCCCAGTAGCTGGGATTACAGGCGCATGCCACCACGCACAGTTTTTTTTTGGTTTTTTTTGTTTGTTTGTTTGTTTGTTTGTTTTTGTATTTTTAGTAGAGACGAGGTTTCACCATGTTGGCCGGGCTGGTCTCAAACCCCTGACCTCGTGATCCATATGCCTCAGCCTCCCAAAGTGCTGGGATTACAGGCATGAGCCACCACACCCAACCAATTGCCAATTTTTTAATTGTTCTAAGTATCTATTTTCTTTAAAAAGCATGTAAGGGTATGTCTGTGAGTACAGGTGTTTATGTGTATAAAGTTACAGATATATTGTAAAAGCTCTCAAAAAATATTCAAACTGAATAAAAATAGTTAACTCTAGGGACTGGAATAGGGAATGGGGTGAGCAACAGACATGAGGGAAATATGATTTTTATTGTTCAAAATTTTTCCAAAAGTAACTTTGAGTTACTTTTGTAATTTAAAAAATTTATATGTGTGTATATATATATACAAGCAATTTACAGACTGACCAAAAAGACCTGAACATAGATTCAAATGCATACAAATTATAAGCCCGTCATAAAATCATGTCTTTAAGGCATATAAAATAAGGGACTATATAGTAACAATAAACCATTTATTGCCAAAGATAACAGGTAATAACAATTGTTCTGGTAATGAAATCCATACTATGAAAAGAAGTGCCCATTGCCTTTGATGGATTTAGCTTATGATGGTGACAGGTAGCCACTCCAAAATGTGGTGCCTAGGCATATCAAATATTTTAAGCTGAAGTAATTTGAGAAATGGTTAGTGCTGGAAGAAATCTCTGACCTTCCTCTGAAGCAGGTTCTAAGACTCTCCTTAAACCTGATGGAAAGGAATATCTTTCTCTGGGAAGACAGAGGGGTACTGAGAAGAGCCCAGACAGGTGTTGGTAAGTTTCTCCCCAGTTTATTACCTCTAGCTCATACCCTCATTGTCCTGTCACATTTTTTCACAACTTTCCACTCCTCATCAAACCTAGCATAAAAATGCTCAAGCTTAACTATTTATTTGGGTCTTCATTTCCTTACGAAGGCTCTCACGTCATGTAAAACTTACGTTAAATACACTTATATACTTTTATCTTGCTAATCTCATTTGTTATAGGGGCCCCACTTGAGAACTTAGAAGTGCAGAAGTAAATATATTTTTTCTCTCTCATACTTAGAATATAAATTTTGCTTAAATTTAAAGAAAGCATCACTTTCTTACATATTAAAAAATTCCCTTTCCTGATTATCATTCCGTCTATACAAAGCTGAATAACTGAATTTTCATCTCCTTAAAAACAAGAATAAAATTACACAAAATAATTACATAAGACAATTTTATTGTAAATATTTATTCTGAATACAGTGTTTGACTCATAACTGATTTTTTTAATGTCACAAGACAGCATGCACAGATGTTAAGACAATTTGGAGTAGGTAAGTAGAGGTTCTAATTCTGATTTTTTTTTCTCTCACTCTGTAACTCTGGGCAAATTACTTAAATCTCCCTGAATCTTACCTTACCTTTAAAATACAGATAGCACCACCTATAACAGATGATTATTATGAGGATCTGCCTTTCACTCATGAAGTTCACTAGGTCTTTACAAAGCATATCCCAAATCCCTCAGGTTCTCTCCATTTCCACTACTCTAGTCCAAGTTAGCTTCATCATTAGCCTCCCTGCTTCTGCTTTCACTCTCCTACTTTCCATTTCCCTCACAGTGGTTGTTTATACTTTCCCATAAATTAAACTGTGGAAAAGCACTTCCAAAAGGGCAGAGTAAAGCCTTCCAAAAATCTGCTCTTCCACAAAAGCAATGAGAACACTAGCAGAACTTGTCAAAATCAACTTTTTCAGGATTTCAGAAATTAACCAACAAACTGTACCAACCCAAGAAGTGTTTCTCAAAAGAAACAGCTGAATCTCAGTAAAAGCAGCAAGCTTTGTGGGGTTTTTAACTTGCACTATTTCTATCCCTTTTTCTCCACCTATGTGATCGACTTGAAAACCAGCAGCCTTCTCACCAAAATGGGTATGAAAACCAGAAGCTTAGGAGTAAACAGAGGGATCAAAATCGTTTGGACCTCTTCAAAATACCCTACCCCCAGAAAATTACCACTATTTGACCTGTCTGGCAGCTCCCTAGAGAAGTTCCATTCATAAGACTATATTCGGCCTAACTCAGAAGTAGCTGTGTGAACAACCCTCTTCACAGGGCATCTGTCAAATAAAATCAGTGGCAACTGCTTAACATCACAACTGCCTGATGCAGCAATACATATTGGGTAAACAAGAGTTTAATGAAAAACTTTAAAAGAAAAATCTGGATAATGAGATGTCCCTATGGGGCTTTTAAAACTCCAAAATATCCCTGGGAATCTAAAAATGTGCAGTACTATGTGCATACCCAAGAAGGACCTAAGAAGCTCCTAATCTCTCATCTGGCTGTCCTTGAGGTTCTACACAAATGGGAAGTGAAGGCTAAGAGTTGTAATCTACCAGAGTGCTGAAGGTGTGTCCAAACATACACAGGGAACTCTTTGGCAAAGGCTGGGAAACTTAGTAGTTCAAGGCATTTAAGAAATCTCTATTGAGCTGAGGACTATGCTACCTGAGCAGACTTCAGTAGATACACATGACAAAGAATAGAGATTTTAAAGAGTTAGTTTAGGAAAGTCACTAACACACAAAAACCAAAAACAACAACAACAAACTCTGGGAGAGAGGGAGATCTGATTTCCAAAGTTACCACATTATATTACCTAAAATGTCCAGTTTTCAACAAAAAATGATGAAACATAAATAGAAACAGGAAAGTACTGCTCATACACTGGGGGGAAAAAAGCAGTAATAGAAACTGTTCATGATGAGAAAATCAAGATATTGGACTTACTAGATGAAGATACTAAATTAGCCATTAAAAACATGCTCTATGGAAACTATGTCTAAAGAATTAAAGGAAAACGTGAGCAATATCTTACCAAATGGAGAATATCAATAAAAAGAAAGTATGTTTTTTGAAAACCAAATAACTCCGGAATTAAAAAATACATAATAAAAAATTCACGGGGATTGCTGGCAAGATGGCCGAATAGGAACAGCTCCGGTCTGGAGCTCCCAGCGAGACCGAAGCAGAAAGCAGGTGATTTCTGCATTTCCCACTGAAGTACCCGATACACCTCATTGGGACTGGTTGGACAGTGGGTACAGCCCACAGAGGGTGAGCTGAAGCAGGGCGAGGCATCGCCTCACCCAGGAAGCACAAGGGGTCGGGGAATTCCCTGCCCTAGCCAAGGGAAGCCGTGAGGGACTGTAAACAGTGCACTCCAGCCCAGACACTGCACTTTCCTCATGGTCTTTGCAACCCACAGACCGGGTGATTCCCTCCAATACCTATGCCACCAGGGCCCTGGATTTCAAGCACAAAACTGGGTGGCCGTTTGGGCAGACACCAAGCTAGCTACAGGAGTTTTTTTTGTTTGTTTGGTTGGTTGGTTGGTTTTGTTTCTTCCATACCCCAGTGGTGCCTGGAATGCCAGAGAGACAGAACCATTCACGCCCCCTGGAAAGGAGGCTGTAGTCAGGGAGCCAAGTGGTCTGGCTTGGTGGGTTCCACCCCCACCGAGCCCAGCAAGTAAAAATCCACTGGCTTGAAATTCTCACTGCCAGCACAGAAGTCTGAGGTCGACCTGGGACACTCGAGCTTGGTTGGGGGACAGGTGTCTGCCATTGCTGAGGCTCGAGAAGACAGTTTTACCCTCATGGTGTAAACAAAGTCACCAGGAAGTTTGAACTGGGTATAGCCCACTGCAGCTCAGCAAGGCCACTGTGGCCAGACTGCCTCTCTAGATTCCTCCTCTCCAGGCAGGGCATCTCTGAAAAAAAGGCAGCAACCCCAGTCAAGGGCTTATAGATAAAACCCTCATCTCCCTGGGACAAAGCACGTAGGGGAAGGGGTGGCTGTGGGCGCAGCTTCAGCAGACTTAAACATCCCTGCCTGACAGCTCTCAAGAGAGCAGCGGATCTCCCAGCACAGCGTTCAAGCTCAGCTACAGGTCAGACTGCTTCCTCAAGTCAGTCCCTGACTCCCATGTGTCCTGACTGGGAGATACCTCCCAGTAGGGGCCAACAGACACCTCATACAGGAAAGCTCTGGCTGGCATCTGGCGGTGCCCCTCTGGAAAGAAGCTTCCAGAGGAAGGAACAAGCAGCAATCTTTGCTGTTCTGCAGCTTCTGCTGGTGATACTCAGGCAAACAGGGTCTAAAGTGGACCTCTAGCAAACTCCAACAGACCTGCAGCAGAGAACCCTGACTATTAGAAGGAAAACAAACAGAAAGGAATAGTATCAACATCAACAAAAGAGGAAGTCCACTTGGAGACTCTATCAAAGACCAAAGGTAGATAAATCCATGAAGATGCGGAGAAACCGGTGCAAAAAGGCTGAAAATTCCGAAAGCCAGAACACTTCTTCTCCTCCAAAAGATCACAATTCCTTGCCAGCAAGGGAACAAAACTGGATGGAGAATGAGTTTGACAAATTGACAGAAGTAGGCTTCAGAAGGTGGGTAATAACCAACTCCTCCGAGCTAAAGGATCATTTTCAAACCCAATGCAAGGGAGCTAGGAACCTTGAAAAAAGGTTAGGCAAATTGCTAACCAGAATAACCAGTTTAGAGAAGAACAGAAAAACACAGCACGAGCACTTCACGAAGCATACACAAGTATCAATAGCTGAATTGATCAAGTGGAAGAAAAAAATATCAAAGATTGAAGATCAACTTAATGAAATAAAGTGAGAAGACAAGATTAGATAAAAAAGAAGGAAAAGGAACGAACAAAGCCTCCAAGAAATATGGCACTATGTGAAAAGACCCAATCTATGTTTGATTGGTGTACCTGAAAGTGACAAGGAAAATGGAACCAAGTTGGAAAACACTCTGCAGGATATTATCCAAGAGAACTTTCCCAACCTAGCAAGACAGGCCAACATTCAAATTCAGGAAATACAGAGAACACCATTAAGACACTCCTCGAGAAGAGCAACCCCAAGCCACATAATCGTCAGATTTACCAAGGTTGAAATGAAGGAAAAAAGGTTAAGGGCAGCCAGAGAGAAAGGTTGGGTTACCCACAAAGGGAAGCCCATCAGACTAACAGCAGATCTCTCTGCAGAAATGCTACAAGCCAGAACAGAGTGGGGGCCAATATTCAACATTCTTAAAGAAAAGAATTTTCAACTCATAATTTCATATCCAGCCAAACTAAGCTTCAAAGGTGAAGGAGAAATAAAATCCTTTACAGACAAACGCACGCAAAAGATTTTGTCACCACCAGACCTGCCTTATAAGAGTTCCTGAGGGCCGGGCGCGGTGGCTCAAGCCTGTAATCCCAGCACTTTGGGAGGCCGAGACGGGCGGATCATGAGGTCAGGAGATCGAGACCATCCTGGCTAACACAGTGAAACCCCATCTCTACTAAAAAATACAAAAAGCTAGCCGGGCGAGGTGGCGGGTGCCTGTAGTCCCAGCTATACGGGAGGCTGAGGCAGGAGAATGGCGTAAACCCGGGAGGCGGAGCTTGCACTGAGCTGAGATCCGGCCACTGCACTCCAGTCCGGGCGACAGAGCGAGACTCCGTCTCAAAAAAAAAAAAAAAAAGAGTTCCTGAAGGAAGCACTAAACATGGAAAGAAACAACCGGTACCTGCCACTGCAAAAACATACCAAATTGTAAAGACCATTGACACTATGAAGAAACTGCATCAACTAATGGGCAAAATAACCAGATAGCATTGTAATGACAGGATCAAATTCACACAATATTAACCTTAATGTAAATGGGCTAAATGCCCCATTTAAAAGACACAGATCGACAAATTGGATAAAGAGTCAAGACCCATCAGTGTGCTGTATTCAGGAGACCCATCTCACATGCAAAGATACAGATAGGATCAAAATAAAGGGATGGAGGAATATTTACCAAGCAAATGGAAAGCAAAAAAAAGCAGGGGTTGCAATCCTAGTCTCTGATAAAACAGAGTTTAAACCAACAAAGATCAAAAGAGACAAAGAAGGCCATTACATAACAGTAAAGGGATTATTGCAACCAGAGAGCTAACTATCCTAAATATATATGCACCTAATACAGGAACACCCAGCATAAAGCAAGTCCTTAGAGACCTACAAAGAGACTTAGACTCCCACACAATAACAGTGAGAGACTTTAATACCCCACTGTCAATATTAGATCAATGAGACAGAAAATTGACAAGGATATTCAGAACTTAAACTCAGCTCTGGACCGAGCAGACCCAATAGACATCTACAGAACTCTCCACCCCAAATCAACAGAATATACATTCTTCTCAGCACCACCTCGCACTTATTCCAAAATTGACCACATAATTGGAAGTAAAGCACTCCTCAGCAAATGTACAAGAACAGAAATTATAAGAAACTGTCTCTCACACCACAGTGCAATCAAACTAGAACTCAGGACTAAGAAACTCAATCAAAACCTCTCAACTACATGGAAACTGAACAACTTGCTCCTGAATGACTACTGGGTAAATAACAAAAGTAAGGCAGAAATAAAGATGTTCTTTGAAACCAATGAGAACAAAGACACAATGTACTAGAATCTCTGATACGCATTTAAAGTAGTGTTTAGAGAAAAATTTATAGCACTAAATGCCCATGAGAGGAAGCATAAAATATCTAAAATTGACACTCTAACATCAAAATTAAAAGAACTAGAGAAGCAAGAGCAAACACATTCAAAAGCTAGCAGAAGACAAGAAATAACTAAGATCAGAGCAGAACTGAAGGAGATAGAGACATGAAAAACCCTTCAAAAAAACAATAAATCCAGGAGCTGGTTTTTTGATAAGATCAACAAAATAGATCAACCACTGGCTAGACTAATACAGAAGAAAAGAGAGAAGAATCAAAAAAATGCAATAAAAATTGATAAAGGAGATATCACCACTGATCCGACAGAAATACAAACTACCATCAGAGAATACTACAAACATCTCTGTGCAAATAAACTAAAAAACTAGAAGAAATGGATAAATTCCTGGACACATACAACCTCCTAAGACTAAACCAGGAAGAAGTTGAATCCCTGAATAGACCAATAACAAGTTCTGAAATTAAGACAGTAATTAATAGCCTACCAACCAAAAAAAAGTCCAGGACCAGATGGATTCACAGCCAACTTCTACCAGAGTTACAAAGAGGAGCTGGTACCATTCCTTCTGAAACTATTCCAAACAATAGAAAAAGAGGGAATTCTCCCTACTTCATTTAATGAAGCCAGCATCATCCTGATACCAACACTGAGCAGAGACACAACAAAAAAGAAAATTTGAGGACAATATCCCTGATGAACATTGATGCAAAAATCCTCAATAAAATACAGGCAAACCGAATCCGGCAGCACACCAAAAAGCTTATCCACCACGATCAAGTTGGCTTCATCCCTGGAATGCAAGGCTGGTTCAACGTATGCAAATCAATAAATGTAATCCATCACATAAACAGAACCAGTGACAAAAACCACATGATTATCTCAATAGATGCAGGAAAGGCCTTCAACAAAATTCAACACTCCTTCATGATAAAAACTCTCAATAAACTAGGTATTTATGAAAACATACAGCCAATATCATACTGAATGGGCAAAAACTGGAAGCATTCCCTTTGAAAACAGGCACAAGACAAGGATGCCCTTTCTCACCAATCCTAGTCAACACAGTATTGAAAGTTCTGGCCAGAGCAATCAGGCAAGAGAAAGTAATAAAGGATATTCAAATAGGAAAAGAAGAAGTCAAATTGTCTCTGTTTACAGATGACATGATTGTATATTTAGAAAACCCCATCATCTTAGCCCATAATCTCCTTAAGCTGATAAGCAACTTCAGCAGTCTCAGGATACAAAATCAATGTGCAAAAATCACAAGCATTCCTATACAACAATAACAGACACACAGCCAAAGCATGAGTGAACTCCCGTTTACAATTGCTACAAAGAGAATAAAATACCTAGGAATCCAACTTACAAGGGATGTGAAGGACCTCTTCAAGGAGAACTACAAACCACTGCTCAAGGAAATAACAGAAGACACAAATAAATGGAAAAACATTCCATGCTCATGGATAGGAAGAATCAATATTGTGAAAATGGCCATACTGCCCAAAGTAATTTATAGATTCACTGCTATCCCCATCAAGCTACCATTAACTTTCTTCACAGAATTCTTCATATGGAACCAAAAAAGAGCCCGCATAGCCAAGACAATCCTAAGCAAAAAGAACAAAGCTGGAGGTATCACGCTACCTGACTTCAAACTATACTACAAGGCGACGGTAACCAAAACAGCATGGTACTGGTACCAAAACAGATATATAGATCAATGGAACAGAACAGAGGCCTCAGAAATAATGCCACACATCCACAGCCATCTGATCTTTGACAAACCTGACAGAAACAAGCAATGGGGGAAGGATTCCCTATTTAATAAATGGTGTTGGGAAAACTGGCTAGCCATATGCAGAAAACTGAAACTGGACCCCTTCCTTACACCTTACACAAAAATTAACTCAAGATGGATTAAAGACTTAAACCTAAGACCTAAAACCATAAAAAACCTAGAAGAAAACCTAGGTAATACATTTAAGACATAGGCTTGGGCAAAGACTTCATAATTTAAACACCAAAAGCAATGGCAACAAAAGCCAAAATTGACAAATAGGATCTAATTAAACTAAACAGCTTCTGCACAGCAAAAAGAAACTATCATCAGAGTGAATAGGCAACCTACAGAATGGGAGAAAACTTTTACAATCTATCCATCTGACAAAGGGCTAATATCCAGAATCTACAAAGAACTTAAACAAATTTACAAGAAAAAAACAAACAAACCCATCAAAAAGTGGGCAAAGGATATGAACTGACACTTCACAAAAGCAGACATTTATGCAGCCAACAAACATATGAAAAAAGGCTCATAATCACTGGTCATTAGAGAAATGCAAATCAAAACCACAATGAGATACCATCTCATACCAGTTAGACTGGCGATTATTAAAAAGTCAGGAAACAACAGATGCTGGAGAGGATATGGAGAAATAGGAACACTTTTACACTGTTGGCAGGAGTGTATATTAGTTCAACCATTGTGGAAGACAGTGTGGCAATTCCTCAAGGATCTAGAACTAGAAATACCATTTGACTCAGCAATCCCATTACTGGGAATATACCCAAAGGATTATAAATCATTCTACTATAAAGACACATGCATGTATATGTTTATTGCGATACTATTCACAAAAACAAAGACTTGGACCTAACCCAAATGCCCATCAATGATAGACTGGATAAAGAAAATGTGGCACATATATACCATGGAATACTATGCAGCCATAAAAAAAGGATGAGTTCATGTCCTTTGCAGGGACATGGATGAAGCTGGAAACCATCATTCTCAGCAAACTAACACAAGAACAGAAAATCAAACACCACATGTTCTCACTCATAAGTGGGATTTCAACAATGAGAACAAATGGACACAGGGAGGGAAACATCACACACCAGGGCCTGTAGGGGGGTGGGGGGCTTGGGGAAGGATAGCATTAGGAGAAATACCTTATCTTGATGACAGGTTGATTGGGTGCAGCAAACCACCATGGCATGTGTATACCTATGTAACAAACTTGCACATTCTGCACATGTACCCCAGAGCTTAAAGTATAATTTTAAAAAATTCACTAGAGGGACTCAAAAGCAGACCTGAATTGGAGGAAAAAAAATCAGTAAATTGCAATCTCAGACTCTGGTGTATATTACAGGAAACTAAAATTGAATAGTCTCTGCAACATCATTTGGACATATTGGTGTTAGAACTTGAAAGAGAATTCTGGATTCTTGAGTCCCTAAACAATGGACTCCTTTGTCCAGGGAAGTAGTATGGTATAGTAATTAAGTACAAAGTCTTCAGAATCACATTGACCTGGGTTTAAATCCAAATCTTTCAGTTAATAACTAGATGTCCTAGACAAGTATATAATCTCCCACTAAGTATAAATGTTCTCTTTTATAAAGTAGTGATAAAAATAATATCTACCTCATAAGATTATTGTGAGTATAAAATTGATATCACAAATAAAAGGATTTGAACAAGCCTGTCGTAATAAGCATTCAATAACAGCTATTCTATTTTATTACTATTATAATACTAGGGAAACGTAAGGTCAAGATATGTTTAAACATTTTTTTCTTAGTGTGACTCTATCATCAGGTATAATACTTGACAGATAAGGTGTAATACTCTGTATTCAGGTATTATACCTGATGATAGAATTCTGTCATCACGGACAGATGAGGTGGTTCATGCCTGCAATCCAAGCACTGGGAGGCCAAGGCGAGTGGACTGCTTAAGCTCAAGAGCTTGAGACCAGCTTGGGCAGCATAGTGAAACCCCATCTCTACAAAAAGTACAAAAATTAGCCATAGTGGCATGCGCCTGTAGTCCGAACTACTTGGGAGTCTGAGGCAGAAGGATCACTGTAAAGGCTGCAGTGGGCTGTGATCATGCCACTGCACTCCACCATGAGTGACAGAGCAAGATCCTGTCTCAAAAAAAAAAAAAAAAAAAAAATTCTGTCATCAGGTATAATCAATGAACAAGAATACAAGAAAAGCTTTCAATCCATGCAGAAAGAGGAGGTATTTTATCATGTGCTTTAAAATTAATAGGAAAGTCCCACTATGAAATCTTCCTTTATGTAGTGTTATATACCACATGAAAATTCACCATTCCTTTGGGTTCTTTTCCATTGATACCCTTGAAGATATCCTTGAAGAACATAACCATTTCTGTAACTCATTATTTACACTAAAGTAATAACAACTACTTATCAACTGACTTATCTGAAAAGATGGGATTCAAGAAAATTCCAAAACAGAAAGATAAAGGATAAAAAGCTAAATTAAAGTAGATATAATTAAAAAGGGATATGAGACACGGGTTGGTGGCTCACGCCTGTAATCCCAGTACTTTGGGAGGCCAAGGTGGGAGGATCACTTGAGCCCCAGTGTTCAAGACCAGCCTGGGTAACACAGGGAGACCCTTTTAAAAAAAAAAAAAAATTTAACAGTTAGCCAGGTGTAGTCCTGTGTGCTAACAATTAGCACACACTGTAGTCCCAGCTACTCTGGAGACTAAGGTGGGAGAATCTTTTGAGGCTGGGAGTTTGAGACTGCAGCGAGCTGTGATCACAGCACTGCACTCCAGCCTGGCTGACAGAGTGAGACCCTATGTCAAGAAAAGAAATAAAGGGGGGATATGATATGGTCTACGAATGAAGGTACATGAACATGTACCGTAATATGCATATGATCCGACAAAGAATACTGAGGTGAATTATAAGAATAGTCACAAATTCTTCCTATTCTGCTTTGCACTTAGCCATATGAATTGCTTTGGCCAATGGGAGAATAACAAATGTAGTACAAACAGACTTTAATAAAGCTATGCAATTGTGTTTGCACTCTCTTACAGTTCTTGGAATTCAACAACTGCCATGCAAAGAACCCCAGCAAAATCTGCTAGAGGATGAGAGACACATGGCCCAGTTGCCATTGTTCTCCTGGCCAAAAGCACACCAACTGCCAGAAATGTGAGACTGTCCTAGATATTCTAATCACCAGCCAAACTTCTAGTGTACCTCAAACATATGAGAAAGACCAGCAGAAATCAGTTGAGTCAGAGCAGTTCAGAAGAGCCACTCAGCTGACCTACAAAATCTTGAGCTTAATAAATGGTGGTTGTTGGCCAGACACAGTAGCTCATGCCCGTAATCCCAGCACTTTGGGAGGCCGAGGCAGGTGGATCATCTGAGGTCAGGAGTTCAAGACCAGCCTGGTCAACATGATGAAACCCCATCTCTACTAAAAATACAAAAAAATTAGCCAGGCGTGGTGGTGAGTGCCTGTAATCCTAGATAATCGGGAAGCTGAGGCAGGAGAATTGCTTGAACCCAGAAGACAGAGGTTGCAACGAGCCGAGATCACACCACTGCACTCCAGCCTGGTCAACAAGAGCAAAAACTCCATCTCAATCAATCAATCAATCAATGGTTGTTGTTTTAAGCCACTACCTTTTGGAATGATGTTTTTATAAAGCAAAAGTTAGTGGACACAAGTGCAAACCAAAAATACATTTAAAAAAAAAAAATCAGGCCAGGCGCAGTGGCTCACGCCTGTAATCCCAGCACTTCGGGAGGCTGAGGCAGGTGGATCACCTAAGGCTAGGAGCTTGAAACCAGCCTGGCCAACATAGTAAAACCCTGTCTTTACTAAAAATATAAAAATTAGCCAGGCATAGTAGCACATGCCTGTAATCCCAGCTACTTGGGAGGCTGAGGCAGGAGAATCGTTTGAACCTGGGAAGCAGAGGTTGCAGTGAGCCACTGCAGAGGTTGCAGTGAGATCGTGCCACTGCATTCCTGGGTGATAGAGTGAGACTCTGTCTCAAAAAATCATAATAATAATAATAGCAAAGAGGTAGGATATTGAAACAATGAAAAAGGTCAAAATGCCAAATTAACAAGAAAAAAAAATAAAATAAATACCATTACCAGAGAAGACAGCAGCAAAATAAACAGTGCTTGCTTATAGTAAGTGCCTAATCGATGTTTATGAATTGAAATAAAGAAAATATATCACATATATTAAACAGCAAGCTACATTTATAGGATCCTATATTAATAGGATCTGATAAACTATTCACAAGCATATATATTCTATATATGTGGTGAAAAATAATTCTTCCTTTTCCCTCTGCAGCAGAAATATCTCAACAGAATGTTTTATCCATTTTGGAATCAACACATTAAAAAACTTAAAAAGCTAATCAATAGGTATTTTAAGGATTCAGAAGATTACTGAGATTATTATAAAGGAAAGAAAATGCTCAAAAACAACTGGGTAGTTTTACTAAAAAGCATGTGTATATAAATATAGGGTGATTATTATCATCATGATGATCATCATCACATTAATAATCATGATGTATTATCATATAATCATATATAATATCACATATAACCAACTTGTATATAAAAAACTCTCTGCTACGTGCCTAACATTAATTTAATCCTCACTACAATACTTCAAGGTATGTAATGTTAACCCAGACACAAAAGGAAAAATTGAGGCTTAGGGATGTCAAAGACTTCAGCTAACAAGGAGGAACAAACCTAGACTGAATTCCAAAGTACTAGCAGACCTCACTTCACATGTGTATTATGCCAATATACATGAATTTCAGTTATCGCAATTAAATAATACCAGTCCCCTAACAACACAATTCAAATTTCAGTTACCACTATACATCAACTGATATAAACGAGGAGGAAGAAGAAAAAAGGAAAAGGAGAGCATGTTTGTCAGCAGAGCAGTAAGCAATACAAAGGGTCCTCAAAAAGCTCATGGAAAATGTGTATTATGCAAAAACTATGCATGGATTTCAAAAAATTTCTGATCAAAATAAACTCTAACTTGTTATAACATGTCTGAACAGGATCTAACTTGAGGCACTATGAAGAATAAAACATAAGTTTAGAAACAGTCCCTATCAGAGCAAAATAAATTCTGCTAAAATCAAAGCAAAGCAAAACAAACATCAAATTTATAGTAAAGCCAGGGTGGAAAAATAATAGATGCTTTACAAAAAAAATTGTGGGGACCATACCCAAAGAAGTCAACAGTTTACAAATAGATAACTTATTTTAAGAAGGGACAAGACCACATTGAAGATAAAGTCCACAGCAGCAGATCATCTGTATCAATTTACAATGAAAAAAACACCTTATTCCTGCTCTAATTGAAGAGGATCAACAACTAGCAGGAGAGACAACAGCCAGCATCAGCTGGGCAGAGTGGCTCACGCCTGTAATCCCAGCACTTGGGGGGCCGAGGCAGGCAGACCACGAGATCAGGAGTTCGAGACCAGCCTGACCAACATGGTGAAACCCTGTCTCTACTAAAAATATGAAAATGAGCTGGGCGTGGTGGTGCGCACCCATAATGCCAGCTACTCAGGAGGCTGGGGCAGAATTGTTTGAACAAGAGAGGCAGAGGTGGCAGTGAGCTTAGCACTCCAGCCTGAGCAACAGAGCAGAATTCTGTCTCAAAAAAAAAAAAAGAAAAAGAAACAATAGCCAACATCATAGACAGCTCAACTGATTCAGCTTACATAATTCTGACTGAAAAATTAAAGTTGAGCAAACTTTGCACTCGGCAGTGCCAAAACTGTTGTACCAGATCAGCTACAGACAAAAGCAGAGCTTTCAACGGAAATTTCAAACAAGTGGAAATTTTAAACAAGTGGGATAGATATCCTAAAACAGTTCTTTGAAGAACTGAAGAATTGAAACCAGAGATGAAACATGGCTTTACCAGTGTGATCCTGAAGACAAAGCACAATCAAAGCAATGGCTACCAAAAAGTAGAAGTGGTCCAGTCAAAGCAAAAGCAGACCAGTGAAGAACAAAGGTCATGGCAACAGTTCTTAAGGATGCTCAGGGTGTTGTGCCTGCTGACTTTCTATGGGGCCAAAGAACAATAACATCTGCTTATCATGAGAGTGTTCTGAGAAAGTTAGCCAAAGCTTTAGCAGAAAAATGCCTGGGAAAGCTTCATAGTCCTCCACCATGACAACGCTCCTGCTCGTTCCTCTCCTCAAAAGATAGAAATTTCTCAAGAGTTTCAGTTGGAAATCATTAAGCGTTTACCTTAAAGTCCTGATTTGGCTCTTTCTGGCTGCTTTTTGCTCCTTAATCTTAAAAACATATTTAAAGAGAACCCATTTTTCTTTCGTTGATCATGTAAAAAAGACTGCTTTCACATGGTTGCATTCCAGAATGCTCAGTTCTACAAGGATAGACTAAATGGTTCGTATTACTGCTTACAAAAGAGTCTTCAACATTATTGAGCTTATGTTGAGAAATAAAGTTTGTACTTTTTGTGTTTATTTTTTAATTCCAATTTTCCAAAAACTTTTTGAAAACCCCTCCTAAAGGAAGAAATGTGACCACTGGAGCAGAATCTTGACTATCAATCCAATTGACAACACTGAGCAACAAAAGGTTTTGAACAAGAACAATGTTACAATAAAAGGTTATCACAACAAAGTAAGAATGAAACTATAAGAACTGAACTATAATACTCTATTAGGTTGGTGCTAATACAAATAAACTGTATAAGATATATATGAAATACATTTAAGAAAAAAGGCTGGGGCCTATGGCTCATGACTGTAATCCCAGCACTTTAGAAGGCCAAGGCAGAAGATCATTTGAGTCCAGGAGTTTGAGACCAGCCTGGGCAACATAGCAAGACCCTACCTCTAAAAAAAAAAAAAAGTTTAAAAAAAATAGCTAGGTATGATGGCACACGCCTGTAGTCCCAGCTGCTCAGGAGGCTGAGGCGGGGGGGATCACCTGAGCCCAGGAATTCAAAACTGCAGTGAACCATGATGGCACCACTGCGCTCCAGCCTGGGTGACAGAACAAGACTGCCTCTTAAAAAGAAAGAAAAGAAAAAAGAAAAGAAGAGAAAAGAAAAGAAAAAGAAAGAGTATGAAGGAATTATTTACCAATTTGATGCAGAGAATGAAAAGGAAATAAGATAAATATCTTAAATGTATGAGACTAGCTAACTGGAAGCAATGAACCTAGTGAGAGACCTCAAAACATCAAGAGAATCATTAAATCACTCAAAATATATCACTTTTACTTCCAGTAGAGACTGGCTGGGCAAGATCCTGCTGGACTCACCCCAACCCAGAAAACAACTGTAAAGTTTAGACATAATATTTTAAAAAGCTACCTGAAAGTACTAACGCGTGAAGAGAAGCAGGTAGATTTTGGAGCAAGAGAGCTGTAAAGTGAGTTCCCATTTTCAAGGTGCAAGGGTCAGGTACTGTAAGAATGGTAAGCAAGGGTACAGAAATACTGGTAGAAAAATAGTTTTTCTGGCCTGAGGAACTAGAACACTGAAGGCCAGAAAACCACAGCCTCTGGCCAAGGGGAAAGGGGATTCCAGAAAGAAAAGAATCAGAAAAGAAATACTCAAATTCTGTCTACTCACATCTTTGGTTAACCGCTGAGTCACACATGTATGGAACAAATTTCAAAGCAGTTCAACAAAAGACAAAATATTTGAACTGAGACCAGAGCTTCCACTTAAGAAACAGTGTTTGCATTTCTAGTCTAATCAAGATAATTACCTGTCAAACATCAACAATTGAAAACTTTCTCAAGAGAAAAAAAAAAATCAACTCTAGAAAGTATTCAAATAAGCCAATAAATAGCATGAAAAGAATAACAGAGGGACAAAAACAGAAAGGACAAATTAAAAAGAAATAATACAATGGTAGACACAAAGTTAACAGCAATAATTGCATTAAAAATAAATGAACAAAAAAATCCAATTTTGGCAGAAACTGACAAACTTGATTTAAAAAGCAAGACACAACTATATATTGTCCAAAACAGATGAATTTCAAATGTAAAGGCACAGAGAGGTTGGAAATATATAAACAGAAGAAAATATATAATGCAAAGAGTAAGTAGAAGGCTAGAACATCTATATTAACATCAGACAAAATAGATTTTTTTTGAGACACAGTCTCGCTCTGTCTCCTAGGCTTGAGTGCAATGGCACAATCTCGGCTCACTGCAACCTCTGTCTCTTGGGTTCAAGCGATTCTCCTGCCTCAGCCTCCCGAGTAGCTGAGATTACAGGCCCCTGCCACCGCACCCAGCTAATTTTTGCATTTTTTAGTACAGACAGGGTTTCACCATGTTGGTCAGGCTAGTTTCGAACTCCTAACCTCAGGTGATCCACCCACCTTGGCCTCCCAAAGTGCTGGGATTACAGGTGTAGGCCACCATGCCCAGCCCAAAATAGATATTTTTTAAGAGACATGATCTCACTATGTTGCCCAGGCTAGACTCCTCAGCTCTTATTATTTATCCTCAGCTATTATTTATCAAGAAGATATAATAAAGTTATATGTATATATTAATAGGAGAGCTTCAATATATAAGAAGCAAAACTTGACAATATTAAAGGGATAAACAGCCAATTCCAAAATCTTAGTTCAAGATTTTAACTTCTTCATTCCAGCAACTCATAGAATAACAAGACAAAAAAGTCAGCAAAGATGCAGAAGATACAAGCAACAAGATTAAGCATCTGGACTTCATTTATATCTATGGAACTATACCTCAAAACTACAGAATACATGTTCTGTCCAAGTGTTCATGGTATATTCCCCAGGATAAACCACACGCTAGGCCATAAAAAAACCTCAGAAAATTTAAAAGCATTAATATCATAAAGAGTACGTTATTTGACTACAATGAAATTAAATTAGAAATCAACAGTAAGATAACTAAGAAAACAGCTGGGCGCGGTGGCTCACGCCTGTAATCCCAGCACTTTGGGAGGCCGAGGCAGGCGGATCACGAGGTCAGGAGATCGAGACCATCCTGGCTAACACAGTGAAACCCCGTCTCTACCGAAAATACAAAAAATTAGCCAGGCGTGGTGGCGGTCGCCTGTAGTCCCAGCTACTTGGGAGGCTGAGGCAGGAGAATGGCATGAACCCAGGAGGCGGAGTTTGCAGGGAGCCGAGATCGCGCCACTGCACTCCAGCCTGGGTGACAGAGCAAGACTCCATCTCAAAAAAAAAAAAAAAAAAAAAGATAACTAAGAAAACACAAATATTTGGAAATTAAACAACAAACTTCTAAATAATCCATGGATCAACAATGTGTTTACAAGGAAAATTATAAAATATGGAACTCAATAATAATGAAAATACATGTCAAAATTTGTAAGGTGCAGCAAAAACAGTGCTTGAAGAGAAATATTCAGCTTTAAATGCTCATATTTTAAAAAAAAAAAGAAAGATCTAAAGTCAATGGCCTATGCTCTCTTCTTAAGAAATGAAAACAAAAAGCAAAGTAAATGCAAAATTAGTAGAAAGAAGGAAATAATAAACAGCAGAAATCAGTGAAAAATAAAATGTACTACAATATAGAAAATCAATGAGACTAATAACTCATTGTCTAGAAAGATGAATCGAATTGATAAATCTCTAGGCAGACTGATCAGAAAAGGGCAGATTAACAATATCAAGAATGCATCCTGGCTAACACGGTGAAACCCCATCGCCCGGCGTGGTGGTAGGCACCTGTAGTCCCAGCTGCTCAGGAGGCTGAGGCAGGAGAATGGTGTGAACCCAGGAGGCGGAGCTTGCAGTGAGCCGAGATCGCACCACTGCACTCCAGCCTGGGCGACACAGTAAGACTCCGTCTCAAAAAAAAAAAAAAAAAAAAAAATCAAGAATTATAAAAAGAACATCACTATGGATTCTTCAGGTATTAAAAAGGATAATAAAGGAATATTAACAACTTTATCCCAATAAAGCTGACAACCTAGATCAAATGAAAAACTATTTGAAAGAAACAATTACCAAAACTGATCTAAAAAGAATTAGAAAATTTGAAGAGCCCTACATCAATCAAAGAAATTGAATTCATAATTAAAACCTTCCAACAAAGAAAAGTACAGATAAAGATAAAGATGGCTTGACTGGTGAATTCTATCCAATACTTAAGGAAGAAATAACGGCAATCCTACACAAACTCTTTCAGAAAATACAGAGAGAACACTTTACAACTCATTACATAAGGACAGAATCACTTTGATACCAAAACCAAACAAATACATCATGAGAAAAAAAAAAAGGGCTACAGATCACTATCTCATAAACATAGATGCAAAAATTCTTAACAAAATTTTAGCAAAGCATTTCCAACAATATATAAAAAGAATAATAATACATAATGACTACCTGGAATTTACCCCCATTAAAACCAAAGTTGATTTAGTTGATTTAATATCCCCAAATAAATCAATTTGATTTCCCATATTAACAGACTAGCTAAAAAATTATTTCAACAGATGAAGAAACATAGACAAAATTTGACACCCACTCATAATAGAAATTAAAGGGAATATCCTCCACCTGATTAAGGGCATCATGCTCAACAATGTGAAGCTCAATGCTTTCCCACAAAGATCAGGAATGAGTAAAGGAAGTTCACTCATGACTTCTAGTCAACATTGTACTGGACATGCTAACCAGTGCAATAGAGCAAAAAATGAAGAAAAAGAAAAAGAAAGAAAAGGCAAACACAAAAGAAAGGAAGAAGCAGAACTGTGATTACCTGCAGACATCATCATGTGCATAGAAAATCCCAAGGAATCTGCAAAAATCCTACTAGAAATTAAAAGCAAATTTAACAGGGTAACATGACACAAAGTACAAAAAATACATTGTATTTCTATAGATTCTTAATAGAAAGTTAGAAAACAAAGTTAATCCATTTATAATAGTATCAAAAACCAAAATACTTAGGAATAAATTTAACAAAAGACTTGCAAGATCTGAACACTGAAAACTACAAAAAGTTGCAAAGGTAATAAAAGAAGTCCTAAGTAAATGGAGGAATACACCATGTTCATGGATTCAAAGACTCAGTAACATTAAGATGGCAATTCTCTCCAAACTGGTCTAATTCAGTGTAAGCCCATTAATTTCCAGAAAGGTTTTTTGAAGAAATTGATAAGCTGATTCTACAACTTATATAGAAATGCAAAAATATAGAATAGCCAAAACAACTTAGGAAAAAAAAAAGAACAAGGTTGGAAGACTTACAATACCTAATAATCAGACTTATCATACATCTATAGTAATTAAGGCATTATGGTTAAGGCATTTAGATATATACATAGAAATCAGTGAAATAAAATGGAGAATCTAGTAATAACTCCATATTTATAGGGTCAAATGGTTTATGACAAAGGTGCCAGGATAATTCAATGGGGAAAGGATAATCTTTAAAACAAATGTTGCTGGATTATGGTTATCATTATCTGGAAAAAAATTAACTTTGACTCTTATCTCATACAATACCAAAAATTAACTCAAAATAAATCATAGACCTAAAGGCCAAAAAACATAAAAATTCTAGAAGAAAATCTTTGTAACCTTGGCGAAGACAAAGGTTTCTTAAATAGGACATAAAAAGAAGAAACATAAAGATAAATCAAAGAAAACCATCTAGCATGCAATTGGAGATAAGGTATCATAGACTGAACTCACTGCTTGTGTGGGTTCCCACAGTGCTTTGTTCATACCTCATCAAAATCATTTTTTCAATGAGATAAAACAGACATGTATAAAAGATTCTCCATCTAATCTCTGGAGCCTTTGGATCTTTACATAAAACATTAATACTTATGGAGAGAGTTAAAAATTGGAAGGTAGCTTTTCACACATCAGACTAGACAAAAATAATATTTCAGATAAAGACTTTAGAAAAGCAAAGCATTATAATAAAAAAGAGTAGAAAAGCAAAAATTAAAAGAAAAAGGAATTGACAAAATTTCACCAGATATACATTTATAACAAGAAAATGTAAGTGAATCTTCTTTTACCTAATGAGTATATGCCTAGAAAAACAAGTATAAAATCAAGTTTTTATAAAAGGAAACATTCTTATGCAGTACTGAACATTTCCTTATAAATTAATTCTGCTATCATACTACATCAAAAGAACCTTTTGTGATTTCAATTATGAACTCTATATTTTATATAATTCTAAATGTTCCTAAATTAGGTTTGCTTAAAGCCAAATATAGAACTAAAATATTAATGTAAAATGGACTATACAATAACTTCACTTATTGTGAAGGGAAAACATCAGAAACCAATAATATAAATTATCCAAAAAGGGTGATTTTTTTGTCTATAATCATAAAAGTACACTTTTAAAAAACCATTTTTGGGGTGTAGAAGTCACAAGTAGTGCCAGGAGAAAGTAGAAATGATAAAGAAAAATGGAAAGGATAAAAGTTTAAAGGTGTTCACAAATATAGGAAAAACACAAGATAAGTGGATCAAAAAAGGGCAAGAATTGATACTTAATTTGAAAATTAAGCTCTCTATAAGGCTCACTGCATTAATCATAGGTTTAAAGAGAGAAAGAGACAGAGGCAGATAAATATGGAAAACCTTGCTAGAATAATCTAATTCAAACCTTCAGTAAAAATGTCACAATCATAGCTATTACTTACCAAACATCTACTATGTACAAGTTACAAATTATCTCTAATCCTTAAGCAACAATCTTCCAAGATAGGTATTATGATTCCCATTTATCTTAACTTCAGAGAGGTTAAGAGATTACCCAAAACCATATTGACATTAATGGAGGAACAGGAATGTGAACCAAGGTTTATCCTTTGCAAACAGCATTCTAGTTCACAAATGGTATCATATACAATTTTTCTTTTTCTTTTCTTTTTTTTTTTTTTTTTTTTTTTTTGGAGACTCTTCACTCTTGTTGCTAAGGCTGGAGTGCAGTGGTGCAATCTCAGCTCAATGCAACCTCTGCCTCCGGGATTCAAGCAATTCCCCTGCCTCAACCTCCCCAGTAGCTGGGATTACAGGCGCCCACCACCACGCCCAGCTAATTTTTGTATTTTTAGTAGAGAGGGGGTTTCACCACATTGGCCAGGCTGGTCTCAAACTCCTGACCTCAGGTGATCCATCCACCTCAGCCTCCCAAAGTGCTGGGATTACAGGCATAAGCCACCGCGCCCAGCCCATATACAATTTTTCTCAACAATTTTTGCTTCATTTACAATGATTATGGTTACAAAAGTAATCCTTTAGGGAATTACAGAATAGTAAACCATTCACAAGGCAGCAGCAACACTAGAAGTTCCATTAAATGAGGCCAAAAAGACCTACCAGAGTCAAAGGATAAAGTACTATGACTTTTATTATTAATATTTGAGACAGGGTCTCACTCTGTTGCCCAGGCCAGAGTGCGGTGATGCAATCATGGCTCACTGCAGCCTCCACCTCCTGGGCTCAAGCGATCCTCTCACCTCAGCCTCCCAAGTAGCTGGCGATACAGGTGCGTGCCACCATACCTGGCTAATTTTTGTATTTTTTGTAGAGACAAAGTCTCACTATGTTGCCTAGTCTGGCCTCAAACTTGTGGGCTCAAGGGATCCTCCCACCTCAGCCTCCCAAAGTGCTGAGATTATAAGCATAAGCCACGATGCTCAGCCCTACAGCATATTATTAAGACATTAGGAAATTATTTTAAATCTCTAGGAAATATCCATTAACCTTTGTTAACCCAACAGAAAACCAAGAATGGGATGAAATGGTTTTGTGGTTCTATGGAAAATATCGCATATACTTCAATCACATTGTATTTTTTATTGTATGTATTTAAGGTATACAACATGATATTTTTGTTTACTTATATGAAGTGAAATAATTATTGTAGTCAATCAAATTAATATATTCATCATCTCACATGGTAACCCTTTTTGTGTGTATTTGTGTCATAAGAGAACCTAAAATCTCCTCTTAGCAATTATCCCTAATACAATACAATATTATTAACTATAGTCCTCATGTGGTACATTAGATACCTAGAATTATTCATCCTATATATCTGCAACTTTATATCCTTGGATCTACATTCCCCCATTTCATCCCTCTCCTATCCCCCACCCTCTATGCTTCAGGAGCATCTTAAGAAATTGTTTCTGCTGGGCAAGGTGGCTCACACTTATAATCCCAGCACTTTGGGAGGCCAAGTTAGGCAGATTACCTGAGCTCAGGAGTTCAAGACCAGCCTGGGCAACATGGTGAAACCCTGTTTCTATAAAAAATACAAAAATTAGCTGGGCATAGTGGCACATACTTGTAGTCCCAGCTACTCAGGAGGCAGAGGTTGCAGTGAGTCAAGACTGCACCACTGCACTCCAGCCTTGGTGACAGAGTAAGAGCCTGTCTCAGAAAGGAAAAAGGAAAAAGGAGAAAGGGAAAGGGAAAGGGAAAGGGAAAGGGAAAGGGAAAGGAAAGGGAAAGGGAAGGAAAGGAATTGTTTCTAAAAGAAACTAGGGGTTAGGTTAGGAGCAGGCACACCGAAAATAAAGTATATATAATAAAAAACAAAGATAATAACTAAGCCTTGCGTTACTCAAGGACTACAGATAATTACAATGCTTTATTAGAAAAAACAGAAATTTCCCTCATTAAATACCATTCTGAAAATAAACAGTCATTGACAGGGAATAAAATTAATTATTTTAAATTGAAGGAAAGAAACATCATCATACTTCATCTAAAATAGTCATTCACAAAGAGGTGTTCCAAAACCTATATAAAGAACTAGAATGTATCTTACTTATCAAGAGGCACAGAGAAAAAAAATTTAAATTTCACACATACAGGAAAAGAATTAAACTTGCACATGGAAAGCACACTACAAAAAAAAAAAAAAAAAAAAGGAAGCCTTTCACTAATGTACCAGCTCAAGGAAGTCATTTTATATTTTGCTGAAGTATAGATTATTAAAATATTAATAAGTACACTAAATCCACAAAATGTTACATTAAAGTAAGAAGCCAGCACAAAAGATTCTGTGAAAATAAATAAAATTTCTACCTTTGGCCATTTGGGATTGAGAAGTCGAGCTTTGATTGCATCATCCAGTGCCTTGTCATACTGCTGGATTTTCATGTAGGCTGCAGATCTATTGCTGTATAAGATGCAGTTCTGAGGGTCAACAGCCAGGGCTTCATTATACAGAACAATAGCTGTGTGGAAATCTCCATTGTGACAGGCCTGATTACTCTGACGAACTTTCTCAACAAATTCAGCTTTGCTCAGTACCGGTCCATCAGGACTCCTCTGGCCAAAAGTGTTAGCACCAAAGAGAGGAATCTACAAACAAAGAAACTTTTTCAGACAAAGTTAGATAATCCAGATGGGTTCCTGATCTGCTAAGATTTGGATGTCTGTCCCCTCCAAATTGCACATTAAAATGTGATCCCCAGTACTGGAGGTGGGGCTTAATGGGAGGTGTTTAGGTCATAGGAGTAAATCCCTCACAAATAGAGGGATTTGCCCTTCCTTGGGGGTGAGTGAATTCTTACTCTATTATTTCCAGTGAGATCTGGTTATTAAGAGGCCTGCCACTGGCCCCTCTCTCTCTCTTGCTGCCTCTCACTTTGTGATCTCTGCATGCACAAGCCAGCTCCCCTTTGCCTTCTGCCATGAGTGGAAGCAGCTTAATGCCCTCACCAGATACAGATGCCTAATCTTGAAGTTTCCAATCATCAAAATCATGAGCCAAATAATCCTTTTTTCTTTATAGATTACTCAGCCTCAGGTATTAATTTTTTACTCTTATTTTTTTTCAGATGAGGTCTCACTCTGTCGCCCAGGCTAGAGTGTAGTGGCCCAAGTCTGGTTCACTGCAGCCTCAACCTCCAAGCACAAGCAATCTTCTTGCCTTAGCCTTTTGAGTAGCTGGAAATACAGGCACATGCCACAGCATGCAGCTAACTTTTTTTTGTTTTTGTTGTTGTTGTTGTTTGTTTTGTAGAGACAGGATTTCCCTATGTTGGCCAGGCTGATTTTGAACTACTAGCCTCAAGGGATCTTTCCACTTCAGCCTCCCAAAATGCTGGGATTACAGGCATGAGTTGCTGCACCTGGCCAAGAATTCCTTTATAGCCACACAAAACATACTAAGACATCATCTGCACCTCAATAAAACACAAACATTCTTCATTATCTGCTCTACATTATATATGTGCCCCGGAAGACAATAATCTTCCCTCAAAGCAGCCAACAAAGTGCCTTGCATGCATATGTGCATATGTATGTTTAATAGTTACATGCATGTATATTTGTATTTGTATTTGTTGAATGAATAAATGCAAAAGAGTATTCAGGTTTTTCCTTGGCAATTTAAAGTTATATACTATGGAAAAAATAAAATACAAACATATATGGACACTATAATCTCAACTATATTAAGATGATTGCACTTAATGCTGAAAAGCCAGGAACAGTGGCATGCACCTGTAGTTCCAACTACCCAAGATGCTGAAGCAGGAGGATCACTTTAGCCCAGGAATTTAATACTATAGTGTGCTACAACTGCACTTGTGAATAGCCATTGCACTCCAGTCTGGACAACATAGCGAGACTCCATCTCTAAAAATAAATAAATAAGTAATGAGAGAAAATCAAAATATTAATCATACTAAATTATCTCTGGAAATAAGCTTGTGGAGCATTTTAATTCTTAAACTTATGCAAGTTTTAAAATAAAAAATAAGCTTTAAAAAATGTTTTCATGTACCAATGAATCTTTTTGGACTGGCAAATTTGGTGACTATAGTTTGGCTACTACCATGAAATTTCAAAGACAAACACCAGTGTTTGAAGACTAGCAAAAAAAATATTCAGCTGTAACTATATTCTGGCACTTTAAAATCTGTTTTTGATGTTGATTTTTCAAAATTACTAAGTTTTCTATAACTATAGCAGCAGTGCAGTGACCTTAAAACCAAAGGAAGCAAATGTGTCAAGTGTTTTTGTTTGTTTGTTTGTTTTTGTGGTTTTTTTGAGTCAGGGTCTTGCTATGTCAGCCAGGCTGGAGTGCAGTGGTGTGATCAGAGCTCACTGCAGCCTCAACCTCCTGGGCTTATGCAATCTTCCCACCTCAGCCACCCAAGTTGCTGAAACCTCAGCCATGCACCACCCCACCTGGCTAATTTTTTTATTGTTTTCTAGAGATGAAGTCTTCTCATGTTGCCGAGGCTGGTCTCAAACTCCTGGGCTCCAGCAATCCTCCCGCCTTGGCCTCCCAAACTGCTGGGACTATAGAAGTGAACCACAGCACCCAGCCTGTTACTCATTTTTAAAACATAAAAATTATGAACTGTAGGCCAGGCGTGGTGGCTCACGCCTGTAATCCCAGCATTTTGGGAGACCAAGGCGGGCGGATCACGAGGTCAGGAGATAGAGACCATCCTGGCTAACACGGCAAAACCCCATCTCTACTAAAAATACAAAAAATTAGCCAGGCATGATTGCAGGCGGCTGTAGTCCCAGCTACTCAGGGGGCCGAGGCAGGAGAATGGCATGAACTTGGGAGGCGGAGCTTGCAGTGAGCCAAGATTGTGCCACTGCACTCCAGCCTGACCAACACAGTGAGACTCCGTCTCAAAAAAAAAAAAAAATGAACTGTAAAGTACAAAGGGAAGAAATTTAACACAGTAGTATCAAGCACAGACATTTTATACTTCTAAGCAAGCTTGCCCTAAGTGAAATTAAAACAAAAAGTATTTTTTCCCTATGTCTTCCTTTAAGATCAAGTCCAGTACCTCCATTCAGAAGAGAATGCATCTGATTTGATGCAATAGGCCAATACACACAAAGAAATAGACTCGTCAAAGAAGTACTTGCATTAAAAGAAGAAAAAATTGGCCGGGCGCGGTGGCTCAAGCCTGTAATCCCAGCACTTTGGGAGGCCGAGACGGGTGGATCACGAGGTCAGGAGATCGAGACCATCCTGGCTAACACGGTGAAACCCCATCTCTACTAAAAAATACAAAAAACTAGCCGGGCGAGGTGGCGGGCGCCTATAGTCCCAGCTACTCAGGAGGCTGAGGCAGGAGAATGGCGTGAACCCGGGAGGCGGAGCTTGCAGTGAGCTGAGATCCGGCCACTGCACTCCAGCCTGGGCTACAGAGCGAGACTCCGTCTCAAAAAAAAAAAAAAAAAAAAAAAAGAAGAAGAAAAAATTCCCCAAAGAAGGGAGGAAAGGCAGATCTAATCTCACATATGACCAACAACTGTTCTTCCTCTGCTCACAAGGATATTATATCCTGATTTCCAGGACAATTCAAAACATTAAAGGATTCTGTAAGTTTCAAATATCAGTGTCCAAGTTATATTCAACTTTTTTTTTTTTTTTTTTGAGGAGACGTTTCACTTTTGTTGCCCAGGCTGGAGCGCAATGGCACGACCTCGACTCACTGCAACCTCTGCCTCCCAGGTTCAAGCAATTTTCCTGCCTCAGCCTCCCAAGTAGCTGGGATTACAGGCATGCACCAATATTCAACTTTCACTTACTGGAAGTGGCCAACCAATAATGCACTTAAAGGATTTTTTAAAAATTATGATCATGAAACATATTGCTTGAAAGTAAATGGACTACGTAACATTTGCCAAACAACCAGATTTTTCAGTCTTTGTTTTTAATTATTTTATTCCATCATCAAACCAATGTGTAAAACACTGACAATATGTAAGACTGATTTCATTTTGGAAAACATGATCATCATGGTTCTGCTTAAGGTCAATACTACCATAAGTTATAGAAACAAATTCTGTATCTCAAAATTCAAGGGCATGATATAAAAATAGCAACTAAAGACTTTTAAAGTAAAATAAATTGTTAGCTTCAGAAGTAGCCTGTAAGTTATTTAAAAAAAAGAAAAGAAGAAGAATCCTACTATTACAGTATTCCCTACTTCTCATAAAGAATTGCAGAGTAGACTGGGCTCAGTGGTTCATGCCTGTAATCCCACACACTAGGAGACTAAGATGGGAAGACTGCTTGAGCCCAGGAGTTTGGGACCAGCCTGGCAACACAGCAAGACCCTGTCTCTATTTTAGAAAAATATACATATATATTTAAAAATTTTGTAAGGTAGGACACAGTGGTTCACATTTGTAATCCCAGCACTTTGGGAGGCTGAGGCGGGCAGATCACCTGCGGTCAGGAGTTTGAGATCAGGCTGGCCAACATGGTGAAACCTCATCTCTACTAAAAATACAAAACTTAGCTATGTGTGGTGCCGGGTGCCTATAATCCTAGCTACTCAGGAGGCTGAGGTAGAATTGCTTGAACCCGGGAGGCAGAGGTTGCAATAAGCCGAGATTGCACCATTGCACTCCAGTCTGGGCAACAAGAGCGAGCCTCTGTCTCAAAAAAAAAAAAAAAAGAAAGAAAAGAAAAAAAAGAAAAAAGAAAAAAATTTTTTTCAGAAAGAATTGCAGAGTAAGCCAGGTACAATAGCTCATGCCTGTAATCCCACACTTGGGGAGGCTAAAGTGGAAGGACTGCTTGAGCCCAGGAGTTCAAGACCAGCCTGGTCAACAAAGCAAGACCCTGTCTCTACAAAAAAGACAAAAAATAGCTGGGTGTGGTGACATGCACCTGTAGTCCTAGCTACTTGGGAGGCTGAAGAGGGAGGACCGCTTGAGCCTAGGAGGTCAGGGTTGCAGTGAGCTGTGATCGTGCCACTTGCACTTCAGCCTGGACAACAAGCAAGACCCTGTCTCAGAAAGAATGGCAGAGTACTACTTTTGGTTCAACGCCAACACAGATAAGAATCAAATTAAGAAGAGAAATCATCTTCATTCTGTTGCCTCCATGTACAGTAAATTAAAGTAACATTTCCCAAAATATATTCTAAGGAAACCCTAGGTCCTCAGGAGACTAGGATGAACAACATTAAATAAATCTCTTCTTTAGTGAAATATCTCTCAGAGATCTTATTTTGCACACTGTGAATCTGAGAGGGGGAAATACCATACATTATAAGATCAAATCACCTTTTATAGTGAAGCATCTGGCAAGTTCAGAAATTGCTTGAAACACTGATGTAAACCATTACTAAGGCCTCTAAGAGCAAAGAAAATACCATGGATGAGTTAGTACTAGTGCAGAAAGATTCTAAATCCCAGAGGAGAACTCTAGTATTTAGAGTTAGTAGTAGTTAATCAAATGTTCACAACATGCCATCAAATGTTCACAAATTTAAAAGAAAAATGCACTGTAGTAAGTGCTCCACAGAAGCTTCTAATTTGTCAAAATTTATCTGTGTCTACTCAGCTGGATACCGTGTGGCTGCCAGAAGGCTAAGAAACAGAAATTTCTGGCCGGGCGCGGTGGCTCAAGCCTGTAATCCCAGCACTTTGGGAGGCCGAGACGGGCGGATCACGAGGTCAGGAGATCGAGACCATCCTGGCTAACCTGGTGAAACCCCGTCTCTACTAAAAAAAAGTACAAAAAACCAGCCGGGCGAGGTGGCGGGCGCCTGTAGTCCCAGCTACTCGGGAGGCTGAGGCAGGAGAATAGCGTAAACCCGGGAGGCGGAGCTTGTAGTGAGCTGAGATCTGGCCACTGCACTCCAGCCTGGGCGACAGAGCGAGACTCCGTCTCAAAAAAAAAAAAAAAAAAAAAAGAAACAGAAATTTCTGGCTGGGCGCGGTGGCTCACGCCTGTAATCCCAGCACACTGGGAGGCCGAGGCGGGCAGACCACGAGGTCAAGAGATCAAGAGCATCCTGGCCAACATGGTAAAACCCTGTCTCTACTTAAAATACAAAAATTAGCTGGCCATGGTGGCACGAGCCTGTAGTCTCAGCTACTCGGGAGGCTGAGGCAGGAGAATCGCTTGAACCCGGGAGGCAGAGGTTGCAGTGAGCGAAGATCGCACCACTGCACTCCAGCCTGGGAACAAAGCAAGACTCCGTCTCAAAAAAAAAAAAAAAAAAAAAAAGAAACAGAAATTTCTGTGTATGGCAAACTTCCCAAGTCCTTTTCTTTTTTTTTTCTATCTTATCTGCGATTGATAAACTTGACAGAGAAAAAAGACCTTTGCATATATTTCTCAGATTATATATATGTTGTACTTAAAATAACCAGCCATATTAAATTTAGGAACTAATTTAATGAGTTAAACAAGGTGAATAGTACTTCTTAAGGAGATAATGAAAAATAAAAATTTTAATTACTCATTTACTTAGATTAACTATTATATTATTTCTTCCCCCATGAGTTCCAAAATAGAGAAAAATATTGTGACTGTATTTCATATACATATAGCATATGGATGTCAACATATATTAACATTGCTGATATTTTCCTCTGATCCTCTGACAAATTCATCTTAAAAAGATAGAGGGAGTGTCAGTAACATGTGAGCCAAATGGGCTCAGTATATGCAGCCACATATAATTACTACATACATGGCATAATTGCAGTCCTGTTATAAATTTTTCCAGCTTTACTGAGGTATAAATTGACCAATAAAGTCATATATATAGAAAGTATATAATGTGATGTTTTGATACATGTATGCATTGTGAAAAGATTACCACAATCAAGCTAATTAACATATCCATCACCTCACAGAGCTTTCTTTTGTGTGTATATGGTAAAAATACTTAAGATCTACTCTCTTAGCAAATTTCAAGTGTATAATACATTACTAGTTACCACGCTGTACACTGGGTCTCCAGAACTTATTTATTCATAGCTGAAGATTTGTACCCCTTGACCAATGTCACCCATTTCTCCCACCCTTGTCCCCTGATAACCACCCTTCTACTCTGTTTTTATGAATTCAACATTTTTAGATCCTACATATAAGTTAGATCATACGGTATTTGTCTTTCTGTGTCTGGCTCATTTCACTTAGCATGATATTCTCTAGGTTCATCCATATTGTTGCAAATGTCAGGATTTCCTTCTTTTCTTTTTTTTTGAGACAGAGTCTCATTCTGTCGCCTAGGCTGTTTGCAGTGGCATGATCTTGGCTCACTGCAAGCTCTGCCTCCTGGGTTCACACCATTCTCTTGCCTCAGCCTCCTGAGTAACTGGTACTACAGGCGCCTACTACCATGCCCAACTAATTTTTTTTATTTTTAGTAGAGATGGGTTTAACCATGTTAGCCAGGATGGTCTCAATCTCCCGCCCTCAGGTGATCCGCCCGCCTCGGCCTCCCAAAGTGCTGGGATTACAGGTTGGATTTCCTTCTTAAGGTTGAATAATATTGTATTTTGTGTATGTGCATTTTTTTAATGCATTCATCCATCAATGGACATTTAGGTTGTTTCTACATCTGGGTCTTTGTGAATAATGCTGCAATATACATGGAAGTCCAGATATCTCTTCAAGATAGTAATTTTATTTCCTTCAGAGACATATCCAGTAGTGGGATTGCTAGATCCTATGGTAGTGATGTTGAGCAGCTTTTCATACCCCTGTTAGCAGTTTGTAGGTCTTCTTTGTTCAAATTATATTCAGGAATTTTGCCCATTTTAAAAATCAGGTTATTTATTTGTTATCGAGTTATGTCAGTCCCTTATATATTTTGGATATTAACCCTTGTTAGGCATATGATTTGCAAATATTTTATCCCACCCCACTTTTTCATTTTGTTGACTGTTTCCTCTTTTGCGGAGAAAGTTTTAGTTTGATGTAGTCCTAACAGCTTTTTTTGCCTAGTTTTTTGGTGTCGCATCCAAAAAAATCATTGCCAAGACCAATATTAAGAACTTCCCCCCCATGTTTTCTTCTAGGAGTTTTAGAGTTTCAGATGTTATGTTTAAGTTTTTTGGTGTTTTTTTGTTTGTTTGGTTGGTTGGTTGTTCTGAGACGGAGTCTTGCTCTGTCGCCCAGGCTGGAGTGCAGAGGAGCATCGCTCACTGCAAGCTCCGCCTCCTGAGTTCATGCCATTCTCCTGCCTCAGCTTCCCGAGTAGCTAGGACTACAGGCGCCCGCCACCATGCCAGGCTAATTTTTTTTGTATTTTTAGTAGAGACGGGGTTTCACGTGTTAGCCAGGAGGGTCTCGATCTCCCGACCTCAGGTGATCCGCCTGCCTCAGCCTCTCAAAGTGCTGAGATTACAGGCATGAGCCACCGCGCCAGGCCACATTTAAGTATTTAATCTATTTTGAGTTGATTTTTGTTTGTGGTGTAAGTTAAAGATCCAATTTCACTTTATGGCACGTGATAGCCAGTTTTCCCAGGACCACATATGTTGGAAACTATCGTTTCCCCATTGTGTATCAGCTTAAAATAGACTGCTATAACTATGTTTTATGTAAGCATCAAGGTAACCACAAAGCAAATACCTATAGCAGATACACAAAAGACAAAGGAACCAAAGCATACTATAGAATATCATCAAATCAGCAAGGAAGACAAGAAAGGAACAAGAGGTTTACAAACCAGCCAGAAAACAATTGACAAAATGGCAACAGTAAGTCCTTACCTATCAATAGTTGCTGTAAGTGTAAATGGAGTAAGTTCTCCAATCGAAAAACAGAATGATCGAATGGATAAAAATTCAGGATCCAATAAAATTTTTTAATTAAAAGAAAAACAGGACCCAAAGAGATGCTGCTTACAAAAACTACATGCTGCTTACAAAAGACTCACTTCAGCTTTAAGGATATGCACAGACTGAAAGTGAAGGGACAGAATAGATATTCCATGCAAATGGAAACCAAAAGAGAGCAGGGATAACTGTACTTAGACAAAACAGACTTTAAGTCAAAATCTATTAACAAGAGACAAAATAATTGTATAATTATAAAAAGGTGAATTCATTAGGAGGGTATAATTATAAATACATATACACCCAAAATCACAGCACCTAAATATATGAAGCAAATATTAACAAATCTGAAGGGAGAAATAAACAGCAATACAATAATAGTGGGAACTTCAATATGCAACTTTCAACAATGGACAGATCATCCAGACAGAAACCAGTACAGAATACATTAGACTTGCTCTACTTTAGACCAAATGGACCCAACAGACATGTACAGAACATGCCATCCAACAGCAGCAGAATATAAATTCTCCCGTTATAAATTTTGATTATTCAAATTACATATAAAAAATCACCTCTATATAAAAAATTATGGGTAATTCAAATAATTAAATATTTTGAAATAAAATTATAAAACATTAAAAGGAAATAATCTTTTATTATGTAGAACTGAGTCCTTTCTAAGTATAACACATAAGCCACAAAACATAATAGAAAGGACTGATAAGTATGACAACATAAAAAATTTTAATGTCTGCATGGAAAATATGGATTAAGACCAAAAAGATTAGTAACAAATAGGTTAAAAAAAAAACACAACACATGATAAATGGCTAGTTTTCTTAGTATAGATAAAGTTCCTACAAATCAGTAATAAAATGGACAAACAATTCAATGGAAAAATGGACAAAGGACATGCACAGACAAATCACAAAAAAAGGAACTCCATATGGCTTTTAAACACACTTTTTTAAATGTGTGACTTCAGTTATTTTAAAAGAAAATTAAACCTTAAAGACAATATTTTTTTTACCTCTCCTACTAACAGAAATAAAAAATTAGCAATACACTTTGTTGGTTAAGGGGGTAAGGAAAAAGTGACACCCATACATTCATACACTGTTGGTAGAATGGGAGGTCTCGCTATATTGCCCAAGCAGGTCTCAAACTCCTAGGCTCAAGCTATCCTCCCACCTCTCACTCCCTAAGAGTTGGAATTACAGGTGTGAGCCACCAAGCCTGGCCTGATACAATTTCTTATAGAACAACTTGGGAATATCTATAAAAATGTAAAAGTTGGGCCGGGCGCGGTGGCTCAAGCCTGTAATCCCAGCACTTTGGGAGGCCGAGACGGGCGGATCACTAGGTCAGGAGATTGAGACCATCCTGGCTAACACGGCGAAACCCCGTCTTTACTAAAAACACAAAAAATTAGCCGGGCGAGGTGGCGGCACCTGTGGTCCCAGCTACTCGGGAGGCTGAGGCAGGAGAATGGCGGGAACCCGGGAGGCAGAGCTTGCAGTGAGCTGAGATCTGGCCACTGCACTCCAGCCTGGGTGACAGAGCGAGACTCCGTCTCAAAAAAAAAAAAAAAAAAAAAAAAAATGTAAAAGTTGCATAACCTTTCAATTCTAGAAATTTTCTCCACTTCTAGTAATTTATCCTATAGATGCACTTGCATGTGTAAACAAAATCACATATATTAAAACAAGGATAGTCATAATAGCATTATTTGTATTAGCATGATGTTAGAAATAATTTAAATGTTAGACAACAGGAAAATGGATAAGCATAGGGCTTTGTAAGGCATAAATAAGTTTTATTAGATCCATGTAATTATTATAAATTCAGCCAAAAGAATGAGAAAGATTTTATATGCTGATATAGATAGAAAAAAATTGAAAGGCAGAAGAAATTGTATCAGTTTACATTTCTACCAACAATGTATGAGTGTAACTTTTTCCTTACCCCCTCCCTCTCCATTCACCAAGCTATTCCTATGCCTAGAAAGTAGGATCTTTTTCAAACTCACACAAAGATGCCATATGGATGAGCAAAGGCATATGTTAGTTGTGTGCTGATATGGTTTGGCTGTGTCCCCACCCAAGTCTCATCTTGAATTCCCATGTGTTGTGGGAGGGATCCCATGGGAGTTAATTGAATCATGGGAGCAAATCTTTCCCACGCTGTTCTCATGATAGTAAGTCTCACAAGATCTGATGGTTTTAAAAATGGGAGTTTTTATGCACAAGCTCTCTCTTTGCCTGCCGTCATCCATGTAAGATGTGACTTGCTCCTCCTTGCTTTCCACCATTATTGTGAGGCCTCCCCAGCCAGGTGAAACTGTGAGTCCAATTAAACCTCTTTCTTTTGTAAATTGCCCAGTTTCAGGTATGTCTTCATCAGCAGCATGAAAACGGACTAACACATGTATTTTCAAAGCAAAAAAAATACATGAGAAAGTTTCACCAGAGAAATGACCATCCAACAAAGAATTCAATGTACAAGACTAAAATATATAATACACGAAATTAAGAACTGTGTGGATGGATTTAGCAAGATTTGATACAGCTAACAAGAAGATTAATAAACTGGAAGATAAGTAATAGAAAATCCTCAAAATGATGGCCAGGTGCAGTGGCTCAAGTCTGTAATCCCAGCAATTCTGGAGGCCAAGTGGGCGGATTGCTTGAGCCCAGAATTCAAGACCAGCCTGGGGAACATGGCAAAACCCCATCTCTACTAAAAATACAAAAACTGAGGTGGGAGGATCACCTGAACCTGAGGAGGTTTAGGCTGTGGTGAACCATGATCACGCCCCTGCACTCCAGCCAGGGCAACAGAGTGAGACCCCATCTCAAAAAAAAAAGAAAAAGAAAATCCCCAAAATCAACTATAGAGGAGAAAAAAAGGAAGATGAGCACATAAGAGACCTAAGTAATATACCCAAGAGGTCTGATACACATATAATTAGAATTTAAGAAGAGAGAGAAGGGAGTTAGAAACAATATTTGAATACCAATGACCAAGAATTTTCTAAAACTGGTAAGACACATCAACTCATAAGATATTGAACCCATAGCTTTCAGACTTTCATTCAACTCCAAGATACCACAAAGAAAATCATACCTACATGTATCATAGTCAAATTGTTAAAAATAATTATTATAAAAATAATAATAGAGAAAATGTTAAAGCAGAGGGAAATAAGACACATTAACTTGAAAGGAGCTACAAGCTGCATACTCAACAGAAACGATGGAAGCTGAAATAGCACCTAACATAAAATACTCAGAGAAAATATTCTTCAAAACTGAGAGTGAAATAGTAATATTCATACATTACTCATGGGAATATAAAATGGTACAACCACTGTGGAAATAGTATGGCAGGTCCTTGAAAAGATAAACATAGAGTTACTATATGATCCAGCAATTCTACTCTTAGGTATCTACCTAAACGAACTGAAAACCTGTCCATGGAAAAACTAGTACACAAATTTTCATAGCAGATTTATAATAGCCAAAAAGTGGAAACAACCAAAATATCCATCAATTAATTAATTAGTGAATAAACAAAATGTGGGATAACCATACAATGGAATACTACTCAACTATAAAAAAGTAATGAATAGGCCGGGTGCGGTGGCTTACGTCTATAATCCCAGCACTTTGGGAGGCCGAGGTAGGTGGATCATGAGGTCAGGAGATCAAGACCATCCTGGCCAACATGGTGAAACCCCATCTCTACTAAAATGCAATTAGCCGGGTGTGGTGGTGTGTGCCTATAATCCCAGCTACTCAGAAGGTTGAGGCAGGGGAATCAGTTGAACCCAGGAAGCGGAGGTTGCAGTGAGTCAGTATCGCACCACTACACTCCAGCCTGGCAACAGGGCAAGACTCCATCTCAAAAAAAAAAAAAAAAAGGAATAAAACACACATTACAACATGGATGAACCTTAAAAATATTATGTTAAGTGAAAGAAGCCAGTCACAAAAGGTCAAATACTGTATGATTCAATTTATTAAATCTCCATAGTAGACAAATCCATTGATATGGAAAGCAGATTGGTGGTTGTCAGAGGTTGGAAGGAGGGGAAAATGAGGATTGACTCTTAATGACACCAGATTTCTTTTCAGAGCAAGAAAAATGTTATAGAATTAGATAGTGATATGGTTGAACAACCTTGTGAAAATACTAAAAACCACTGAATTGTATACTTTAAAATGGTGAATTTTATGGTGTGAATTGTATCGCAATTAAAGAAACAAAAACTGAGGGAATCAATAGCAGGCCTCTCAAAAAAAAAAAAAAAAGAAATATTAAAGAAAATACTGAAAGAAAACTATCCCAGACAGAAGCAGAGGAATGCGGGAGGGAATTAATAATACTGGAAAGAGTAAATATATGAGTAAATATAAATGAACATCAGCTATACAAAATAATAAGTTTAAAAAAATATATGACACAAAATGCAGGAGATAATAAATGGAGCTAAAGTTCTCTAAGAAAGCATTTCCCAAACCTTACTGTACGTATAAATTACCCATTCTGATTCAATAGCTTTGGGACAGGGCTTGAGATTCTGCATTTTAACAAGCTCCTGATGGCTTAGATGTTGCTCATCTATGCATCACACACTGTAAGTATCAACGTTTTAAGTTTCTAGCAGAATCTGTTAGGTAGTAAAACTATTATTTTTATTAGCCATATTAAGTCAAGGATGCATGTTGTAATCACTAACGAAATAACAGGAGTAAAAAACAAGTTAATTTGGAAAAATAAAATCATTTGTAAATTTGATTAATCAAAAAAAAAAAAGGTAGGGAGAGGAAAGGGAACATTAAAACAGGTTAGTAATGTAAAAGCTAAAACTCCTAAAAGAAAATAGGAAAAGTTTTGTGAACTTAGGTTAGGCAAAGATTTCTTAGCCAGAATACAATAAGATTATCTGTATGTCAGGCACTCTCCTAGGCACTAGAGATAAAACCTTTGAATAGATAATAACAGTATAAGCTGTTTGCCATTTAAAAAAAAAAAAAAAAAAAAAAACCACTGGCTTCACCTGCGAAAGGCCCAGGCAGTTGCTTATACCTTGCAAAGCCCTGTGCTTAGGGGGTGAATCCTCCTAACCAGGCTGCAACTATTCAAACCAGTGATCCCAACTGGGATCCTCCAGATCAAAGAAAGACGGCTAATCAAAAGAAAGTAAAGAAGTTGGCCATGCAGATAGATATGGAATTAGGTCTCTAGAGAAAACAAAATTAAGGCAATAAGGACCAGGAGTGTTTCAGAAACAGCAAAGAGGTCAGCGTGAAAGAGGTGAGGGTACAAAGTAAAAAAAAAAGGTCAGAGAGGTAACTGGGGCCCAGTGTGTTTAGATCTGCACTGCCCAATACAGGAGCCATCAGCAATATGTGGCCATTTAATTTTTTACTTTACCAAAATAAAATCAAAGATTCAGTTCCTCAGATGTATTAGCCACAGTGCAAGTGCTCAATAGCCACATGGTAGCTAGTGGCTACCAGATTGGAGAGTGCAAATACAGAACATTTTTTATTTTTATTTTTTTCCTGAAGAGACAGGGTCTCAGCCCAGGCTAGAGTGCAGTGGCTATTCACCATTCACAGGTGTGATCCCACTATTGATCAGCAGAGGAGTTTTCACCTGTTCTGTTTCTGACCTGAGCTGGTTCACCCTCCTTAGGCAATCTGGTGGTCCCCGCTCCCAGGAGGTCACCATATTGATGCTGAACTTAAGGTGGACACCAACATAGCGTACTACAGCCTACAACTCCTGGGTTCAAGCAACCCTCCTGCCTCAGCCTCCCAAGCAGCTGGGACTACAGGCAAGTGCCACTGCACCCAGCATAGATACAGAACATTTCTATCGTCACAGAAAGTACTATTGGACAGAGCTGGTTTAGAGCTTTTGTAGGCTGTCATAAAGATACATAGAGAAGCTAATACAAGAGTGTAAGAGAGAACTAGACACACAAGAAGAGGTTAGCAATTCTCGGAATGGCCAAACCCTAAAGCAGAATTGCAGTTTATCCTTCAATAAATTCCCAGTCCTTGGGTCAATGAAGTGAATACTTCTCAAACTTTTCCTTAAAATTATCTTAGTAGGCATCCTTGAAAAGGTATTCTATGGTCAAACAATTTGGGGAATATTAATGTAAATTATTTGGGAAAAATTCCTCACCGACATCTTTGAAAAAATTATTTCTTAAAATTTGAAACTTCTTTTAGCTGATTCTAGGTCAATAGTTGCCAGTTCTTTCAAATAATTAGTAAGCAAACAGATTTTGTTACTGTAGGTCTTCCTTAGAGACTTTAATATGTTAACATATATTGTGAGTCTCTCAAGAATTATATTGACTATACACTGTGTCCAAATAAGGATAAGAATTATAATTATTGAGTACTTAATATGTCCCTGGCACAGTTCTAAGTACTTTACATATGTTAGCTCATTACTCTTCACAAAACTCTGTAAGATAGATACTATTATTATCCCTGGTAGGGGAAGAAACAAGGCACAAAAAGTTTAAATAACTTGACTATCAAAAGGGGAGGGTGTGAAAGTGTGACAGGCTAGTAAGCACTAGAGGTGATTCAAACCCTTGCACAGGCTGGCTCTGGAGTCCATGCTCTTAACCATTTTATACTTCTCAGAATTATTTGAATATCTACTATGATTATATAGAACTCTGTTCCTACAGTTTGAGAAATGCTAAATGACTACTTAGGCCTGTCTTCCTTGCAGCCTGAATGAGCCATGATAGAACTATACCCAAAGTTACTTTTGCCCATTTAAAAATGTTCCAGGCTGGGTGCAGTGGCTCACGCCTATAATCACCAGCACTTTAGGAGGCCAAGACGGGCAAATCACTTGAGCTCAGGAGTTCAAGACCAGCCTGGGCAACAAGGTGAAACACAATCTCTATTAAAAATACAAAAATTAGCCAAGCTTGGTGGCACACGCCTGTAGTCCCAGCTACTTGGGAGGCTGAGGTGGGAGGATCGACTGAGCCCAGGAGGTCAAGGATGCAGTGAGCCAAGATCGCACCACTGCACTCCACGCTGGGCAACAAAGTGAGACCCTGTCTCAAAAATTAAATTAACTTTTTTTTAAAATGCTCCAGTTCGGCGAGGCGCGGTGGCTCACGCCTGTAATCCCAACACTTTGGGAGGCCGAGGTGGGTGGATCACAAGGTCAGGAGATCGAGACCTTCCTGGCTAACACGGTGAAACCCCATCTCTACTAAAAATACAAAAAATTAGCCGGGCATGATGGCGGGTGCCTGTAGTCCCAGCTACTCGGGAGGCTGAGGCAGGAGAATGGCGTGAACCTGGGAGGCAGAGCTTGCGGTGAGCTGAGATCATGCCACTGCACTCTAGCTTGGGCAATGGAGCGAGACTCCGTCTCAAAAAAAAAAAAAAAAATGCTCCAATTCATGCCGGACAACAAGAATGAAACTCCATCTCAAAAACAATAATAATAATAATAATAATAATAATAATACTCCAGTTCAAGGGCATAACCAAAAAAGAAAACTGCAAACCAACATCCCTGATGAACATAGATGCAAAAATCCTCAACAAAATATTAGCAAACCAAATCCAACAGTAAATCAAAAAGATAATTCAGGCCGGGCACAGTGGCTCACACCTGTAATCCCAGCACTTTGGGAGGCCAACGCAGGTAGATCACAAGTTCAGGAGATCAAGACCATCCTGGCCAACATGGTGAAACCCCATCTCTACTAAAAATACAAAATTTAGCTGGGCGTGATGGCATGCGCCTGTAGTCCCAGCTTCTCAGGAGGCTGAGGCAGGAGAATTGCTTGTACACAGGAGGCCAGGGTTGCAGGTAGCCAAAATCAAGCCACCGCACTCCAGCCTGGGCAACAGAGCGAGACCACATCTCAAAAAAAAAAAAAAAAAAAAAAAAGATAATTCACCATGATCAAGTGGGTTTCATCCCAGGGATGCTGGGATGGTTCAACATATGTAAGTCAATAAATGTGACTCACCACATAAACAAAATTAAAAACAAAAATCATATGATCATTTCAAAAGACACAGAAAGAACATTTAATAAAATGCAGCATCCCTTTGTGATTAAGGGGATGTGATCTCGGCTCACTGCAACCTCCACCTCCTGGTTCAAGTGATTCTTGTGCCTCAGCCTCCCACGTAGCTGGGATTGCAGGCATGAAGAAACACACCTCAAAATAATAAAAGCATGTATGGTAAACTTACAGTCAACAACATACTGAATGGGGAAAAGTTGAAGGCATTCACCCTCAGAACTGGAACGAGATAATGATGCCCATTTTTACCACTTCTATTCAATACAGTAGTGAGGATCCTAGCTAGAACACTCAGGCCAGAGAAAGAAGTGAAGGGCATCCAAGAGGGGAGGAGGTCAAGCTGTCTCTGTCGATGGTATGATAGAGGACTGTGAAAACTCCTCCAAAGGACTCCTAGATTTGATAGGGTTTCAGGTTGCAAAATTGATGTACACAGATCAGTGGCACTGCTATGCACTGGCAACAACCAAGCTGGGAATCAAATCAGGAACTCAGTCTTTTTACAGTGGCTGCAGAGAAGATAAAATACATGGGAATATACTTGACCCGGGAGGTGAAAGATCTCTATAAGGAGAACTACAAAACACTGCTGAAAGAAATCACAGATGATGCAAACAAATAGAAATATATCACATACTCATGGATTAGAAGAATCAATATTGTGAAAATGACCATACTGCCCAGGGCAGTCTGCAGATTCAATGCAATTCCTATCAGGATACCAATGTCATTTTTCACAGAATTAGAGACAGCAACCCTAATATTCTTATGAAAGCGAAAGAGGGCCAGGTGTGGTGGCTCAGGCCTGTAATCCCAGCACTTTGGGAGGCTGAGATGGGGAGATCACTCAAGGCCAGGAGTTCAAGATCAGCCTGGCCAGCATGGCAAAACCCCATCTCTATTAAAAATACAAAAATTAGCCTGGCTTGGTGGTGCATGCCTGTAATCCCAGCTACTTGAGAGGCTGAGGCATAAGAATCACTTGAACCAGGAGGTGGAAGTTGCAATAAGCCAAAATCACACCACTGCAGTTGAGCCTGGGAGACAGAACGAAATTCTGTCTCAAAAAAAAAAAAGACAGGAAGGAAGGAAAGAAGGAAGGAAGGGAGGGAGGGAGGGAGGGAGGGAGGGAAGGAAATAAATCAAAAGAGAACCCAAATAGCCAAAGCAATCCTAAGCAAAAATGGCACATCTGGAGGCATTACATTGTCCAACTTCAAATTGTACTACAGGGCTGTACTAACTGGAACGGCATGGTACTGGTATAAAAGTAGACATATAGACCAATGGAACACAATAGAGAACCCAGAAATAAAGCCAAATACTTACAACCAACTGATCTTTGATAAAGCATACAAAAACAAAAACTGGGGAAGAGGACACCCTGTTTGGTATATGGTGCTGGGAAGACTGAATAGCTACATGTAGAGGAGTAAAGCTAGATTCCCTGTCTTTCACCATATACAGAAATCAATTTGGGATGGATTAAGTACTTAAATCTAGAACCTGAAATCATAGAAATTCTAGAAGAAAACCTAGGAAAAACTATTCTAGACATTGGGCTAGGCAAAGCATTTATGACTAAGACCCCAGAAGCAAAAGCAACAAAGACAAAAATAAATAAATGGGACTTAAACTAGGGAGCTTCTGCACAGCAAAAGAAATAACCATCAGAGTGAACAGACAGCCCACAGAGAGAGAGAAGGTCTTTGCAAACTATGCATCCAACAAAGCACTAATGTCAAGAATCAAAGAACTCAAACAAATCATCAAGAAAAAGACAAATAATCCCATCAAAAAGAGGGCAAATAGGCCAGGCGTGATGGCTCACACCTGTAATCTCAGCACTTTGGGAGGCTGAGATGGGGAGATCACTTGAGGCCAGGAGTTCAAGATCAGCCTGGCCAGCATGGCAAAACCCTGTCTCTACTAAAAATACAAAAAATTAGCCAGGCGTGGTGGCAGGCACCTGTAGTCCCAGCTACTCGGGAGGCTGAGGCAGGAGAATGGCGTGAACCCGGGAGGCAGAGCTTGCAGTGAGCTGATTGCGCCACTGCACTCCAGCATGGGTGACAGAGCGAGACTCTGTCTCAAAAAAAGAAAAATGCTCAACATCAGTAATCATCAGGGAAATGCACATTAAAACCACAGTGAGATACCACCATACCCCAGACAGAATGGCCATTATTAAAAAACCAAAAAACAACAGATGTTGACATGGATATGGTGAAAAGGAACACTTATACACTGCTGGTGGGAATGTAAATTAGTACAACATCTATGTAAAACAGTATGGCAATTTCTCAAATAACTAAAAGTACATCTATCATTCAATCCAACAATCCCACTACTGGGTATCCACCCAAAGGAAAAGAAGTCATTATATCAAAAAGACACATGCATGCATATGTTTATTGCCACACAATTCACAATTGCAAAGATATGGAACCAACCTAAATGCCCACCAACTGATGAGGGAAAAAAGAAAATGTGGGCCAGGCACAATGGCTCATGTCTGTAATCTCAGCACTTTGGGAGGCTGAGGCAGGTGGATCACCTGAGCTCCGAAATTCGAGATCAGCCTGGGCCACAGGGTGAAACCCCGTCTCTACTAAAAATACAAAAACTAGGTGGGCGTGGTGGCCTGTGCCTGTAGTCCTGGCTACTTGGGAGGCTGAGACAGTAGAATTGCTTGAGCCTGCGAGGCAGAGGTTGCAGTGAGCCGAGATCACACAATTGCACTCCAGTCTGGGTGACAGAGCAAAACCTTGTCTAAAAAAAAAAGCAAGCAAGAAAGAAAGAAAGAGGAAAATGTGGTATGTATACACCATGGAACACTACTCAGCCATAAAAAAGAATGAAATAATGTCTGCTGCAGCAACCTGGATGAAGCTGCAGGCCATTATATATCTAAGTGAAGATTATTCCATTCCAGAGTTAGGGAATGGAAAACGTAATCCCACATGTTCTCACTTATAAATGGGAGCTAAGCTGTAGGTACACAAAGACATATAGAGTGGTGTAAAAGACATTGGAGACTCAGCAGGTAGGAGGTGGGAGGGGCTAAGCGATAAAAAAACTACATATTGGATATTGGGTACAATGTACACCACTCTGGTGATCATTGCACTAAAATCTCAGACTTCACCCACTACACAATTCATCCATGTAACCAAAAATGACTTGCACCCCTAAAACTATTGAAATAAAATATATATAAAAAATTTTAAATAAATTAAAAATATAAAATGATCCAGTTCCCAGTTTACAGTTTTTATAACCTGCTGTGGTTTTATTTGTTTTAAGAAAGGCTGGGTCATATCACCTGCAAACTACATTGACTTGTTAATTTCCATAGTTTCATGTCCACGAATAATAGAATCTAAACTACAAACTATTCAATATAAACTCTAATTTGGAGATTTACCAAAACATAATTGTGATATTCTAACCTTTGTATCTCTACAGTGTTCTCTTGACATGGTTACAAATAAGTCACTACCATTTTATTTGGTAAATAGCCAACTTCTTTTAAGGCTAATGGAGAAAATCATTTGGCTTATTCAGTTATAATGACAGAGATTCAAATATACAAGGTCAAAATTAATTATTAAAATTTCAAATTCAACCAAGTTACAAATACATGCAATTTGAACACTTAACACATAAGCATGAATAATTTATATTATATACCATTAAATTTTAAAAGCATTGTTTTCCAGCTCTTATGATAAATAATAAAAATCCCTGAGGCAATTACTGATCTCTGAACTTACTGGTACTTTCATGCCTTCTTTTTTTGATAGGCTTTGTGAGAGTGGAACCAGTGAAATAAAAATCTGTTCCTATTAAATAGGACCCTGTTCCTATTAAAATATCAATTTTTGTAAAGGTATAATCATGACTGTCATACAAGCATAAAATGAACACACATCAAAGACTTTAACTCATTAATTAATGAGTGATCCAGTAAGATATTACAACTAGTTCAGAGGAGAATTCCAAGTACCACACATGTAAAGGCAATCAGGAATGGTGAAATGAATTTCTAAATACTAGGTGCACAACTGGCCTTTGCAGGGGAGAAGAAAAGGAAAATTGGTCACCCTTCCATTTGGAAAGAATAATTTGCATGCTTATGGACAAGAATCACTTATACTGCTATCAGTTATCTACAATGTACAAAGACAGAAAATAGCTCAAAGACAATGAAAGGTGCAAACCTCTTAGAATTGGATAAAACAGAAGGGCAAACTGCATTCCAGACCACTTGGTTTTCCATTGAAGATACCCAGTAATCTTTTCAAGTCTTTCACAATTTTTTCTGACAGCCTCAAAGTGCAGCATACTAGTATCAGGGAAAATAAGCTATTTTTTATGAAATAAATATGATCAAAAGAAACCTGCCATGAGATAATTAGAAGGAAGTGGTGCTAGAAATGAATACAAACACAAAACACAGCAGGAACCTAGGAATGCATAATTAATGCAAATATAACTGTTTTCAGCATCATCCAAGGGAGAGAGAAACCTAGGGCTAAGTATACAAGTATAGGATTCTAAACTTCACTCAGCGCACTTACAAGACCTATATTTTAACACCCATATGAGTCAAGGTTGGCTGGGATGATCTATGATCTCCTGACAGTGTTCTGGAGGTATTAAACAAGGTAGTAGTCTAACCTCTCCTCTCATTCCCATTTTTAAAAACTTAAGTCTTAGAATCTGAAACAACTTTTAGAAGATCTAGAACAGGGGTCAGCAAATGTTAGGTGTCAGTCAAATCTAGCCTGCTGCCTGTTTTTGGAAATATAGTTTTACTGGAACACAGCCATATCTATTCAGTTACCTGTTGTCTATGCCTGTTTTGTGCTACAGTGGTGGGACTGAAGAGCTACAACATAGACCATATAGCCCACAAAGCATCATCTAGCCCTTTATAGAAAGTATGCCACCTCTGATCTAGCTCAACAGTTGCCAGTATGTACTTTCAAGTCTCTTGAGCTCTTTTGTTTGTTTTTAATTAGAAACAGAGTCTCACTATGTTGCCCAGGCTGGTGTCGAACTCCTGTCCTCAAGTGAGTCTCCCACCTCCGCCTCCCAAAGTACTGGGATTACAGGCATGAGTCACTGCACCCAGTCACTCTTTTTTTTTTTTTTTTTTTTTTTTTTTTTTTTGAGACAGGGTCTTGCTCTGTTGCCCAAGCTGGAGCAGTGGTGTCATCTGAGTTCACTGTGACTTCAACCACCCAGGATCAGGTGATCTTCCCACCTCTGCCTCCCAGGTAGCTGGAACCACAGGAGCTCTGTCACCTAGGCTGGAGTGCGGTGGCACAAACATGGCTCACTGCAGTCTGGACCTCCCGGGTTCAGGCAATCCTCCTGCCTCAGCCTTCCATGTAACTGGGACCACAGGTATATGCCACCACACCCGGCTAATTTTTTTATTTTTTTTTGTAGATACATTCACTCTGTTGTCCAGGCTGGTCTCAAACTCCTGGGCTCAAGTAATTCTCCCACCTCAGCCTCCCAAAGTGCTGGGATTACAGGCATGAGCCACTGTGCTTGGCCCTCGCCACCCTCTTGACCTCTCTTAAACAAGAAGTTTTTCTGACCCCTTAATTATACATTTTAAGACCGCTAACGGAGAAAATACAAATAAATAGCAAAGGCTACTCTGAATTCAGCTTTTGTTTGTTTTTGTTTGTTTGTTTGTTTTGAAATGGAGTTTCACTCTTGTTGCCCAGGCTGGAGTGCAACGGCGCGGTCTTGGCTCACCGCAACCTCCACCTCCCAGGTTCAAGCAATTCTCCTGCCTCAGCCTCCCAAGTAGCTGGGATTACAGGTGCCCTCCACCATGCCTGGCTAATTTTTGTATTTTTAGTAGAGACAGGGTTTCACCACATTGGCCAGGCTGGTCTCAAACTCCTGACCTCAGGGGATCCGCCCACATTGGCCTCCCAAAGTGCTGGGATTACAGGCGTGAGCCACCGTGCCTGGCCTGAATTTGGTATTGCCTTTAAATACATTACATTCCACGCATCAAAACTGTACCTATACATATTTTTAAAAACAGAAACATACATGTGAACAAGTTATTTTATTTACCCAGTCTACAGATAATGCTTGGTGTTCATGTGAACTGAACCATGGGCTCTGTTTAGAGTCCCCAAAATCTAGGAAGCAGTGATCTGGTTCAAGCTACCTTGCTACAGAGAATAAAAGCTTATGCTGGTTAATCAATTCTGCAATCTAATTCTAATTGCTATCAGAAATAATGGCTTGACAGCAACTATTCTACTGTTTTTGCCAGACATCTTCAAAAATCTCAATAATTTTAGTGTATTTAGTTATTTAAAGGAACATTCAATGGTAATACAATCTGACAAATTCAAAGGGAAGTTATATTGCTCAGAACTAAATGTCTATGGAAACATTTTGAGATTTTGTTCCACAGGTAATACAGATGTCTGGTAACACCTGTCTAGAAATTTTTCAGACCAAAATCTTCTTAGCTATGTTTTTATTGCAAAGCTTTGAGAATATAATTTGTTCCAGGTTGAAACAGACAAATATTTCTTCAAAAAATTCTAGTTTTGCCTGCAGGTACTCCCTGAACCTGTTCTGTAAGCCAGCAGGATAGTCCTTCAATCAGATGAGACACCAGGTTAAGCATCTCCATACTACAAAAGGAAACTAACAGCATCTTTACCATTTGCCCACCTGATCCCTATTGTATAAATATACACTCAGTATACACCACAGAATACCTGTACTCCAAGCCCTCACCAGAAAATACCACTTTATATGATTTACTGTTCTGAAAGGTTTTCCTTTCATTTACCTAAATCTGCCTCCCTAAAATTCCCATTGATCTGAGTTTTGCACCTGTGTGGACCCACTAGGAACCCCAAATTTGGTATGAAAATTATTTTAAGCTGAAGACATTTGAAATTCCACAGATAGAGGAAGATTTCTCAGAGCTTCCCTGACTAAAAGCAGCAACTTCTGGGAAATGAGGCTGCCATAAATTCCCTCTTTGGAGCAGGTCTATTCCTTGGAGGAAGAATAAAAATAAATATACTATATGCTGGGCACGGTGGCTCATGACTGTAATCCCAGCACTTTCGGAGGCCAAGGCAGGTGGATCACTTGAGCCCAGGAGTTCCACACCAGCCTGGGTAACATGGCAAAACCCCACCTCTACTAAAAATACAAAAAATTAGCCAGGCATGTGGCGTGAGTCCGTAGTCCCAGCTACTCAGGAAGCTGAGGTGGGAGAATCACTTGAGCCTGGGAAGTCAAGACTGCAGTGAGCTGGGATGGTGCCACTGCACTCCAGCCTGGGTGATGGGGGTCAGACCTTGTCTAGAAAAAAAAAAAAAAAAAAACTCTACCATAAATCCTCTCTTCCAGGAATTATATGGCCCTGGAGAAGATGGAGAGACCGCTCATACCTGTACAGACTAACATTATCACAAACTTTCTCATCTTTCATTTGTTCTTCTAGAAACGCATTTATTTTTCTGAAATAAACCTATTTGTTCCTCCCATAAAAGCTGTTTCTCCCCACTTCCCTTCCCATACTAGGTATATAAGCCTTTAACTCTACCTATCTAATAAGCTTCTCCTTTTGTCAGCTCCCTTATACATACCACAAACCCTTTTCTCATGTTAATGTTGTGTCAGTTTAATTTGCAGGGCCCCAGACTGTAAACATAAGAGAGTAGAAGAAAATTTTTCCTCCCTTACATGTCCAAAAATGACATAAGAAGATACTTAAATCTTCTGTCTTCAGATATTGTACACTCTCAAATGTCTTGTATGCCTCTGTAACATCTACGGTTTAGGACTACTGTGTGCTGAACTTCTGTTTTTGCAACATTTCTTTTTCACTTGGGAGAAAAAATGAGAGAAGGATGGATGAGGACATTATAAAGGGATTGGCTGGATAAGCCAATGAACAGAGTACCTGTTCATTTGTCTTTGATAAGCTGTAGCTCTCCCACCATTTCTCCATTTAAAAGCCCAAGTGCCCTCAGTTACTTGTGAGGGCTAAAAGGCAGCAATCTAATGAGTCCTTAATTAAGAACTATGTATACCTACGCCAGCTTATGCCTTCTCAGAACTGAGATTCTGCTAAGGGCCTAGTCAGGAACTGCTCAGAGGTGACACAGGGCTTAAAATAATTTTTTTTTTTTTTTTTTTTTAGGCAGAGTCTCACTCTGTCACCAGGCTGGAGTACAGTGGCATAATCTCGGTTCACTGCAACCTCTGCCTCCTGGGTTCAAGTGATTCTCCTGCCTCAGCTTCCCGAGTAGCTGGGACTAGAGGCACACGCCACCAGGCCCAGCTAATTTTTGTATTTTTAGTAGAGACAGGGTTTCAACATGTTGGCCAGGATGGTCTCGATCTCTTGACCCTGTGATCCGCCCACCTTGGCCTCCCAAAGTGCTGGGATTACAGACATGAGCCACCACGCCTGGCCTTAAAATAAATTATTAAATGCCCGCTCCTTTCTTTCCCTTCCCTCACTGTGAAGTGTCGTCTTACATCCTTTAGGATTTTATCACAAATTTGTCACTTCGACCATCTTCAGTAGAACAGCAACTCCTTAGGTAGGAAGTGGGAAATGTTTCGTTTCTAAGCTAAATGCCTAACTTCCCTCAAATGTTCATCATATGACCTAGTCACTTTTGAAGGATGCTCTCTACTTAACTAATATGTGCCTCTAAAAATATGATTCCTAAAACTGGACTCAAACTCAAAATAGAGCAGAACCAAGAGCTTTTTAGACCATAATACTCAATATTCATTAATGAATACTAGGACCATACTCTGTAGCTTTTTAGAGATTAAATATGGTTAGTTCACATTATACTTACAGATAACCTCAATATATTTTCCTATGAATTACTGATAAGGTTTATTCATATGTATTTCAACCTAAACACAGAACGTCACTTATAACTGATGAATGTTGCCTTGATTTATCAATGTCTTCAACTATTGAGCAAATGTGCTCTGCGCCAGACACTTATTGAACATTGAACATAATAAAAGAAAATAAACATGGTCTCTACCCTATAGATTACAGACTATCTTGGTGATTTCATATCATTCTAGTATATCAATATATCTTAGAATCCAAAATATTTCCACATATTATCTATCCATTTCATATTTGTGAAAGCTACAAATCCAATAAACATGCCTTTTATGCCTTCATATAGGAAACTGTACTAATAAATAAGACAAGATTTTAAAAAATAGTCCTGTGTCTTGGTACAGACTTCCTGCAAATTTCTATGAATTTTATGGTAGTCTAATTCAATAACTTTATTATCATCAAATCTATAAAATTCATGTTATCCCTAAGATGATGATACTTTATCAAATTATTTCAAAAAAACAAGATATACTACTTCATCTTAGAACTCCCCCCACCCTCAAAATAGGTAATGACACGTTCTTAAATGAACCCAAGTTGACACCTACTCCTTATCACCTCTATCTCGTCAGGATTCAGTTAGAAGACAGAAACTTCATCAGTTATTTGAACAGATAAAATGTAATACAAGAATTTGTTAACTGAGTTTGAAATTTTTAAGTAAAAAGCTGAGAGGACACAAAGATAACACAGATAGCAACTGCAGGAAGCAGCTAGCACCCCTAAGGCTGAGTTAATAAACGCTCAGAGGAGAGGCCCAGGGAACTTAAACTCAGACTTCTGAGAGGGCACTACTCAGCTGTGCTGGTTTTTCTAATTTCCCAGGAGAAGCCCAAGGAGCCTAGTGGTCCCTAAAGGAAGCTTGATAAAACTGGTCCCCAAATGTTGGGAAAACTGCTAACTGCATCCAGCAACTGCTACAGGAAGGTACTGCTGCTGCAGAGATAAAGAAATGTGGTTAAGGCAGCACTCACAGGAACAGCAGAGAGGAAGGCCATGATGAGGATACTAGCAAATCCCTCTGCCTCTTCTAGATCTTTACCACCCACCACTTGCAACAGGGAGCAGCCAGCAAAGCAGAAATGTTGCTTGCAGAATCTCAGCCCCAGGATCACAAAGCAGAATACATAAGATATCTTTGCAGCTAAGAATAAACAAGATGGATGGATTTGGAGCAATAATTTAACTGGCAAAATATCTTCTGTTCCAAGGACACACAAACTATCTGTTTAATAATCTACAATTTTGTGCAAGGGATCAAAATCAGTGACTCCAATCTGTATCCAACACTTACTATCTCGTGCTACTCTGAAGTGTAATAATAACAAAAACAGTATCTAACATTTATTTAACACTTACTTCATGCCTAGAACTGTTTAAATAGTATATATGTATTGCCTGATACTTTATTATGCTACACACAAAAAAAAAAGAAAAAGTAGTATACAGGTATTGAATTCATTTAATGCTCACAACAAACATGTGAAGTACACAAGGTAGTATTCCCACTTTATACATGGGACAATAAGATGCAGAAAAGCTAAAAGTTAAACTGTGTGACTTTTGCCCAAAGTCACAGGGAGTCAGACACCAGAGTCCATGACTTTGACCACTACATACGCCTCAATGCCACAATACACCTCAATGCCACAATACATAACCTTCTCTAAATCTAATGTAGCCTTTGAAATGTAACTGTTGTTGAACACAATTTGTTTACATGGTTTTTAAATTTCATATCTGGATTTGTAACTTTACAAAAAAGCCAAGTCTCACAGATGGAGGTATTTTTACTCTCTACTGAGAACATCCAACCTGACAACACATTTCTGGTACCCTAAGCAATACAGAATAAACCGGGTAGAATAAAGGCAACAAAATAATCTTCCACACTGCAAAATAAAACTACTACCTTCACTACTGTCCCACTCAGAAATCAGAAGTAAATCAATTCATAGATGTGTACAATTTATTTTCTAAATTATTATTTCTGGGTCGGGCACGGTGGCTCACACCTATAATCCCAACGCTTTGGGAGGCCAAGGTAGGCGAATCACTGGAGGTCAGGAGTTCAAGACAAACCAGGCCAACATGGTGAAACCCCATCTCTACTAAAAATACAAAAAAAAAAAAAAGCTAGGCGAGATGGCACGCACCTATTGTCCCAGCTACTTGGGAGGCTGAGACATGAAAATCGCTTGAACCTGGGAGGCAGAGGTTGCAGTAAGCTGAAATCACACCACTGCACTCCAGCCTGGACAGGCAACAGAGCGACACTCCGTCTCAAAAAATTTATATATATTTATATTGATTGAAACTCAAAAATATGCTGGGGTTGAAAATACAAAATTAAAAATGGTCCATGATCCTTAATATTAGATATTTGCCTTACATTAAAACTTTGTATAAGTGGAAATTTAATAAAGGGATTTTTTTACTTTCTTGCAATATTGTTAAACATAATACGCATTTCTAGTGTCATGATTAAGGATTCAGAATTACAAAAGGCCAATGTTAAAATACTGATGCATCTGAAGTTAGTATCTACAAAAAGTAATAAAATATTACACAAGAAAAATTTTCAAAAATTTTTTTCAGCCAAATTGAGTTCTCTTTCACAACTCCCTCTAAAATTAATCAAAATGTAATGACAGTTGTGGGAAACCAAGCACATTTGAAAAAGTTCTGACCAGTAAATACATGAAATAATTCTAACTCTTCCAGCTTCAACTAGAAATATGTACTCTAAAGCAGAAGAGTAATCATATTTCATTATAGCTGCTAGCATGTTTACAACACATTTTACAAGGAATAAAAAATCTTCATTAAAAATTTTTCTCTAAATTGCTTTGGGTTCACAGACATGATTTGAAACATGGCAGAGTAGTCAAAATCATTGAGATGGAAAATAAAATGGTGGCTGCCAGAGGTTGGAGAGAGGGGAGTAGGGAGTTTATTGTTTAGCGGATAGAGTTTCACTTTTACAAGAAGAAAAGAGTTATAGAGATGGACAATGGTGATAGTTGCACAACATCATGAATGTATTTAATTCCACTTAACTGTACACATAAAAATGATTAAGATGGTAATTTGACACACATTTTACAATTTAAAAATTGAGTGCCGGGCGCAGTGGCTCATGCCTGTAATCCCAGCACTTTGGGAGACCGAGGCGGGTGGATCACCTGAGGTCAGGAGTTCCAGATCAGCCTGGTCAACATGGTAAAACCGTGTCTCTACTAAAAATACAAAAATGAGCTAGACATGGTGGCACATATCTGTAATCCCAGCTACTCAGGAGCTGAGGCAGGAGAATTCCTTGAGCCTGGGAGGTGGAGGTTGCAGTGAGCCAAGATCATGCCACTGCACTCTAGCCTGGGTGACAGAGTGAGATTCTGTCTCAAAAAAAAGAAAAAAAAAATTGAGGAAAAAAAGAGATGATCTCCCTGTCATGTAAGAAAACAGTAAGAAAATGTCCATCTGCAAAGCAGGAAGTGGGCCCTTACAAGAACCAAAATGACTGGCACCTTGACGTTGAACTTCCCATCCTCCAGAACTGTGAGAAATAAATGTTTCTTGCTAGAAACAAGAACAAACAAAAAATAACTCCATCACAGTATAAAATGTCTCTAAACATTCAACTGTTTCAACTCTTAAAAGGGTAAGAAACGGGCTCAAAATTAATTTTTTCTTTTTTTTTTTTTGGACACAGAGTCTTACTGTGTCGCCCAGGCTGAAGTGCAGTGGCATGATCTCGGCTTACTGCAACCTTCGGCTCCCAGGTTCAAGTGATTCTCATGCCTCTGCCTCCCAAGTAGCTGAGACTACAGGTTCATGCCACCATGTCCAGCTAATTTTTGTATTTCTAGTGGAGACGGGGTTTTACCAGTTGGCCAGGCTGGTCTCAAACTCCTGAACTCAAGTGATCCACCTGCCTCAGCCTCCCAAAGTGCCGGGATGACAGGTCAAAATTAGTATTTATTAATAACTACATTTCTAGCTTCACCAGAAATTCCTACTCAGATAAAGAATATGCCTGGTGTGGTGGCTCATGCCTGCAATCCCAACTACTTAGGAGGCTGAGGCAAGAGAATCCCTTGAGCCTAGGAGTCCGAGGCTGCAGTGAGCTACATTAGCACCAATGAACTCCAGTCTGGGTGACAAGGCCAGATGCTGCCTCTAAATTTTTTTTATTTTAATTTAAAAATAAAGTCTGAAATGCTTTTTTTTTTTTTTTGAGACAAGGTCTCTCTCTGTCACCCAGGCTGGAGTGCAGTGGTATGATCATGGCTCATTGCAACCTCTACCTCCTGGGCTGAACTGATCCTCCCACCTCAGCCTCCCAAGTAGCTCGGACTACAAGCACACATCACCATGCCCAACTAATTTTGTATTTTGGAGATGGGGTTTCATTTTGTTGCCCAGGCTGACCTTGAACTGCTGGGCTCAGGCGATCCTCTCGTCTTGGCCTCCCAAAGTGCTAGGATTACATGTGTGAGCCACCCACACCCAGCCTGAAATGCATTTTTTTTTAACAGCAAAAAACTATTTTCAGGAAACTACAATTATACCTTTATTTCACAAACCTGGTCTAAAACTAAAATTTTGAATCAAAACACAACTTATAGTACTAACAAACTTTCTAGTTAACTTTTATTTGTACTACAAGAATTGATTCTTCCTCATCAATAACCAAGGAAGATACAAGCAGTGACTTTCTTTATCATTTCTTTCATTAGCACAGTAAGAAATGGAAATTTTTTTTTTTTTTTTTTTTGAGACGGAGTCTTACTCTGTTGCCCAGGCTGGAGTGCAGTAGCAAGATCTCAGCTCACTGCAACCTCCGCCTCCCAGGTTCAAGTGATTCTTCTGCCTCAGCCTCCCAAGTAGCTGCGACTACAGGCGCACATCACCACACCCGGCTAATTTTTTGTTTTTGTTTTGTTTTGGTTTGGTTTTTTGAGACGGAGTCTCGCTCTGTCACTCAGACTGGAGTACAGTGGCATCATTAGGCTCAATGCAACCTCCACCTCCCGGTTTCAAGAGATACTTTTGTCTCAAAACCTCCTGAGTAGCTGTGACTACAGGCATGTGCCACCACACCTGGCTAATTTTTGTATCTTTAGTAGAGATGGGGTTTCACCATGTTGGCCAGGCTGGTCTTGAACTCCTGACCTCAGGTGATCCACCCACCTCAGCTTCCCAAAGTACTAGAATTACAGGCATGAGCCACCACGGCCGGCCAATTTTTGTATTTTTAGTAGAGATGGGTTTCACCATATTGGCCAGGCTGGTCTCATATTCCTGACCTCATGATCTGAGAAAGGGAAAAAAAATTTTTAAATAGATAATTCCCTTTATTTCAAAGTTTCATAGGAAATTAGAATCATTTGTTTGCTATCTTAAAAACTATTGTTTTTAAGGCTGGCCACGGTGGCTTACATCTGTAATCCCAGCACTTTGGGAAGCCAAGGTGAGCAGATCACCTGAGGTAGGGAATTCGAGACCAGCCTGACCAACATGGAAAAACCCTGTCTCTACTAAAAATACAAAATTAGCCGGGTGTAGTGGCACATGCCTGTAATCCCAGCTACTTGGGAAGCTGAGGCAAGAGAATCCCTTGAACCCAGGAGGTGGAGGTTGCGGTGAGTCGAGATGGTGCTGTTGTACTCCAGCCTGGGCAACAAGTGCAAAACTCCATCTCAAAAAAAAAAAAAAAAAAAAAGCTATTGTTGTTATATAGCCTCATTTCACAGAATCTTTTCTTTGTTATATAATTTCCATTATCCAAGAAACATTTATATCAGGTACTGCATTAAGTATTAGTTTAATAACAGTTTTGTAACATTCATTTATTCATTTATTTTTAGAGACTGGGTTTCATTCTGTGGCCCAGGCTACAGTGCAGTGGTGCCAATATAGTTCACTGTAGCTTGGAACTACTGGGTTCAAGAGGTCTTCCTGCCTCAGCCTCCTGAGTAGCTGGGACTAGAGGTACATGCCACCATACCCGGCTAATTTGATTGATTGATAGTTTTGTTTTGTTTTGTTTTTTGTTTTGTTTGAGACAGAGTCTTACTATCACCCAGGCTGGAGTACAGTAGCACGATCTCAGCTCACTGCAACCTCTGCCTCCTGGGTTCAAGCTATTCTCCTACCTCAGCTTCCCAAGTAGCTGGGATTATAATTGCATCACCACACCCAGCTAATTTTTGTATTTTTAGTAGAGATGGAGTCTCACCATGTTGGCCAAGCTGGTCTTGAACTCCTGACCTCAAATGATCCACCTGCCTCGGCCTCCGAAATTACTGGGATTACAGGCATGAGCCACCGCAGCTGGCCTAAAAAATATATTTTAGAGACTGGGTCTCACACCATGTCACCCAGGCTGGTCTTGAACTCCTGACCTCAAGCAATCCTCCTACTTCAGCCTCCCAAATAGCTGAAATACAGAAATGAACAACCATGCCTGGCTCAGTTTTGTAACTTTCAATACATAAAGAAATTACAGGCCGGGCACGGTGGCTCACGCCTGTAATCCCAGCACTTTGGGAGGCTGAGACAGATGGATCACGATGTCAGGAGATTGAGACCATCCTGGCTAACATGGTGAAATCCCGTCTCTAATAAAAATACAAAAAAAAAAATTAGCCAGGAGTGTTGGCGGGCACCTGTAGTCCCAGCTACTCGGGAGGCTGAGGCAGGGGAATGGCGTGAACCCGGGAGGCAGAACTTGCAGTGAGCCGAGATTGCGCCACTGCACTGCACTGCAGCCTGGGAGACAGAGCGAGACTCCGTCTCAAAAAAAAAGAAGAAAGAAATTACACTGCTTACACTGTAATTAATTTCATCTTTTCATTAAATTAACAGGTAATAAAATTTGATATAAACTTAGTGTCAAATACTCATCCCTTTGCTTAATCAGTATTACAGAGACAAATTCCAGAATGGTGTGCCAACATAACCTTAAATCTCACAATAAAAACTAGGTTTTAACAATATCCACAGGGAAATTATGTTATTTTCCAGCAACAAGTCTAGTGTTTAGAAGCAAAAGGCAGTTATAATTGATCACTATTTGCTTAGTGATCATACAAATCAAAGACAGTCTAATGCAAATGGTTAAGAACACAGACTCCAGAGCCAGGATACTAAATTAGAATCCAGGGCAACTCAGTTTCCTAGCTGGATGGTCTTGATAAAGTTACTTAACCTCTCTGTACTGCACTTGTCTCACATGTAAGATGGGGATAATACTGCCTACTTAATAAAGTTGTGAGAATTAAATTAGTGAATATATGTAAAGTGTTTAAACAGTACTGACACAGAGTATGCACAATATAAATGCTAGTCCAGGTATAATAATCTCAAACACCTATACTTATGGAAGGAAGAGTGCTTTCACACAAATACTCTATGATTTATATGGTTCTTCCAAATATGTCTAATGAAAATTTTATTTTTCATAAAATATATCTGGAATTTGTGGCCAATTTCTTGAACAATTATTATAAATGGTTTTCATAAATCTTTGTGAATATTAGGAAGCAAGAGATTCAACAAAAGCATTATCTGACAGTGGAGCAATATTCAAAAATCCTGTTGCTACATAAGCCAAAAGTGACATGGATCCGAGACAACTCAAAACAAAAATATTACACACAGAACAGAAGCAACTGTGCAGTATCAGGAAACTGCAGCCTGCTGCAATACACTTTTTCTAGTGATAAGAAACTTCACATGGGGCCACATGTCTAATAAAGATGACTGAATCCCAAAATTATATTGGTAATATGGAAATTCTTGATAGAGGAAGAATATTCCCAGAAGTGTGACCAGTTAGGACCAAAATAAAAGGTACAATTTACCCAATTATTATACCTAAGTACCCAGCCTTATTAAATATACGTTCCTCAATATCAAATTGTACTAACAAAAAAATCAGGAAACTAAGCTCCTAGTAGAGAACTGGTCAAAGGGAAGATCTTTGTAGAGTCAACAGTTTCCCCTGTCCTACAATTTGGCAAAATAATCTCATAAGCACAAGGAGGTTAATATGCTTGCATTAAAAATGTTAAGTTACTTATAATCCAATTTAAATGTTAAGTTGAGATACCTTAACATGTTCACATGACTTTTTTTAATTCACAAAAACGTTCTTATCTATCTTTATTTTAAGGTGTTTTCCACATACATGCTTCATGAATTTTATTTTAGGAGATGTAAAAAAGTCTACAAATCTTTATTCTACTATTTCCCAAAATATACCCAATTACTGGCAAAAATGTTAATAATTATTAAACTGAACTGATGAGAAAATACAAAGGTTTATTACTGGATTAAATAAGTTTTTCCATGTGCTTGAATTTTTTTATACTCAGTATATATTCTATTATATGTATACACAGAATACAACTCTATCAGTATTGAACTTAGTTTGTCATTGCATAAAACGGCCATAGATGGTCAGATCAAGTAATCCTACTCATTTTACCCTGTATTACTGAAAATAAAAATGAGAGGGGGGAGGCAAATAAAGACTTTAATATCTTTAATGATGTTTTCCAAGGGTTAGACTTTTATTTTCTGACATTTTTCTACACCTCTATTGAAATACATTTCACATATCATAAAACTTACCCATTTAAAAAATCCAGTTCAGTGGCTTTTAGTGGTTTATTCAGAGTTTTACAACCATTACCACAGTCTAGTTTTAGAATAGTCTCATCACCCCATACCCACCAGCAGTCATTCCCTACTCCTCCCCACCCAACATTCCTGACAAACACTAATCTTCTTTCTCTCTCTATGCATTTGTCTATGCTTAACTATTTCACATAAATAGAATCATTACAATATGTGATCTTTTGTGACTGATTTCTTCCACTTAGAATGTTTTCAAGGTTCATCCATGTTGTATTATGCATCAGTAGTTCTTCCTTTCATGGCAAAATAATAATCCACTGGAAAGAATACATTTTGTTTATCCAGTCAACAGTTACTTGTACTTGTGGCTGTTTTCACTTTTTGGCCTTTTTTTTTTTTTTTTTTTTTTGAGATGGAGTCTCGCTCTGTCGCCCAGGCTGGAGTGCAGTGGCCGGATCTCAGCTCACTGCAAGCTCTGCCTTCCAGGTTTACACCATTCTCCTGCCTCAGCGTCCGGAGTAGCTGGGACTACAGGTGCCCGCCACCTAGCCCGGCTAGCTTTTTGTATTTTTTAGTAGAGACGGGGTTTCACTGTGTTAGCCAGGATGGTCTCAATCTCCTGACCTCATGATCCACCCGTCTCGGCCTCCCAAAGTGCTGGGATTACAGGCTTGAGCCACCGCGCCCGGCCACTTTTTGGCTTTTATAAATAATAAAGCAACGAACATTCATGTACAAGTTTTTGTGTAAACTATTGTTTTGATGTCTTTAGGGCGCGTGTGTGTGTGTGTATCTATATGTGTATAGATATATATATATACACACACACACACACACATATATATATACCTGGGAGTAGAATTACTGAGCTATATGGCAAGTCTATGTTTAACATTTTGAGGAGCTGCCAAAGCATTTTCTAAGACAGCTGCACCACTTTACATTCCAGCAATGTATGAGAGTTCCAATTTCTCCACATCCTCACCAGTACTTGTTATTGCCTATCTTTTTAACTTTAGCCACCCCAGTCGACGTAAAGTGGATCTCATTGTGGTTTTGATTGCATGACTGATGACTAACGATGCTGTACACTTTTTCATGTCATTGGCCATTTGCATATCTTTAGGAAATGTCTACTTCTTTGGTTGCACTCTGTCACCCAGGCTTGAGTGCAGCAGTGCAATCACTGCTCACTAAAACTGCAACTTCCCCTCAAGTGATCATGGGCTAACATTTTTTTCTATTTTTTGTAGAGAAGGGGTGTTACTATGTTGCCCAGGCTGATCTCAAACTCCTGGGCTCAAGTGATCCTCCCACCTTGGCCTCCCAAAGTGCTAGGATTACAGGCATGAGCCACCTCAACCAGCCTGTTTATTTTTAAATTGGGTTGTCCTCTTATCATTGCATAGTAAGTTATTTATATATTCTGAATAACAAGTCCTTTTACAAACATATATTTGCAAATATTTTCTTCCATTATGTGGGTTTTGTTTTCACTTTTTGAGATAGTCTTGCTCTGTCGCCCAGGCTGAAGTGCAGTGGCCCAGTCTCAGCTCATTGCAACCTTCACCTCCCAGGTTCAAGTGATTGTCCTGCCTCAGCCACCCAAGTAACTGCGATTACAGGCACTCACCACCATGCCCGGCTAATTTTTGTATTTTTAGTAGAGACAGGGTTTCACCATGTTGCCCAGGCTGGTCTCGAACTCCAGACCTCAAGTGATCTGCCCACCTTGGCCTCCCAAAGTGCTGGGATTACAGGTACGAGCCACTGCACCTGGCCAAAATAAGGCTTTATTCAGAAAATTGAAATAGAAATAAACCCTTTAAAACTAAAACTAAAATACTTTTTTGTTTTTTTTTGGAGACAGAGTCGCTCTGTCACCCAGGCTGGAGTACAGTGTTGTGATCTCAGCTCACTGCAACATCCGTCTCCTAGGTTCAAGCGATTCTCCTTCCTCAGCCTCCCAAGGAGAGTGGACTATAGGCTTTCTGGGAGTTTTGGTTTGGTTTTGTTTTTTTTGAGACAGAGTCTCACTCTGTCACCCAGGCTGGAGTACAGTGACGCCATCTCGGCTCACTGCAACCTCTGCCTCCCGGGTTCAAGCAGTTCTCTGCCTCAGCCTCTGGAGTAGCTGGGATTGCAGGTGCCCGCCACCACGCCCGGTTAATTTTTGTATTTTTAGTAGAGACAGGATTTCATCATACTGGCCAGGCTGCTCTTGAACTCCTGACCTCGTGATCCACCCACCTCGGCCTCCCAAAGTGCTGGGATTACAGGCGTGAGCCACCACACACTGCCAATTCTTTGTATTTTTAGTAGAGACAGGGTTTCACCATGTTGGTCAGGCTAGTCTCAAACTCCCAACCTCATGATCCACCCGCCTCAGCCTCCTAAAGTGCTAGTATTACAGGCATGACCCACCATGCCCGGCCTAAAATATTTATTACTAAAAATCAGTAATATTTTCTTGCTGTTGAGAAAGAGAAAGCAACAATAATGTCCTTCTACTCTTTGACTAAATACCAGGAATTAGTTATTTTGCTAAACACCAAAAGTCGTATTTGGAGAACTGAAGAGGTAGTAATAGTAACTGGAGAGTAGAACAGAAAAAGAGGTCAAGTAGGTGTTGTAGTATGGCTGTAATTGGCCTCACTGTGACCACTACAGAAAAAACCCTTTTTCATCATAGCTATACTTCCCCTAGCCAAGGATGTGAAGAACATACCTTATTTAACAAGATTAATAGTATAAAACTAACATATAGTAATCTGGAATGTGATTTTTTTTTGACATCCCACTTGATAAATAGTTGATTGTAATGAGGATGTGGTTTTATTTTGTGGATAAAGAGTAGCATTGTTAAGAAATAGCAAGTGCTCCAAGCACAACAAACCTGACTTTGTGTTGTGGTTTTGCAGGAGTTAAAAAAAGAAGTTGCGCCAGGCGCGGTGGCTCACTCGAGAAATCCCAGCACTTTGGGAGGCCGAGGCGGGCGAATCATGAGGTCAGGAGATCGAGACCATCCTGGCTAACATGGTGAAATCCCGTCTCTAATAAAAATACAAAAATAAGCTGGATGTGGTGGCAGACGCCTGTAGTCCAAGCTATTCGGGAAGCTGAGGCAGGAGAATGGCCTGAACCCAGGAGGCGGAGCTTGCAGTGAGCCAAGATCGTGCCACTGCACTCCAGCCTGGGCTACAGAGCGAGACTCCGTCTCAAAAAAAAAAAAAATAAAATAAAATAAAAATAAAAAATAAAAAAAGTTAACTGTGAATGTTAAATAGGAGAATGCATTATTATTGCATGTGGTTTCCCCCCTTCCCTGGTATGTACTTGGCATTTCCATGCCATAGTGGAAGTCAAAAATTGCCATGATACTGTTTCAACATACTATGGACTTAATTCAGAAAATGTTAGGACAAATTTGCTATCAACATTCTTTGCATTCACAGAATTGCATAAAGAGTTTCTCTTTGTTAAAGATGAAAATTACTAAGATTATTGTCCTCTAATGCCAATCATCATAAAATGAAAATCAAATTAGCATTTTGCCAAAACATGCCTATAGAAAACTGGTGTTTGCTTTTTGGAAGACTGTAGATAATACAGTGTGAATATACAAGAAACATGAGATATTCCAAACATCATATTTGTATCATACTATGTCTCTAGTTTCTCTTCTTAGAAAATAACTATCCACCCAGCTGCTGAAGAGACACCAAAATAAAAGTTCTACCAAGTTTAAATTCAAACATCAGGCTTCCCTCTAACGGGTTTTAAAAATAGCAATAATTCAAAGGAAGAAAGATTGTAACCATGAAATTTAATGAAAAAATATTATTTCTGCTTTCAGGAAAAAAAAGTAGTGAAAAAACAGCACACAAAACAAGAATCGTATAGTAAAAATAAAGCATTCAATTATACTTTTATTATTTTTAATATTTAAAATTCATTGTCAAATATTCTATATAGCAACTTTGATTTCACATGCATTTGCAATACAACTATGCAGTATGAGAGACTTGTCTTCTTTCGTGGTTCCTCAAACACTCACAGGGATTTCTTGGGTTGTAGAAAGGTGACGGGGACAGGAAGAGGCTTGGGGTTTCTGTTTGTGGTTTTTTCTTTGTGAGGTTTTTTTTTTTTTTTGGTCTGTGGTTTTGGAGTTTTTGTTTTTCTTGGTTTTTGATTGGGTTTTTCTGCTTTTTGTTTTGTGGCTCACTTTTAACTGGAATTAATTAGCAGAAGAAGATAAACAACAAATATCAAATCCCTACCACAGGCAAGGCATTGTTCTAAGTATGTACCTACATCCTCTTTTATTTAACAATTCTTTGGAATGGATATTATTGTGCAATTATACATATGAGAACCATAAGATGCATAAGAGTTATGACCTGTTGGCTGGTGCAGTGGCTCATCCCTGTAATCCCAGCATTTTGGGAGACTGAGGCAGGTGGATCACTTGAGGTCATGAGTTCGAGACCAGTCTGGCCAACATGGTGAAACCATGTCTCTACTAAAAATACAAAATTAGCTGAGCATGGTGGTGCACATCTGTAATCCCAACTACTTAGGAGGCTGAGGCAGGAGGATCACTTGAACCCAGGAGGCAGAGGTTACAGTGAGCCAAGATCACACCACCGCACTCCAGCCTGGGTGATGGCGAGACTCTGACTCAAAAAAAAAAAAAAAAAAAAAAAATTAGGTAAAACATGATCACTGTAAAAAATCCCAGCTGTCTTTTTTACAGAAATTGATAAGCTGATCCTAAAAGCCATTTGGAAATACAAGGGATCCAGAATAGCCAGTCTTGAAAAAGAATAAAGTTAAAGGACTTACACTTAATTTCAAAACCTATTACCAAGCTACAGTAATGAAACAGTGTAGTACTGGCATAAAGACAGAAAGAAATACTGGTCAAGAGAACAGAACTTATAGTCCAGAAATGAAACCTTATATATATATTCAACTGATTCTCAAAAAAGACGTGAAGACCATCAATAAAGGAAAGGACACTCTTTTCAATATATAGTGCTGGAAGAACTTTTTGTATTCATATACAAAATAATGAATTTGGACCACACACCACACACACCTCACATCACACACAAAAATTAAATCAAAATGGATCAACAACCTAAATATAAGGGCTAAAAGCATACAACTCTTAGAAGAAAACATAGAGGTAAATCATAGGGATAAATCTTCATGACCTTAGATTTGGCAATGGCTTCTTAGACATGAAAACAAAATCATGAGCAACAAAGAAAAAACAGATAAGCTAGACTTCCTCAAAATTAAAAACTTTTTTGGCATCAAAACAACATTATCAAAAGAGTAGACCGGGTGTGGTGGCTCACGCCTGTAATCCTAGCACTTTGGGAGGCAGAGGCTGGCAGACCACTTGAGCCCAGGAGTTCCAGACCAGCCTGGGCAACACGGCAAAACCCCATCTCTACAAAAAATACAAAAATTAGTCGTCCCTGTAGTCCTACCTGCTCAGGAGGCGGAGGTGGGAGGATCAATTGAGCCCCGAGAGGTCCAGGCTACAGTGAGCTGTGATCCCACCACTGCACTCCAGCCTGGGCGACAGAGTGAAATCCTGTCTCAAAAAAAAAAAAAAAGTAAAAAGAGACTCATGCCTCTTTTATAGGTGCAGTGGCTCACATCTATAATCCCAACACTTTCTGGGAGGCTGAGGTGAGAAGATCTCTTGAGGCCAGGAGTTCAAGACCAGCCTGGGCAACATTTCGAGACCCCTTATCTACAAAAAATTTTTAAATATTAGCCAGGTGTGGTGGCATGTGCCTGTAGTCTTAAACAATTATCATATGACCCAGATAGTCTATTCTTTAGGGATATACTCAAGGGAAATGAAAATATGCATCCACACTAAAATTTGTACACAAATGTTCAGAGCAACATTATTCATAATAGCCAGAAATCGGAAAAAAAACACATGCCTATCACCAGAGGAACTGATAACATATGGTATATCCATTCAAAAGATTACTCAGCATTAAAAAATAATGAAGTGCTGATATATGCTACAGCATGGATAAACCTTGAAAACACCGTGCCAAGCGAAATAAGTCAATCATGAAAGACCATATGTAGTAAGATTTCATTCTGTGAAAACCTCTAGAAGAGCTAAACTCAGAGACAGAAAGTAGGCTAGTTATTGCTAGGAACTAGGAAAAAAGGGAATAAGCCATAACTGCTAATGGGTACGGGATTTCTTGTGGACTGATGAAAATGGTCTGAAAGTATCTAGATACCTGTCTTGTTTGTGCGATTCTGTGAACATATATTATAAACCACAAAATTCTGCACTCAAGGGGTTGATTTCATGGTAGATGATTTTATCTCATTTATCTTTATCTCAATAAAGCTTTTTAGGCTGGGCGCGGTGGCTCAAGCCTGTAATCCCAGCACTTTGGGAGGCCGAGACGGGTGGATCACGAGGTCAGGAGATCGAGACCATCCTGGCTAACACGACGAAACCCCATCTCTACTAAAAAATACAAAAAACTAGCCGGGCGAGGTGGCGGGCGCCTGTAGTCCCAGCTACTCGGGAGGCTGAGGCAGGAGAATGGCGTGAACCCGGGAGGCGGAGCTTGCAGTGAGCTGAGATCCGGCCACTGCACTCCAGCCTGGGCGACAGAGCGAGACTCCGTCTCAAAAAATAAATAAATAAATAAATAAATAAATAAAGCTTTTTAAAGACACTTTAAAACGACATATCTGTATAAGCTACAAAAATAACACACTGAGAGACTAAAGTGCCTAATTTTTCCATTTTTCTTCTTCGGTGCAATCTCAAGTCCAAAAGTCTTGCCTTCCTATATATGCATATTTTGTCCAGTGAAACAAGAAACTCTATTAATTTTATTAGAAAATTTTTAAAAAGCTAGGTGTGGTGGCTCACAGTTGTGCTTCCAGCTACTCCGAAGGCTGAGGCAGAAGGATCACTTGAGGCCAACACTGGGAGTTCAACACTAGCTGGGGCAACATAGCAAGACCCATCTTTAAAAATATTTTTTAGTCAGGTGCAGTGGCTCACACCTGTAATCCCAGCACTTTGGGAGGCCGAGGAGGATGGATCATTTGAGATCAGGAGTTCAAAACCAGACCAGCCAACATGGTGAAACCCCATCTCTACTAAAAATACAAAAATTAGCTGGGCGTGGTGGTGGGCACCTGTAATCCCAGCTACTTGGGAGGCTGAGGCAAGAGCATTGCTTGGTTCAGGGAGGCGGAGGCTGCAGTGAGGCCAAGATCATGCCATTGCACTCCAGCCTGGGCAACAGAGCAAGACTATCTCAGGAAAAAAAAACATATATATATACATATATATTTTTTTAAATAGTTAAAACCCTACTGAAATGAAACCAATAAAATAAAATTCAACTTAATGTAAACAATAGTTACTGAAATATTAATTTTCTTTTTTTTTTTTTTGAGATGGAGTCTCGCTCTGTCGCCCAGGCTGGAGTGCAATGGCCGGATCTCAGCTCACTACAAGCTCCACCTCCCGGGTTTACGCCATTCTCCTGCCTCAGCCTCCCCAGTAGCTGGGACTACAGGCACTCGCCACCTCGCCCGGCTAGTTTTTTGTATTTTTTAGTAGAGACGGGGTTTCACCGTGTTAGCCAGGATGGTCTTGATCTCCTGACCTCGTGATCCGCCCGTCTCGGCCTCCCAAAGTGCTGGGATTACAGGCTTGAGCCACCGTGCCCGGCCTGAAATATTAATTTTCAAACAATTCTATTTTAGCTTTGACTCTGAATAAAATATAAACCTCAATTTCAAAATATCACAAAGATTGGCTGGGAGCAGTGGCTCACGCCTGTAATTCCAGCACTTTGGGAGGACGAGGCAGGTGGATCACTAGAGGCCAGGAGTTCCAGAGCAGTCTGGCCAACATAGGGAAACCATGTCTCTACTAAAAAAATATTTTAAAAATTAGCCGGTCTAGTAATCCCAGCTACTCAAGAGGCTTAGGCATGAGAATTGCTGGAATTTGGGAGGTGGAGGTTGCAGTGAGCGGAGATCATGCCACAGCACTCCAACCTGGGCGACAGAGTGAGACTCTGTCTCAAAAAAATAAAAATAAAAATAAGGCCAGGTGTGATGGCTCACGCCTGTAATCCCAGCACTTTGGGAAGCCGAGGTGGGCAGATCACTTGAGGTCAAGGAGTTTGGGACCAGCCTGGGCAACACAGTGAAACCTCCTCTCTGCTAAAAATACATAAATTAGCTGGGCATGGTGGCGCACCCTTGTTATGCCATCTACACCAGAGGCCGAGGCAGGGAATCACTTGAATTCAGGAGGTGGAGGTTGCAGTGACCCGAGATTGCGCTACTGCACTCCAGCCTGGACGACAGAGTGAGACTCCATCTCAAAAAAAAGAAAAAAATTAAAATTAAAAATTAAAAAAAAACACAAAGACTACAAATACTCAGGTTTAAGCAAACTGCCAACTTTCTTGAATTAACAGTAATTCCTATTTGCTTTGTCAAAAATGTAGATACTTACCTGCCTCAATGGAATGAAATCCTAAAAGCCTAGTGTTCCCAAATGATGAAGAGAAAGAAACATGCATATTTTAATTTAGAATTTTGATTCGGAATTAATTTTAACCTAGTTGGAGTATACATAATCATTTATGTATTTATTTACTCATTTAAGAGACTGGGTTTCGCTGTGTTATCCAGGCTGGAATGCAGTGGCACAACCCTGGCTCACTGCAACCTGGACTTCCTGAGCTCAAACGATCCTCCCACCTCAGCCTCCAGAGTAGCTGGGACTGCAAGTGCACGCTACCACACCCAGCTAACTTTTGCATTTTTTGTGGAGAGAGTCTCGCTATGTTTACCACACTGGTCTCTAACTCCTTGGCTCACTACAGCCTCAAGCCCCTGGGCTCAAGCAATCCGCCTCCCAAAGTGCTGGGATTACAGGAGTGAGCCACTGCACCCGGCCTAGTGGATAGTGCATACTAAGCAACATATACCCTGCTTTTGCCTAGCACATACTGAAAACACGGCATTAAAAACAATCACAAAAGTTAAGCTGGGAGCTGAGAAAAATCACATACTGTAAAATAAATCTGTACTGTAAAATAAATCACATACTGTAAATTAATCTCAAGAAGCTCCTAAAAATGTCTCAAGAACTCCTATGTTGCACTCTCCCTAACAATTTAGACTTTCTACAGATATTTTCTGATCATCTACCGTGTGCCAGGCACCATGTCAGGTACCAGGATGCCATGGTGAGGTACACACAGAACCGGCTCCTGCTCGCAGGAAGCCTGCTCTCTAAAACAGTGCTTGCCAAGCTCGCCTGATCACAACTTCGGAGCTTAAGTTCAAAATCAGCTTCTCTGCTTTGGTGAGCCACACAGTCCGTGGCATTTCTATCAGGCGCTCCTAATGATTCCTACGCTCTAACGGGTTTGAGAGGCAGGGGTGCGGGTAAGCTCGAGAGCCCAGAGCCATCCCGTCCAGCGGGGGCCCCACCTCTAAAGTCCATGTCGCTCAGCATCCTTCCCCCTGACTAGTGACTCAAACACAGCCCGAAGCTGAGGTGGGTGGAACGCTTTCCAAAATAGCGCTCTGTGATGAGCCACCGACTGACTTGCTCGCCTCCAGGGACGAAGAGCTCACTCCTCACAAACCCCACCCGGGAAAGGTAGCACCTGAGCCTCCCGGGCTGAGCCGACACCTGTCTCCCCAAGGGTGCCGCCTACCGCTCAGGTAGACTCCAGTCCCCAGGTTCCGCCCCACGGGGGCTGGGGTGAGGGGGAGGCGCCGCACGCATTAGGCGCCGACTGTATACCGACCCCTCTCCACCCCCGTGAGTGCAGGCCAACACCCACACACACCCTCACACACCCACACACACTCTCGCGGAAACTGAGGCAGGCAGGCGGCAGACCAGGTCCCGCCGCCTGACGGCTCGCGGCTGGGATCGAACCCGGACTGCGAGACGCCTTCCGCCTCGCAGGCGCTCCTCAGCAGCTGAGGCCCGGCCTCAGCTCCCACCGCCGGAGTTTCACAAAGAAAGTCTCCCGGCCCGAGCCCCTCACGCACTCACCGGCGCCGACGCCGGCGGCGACTCGGGCTCCCGCCGCCTTCGGCTCCTTGCTGGGGTTGGCCCTTGGGTCGGCTCGGGCGCCGGCGGCGGCGACTGCTCCATCCCTACGGGGCCCGGGCCGCGTCCGCCTCGAGCTAACGGTCCCGCCAGCTAGGCGCGCGCGCCGGTTCCGCGCGCCATGTTCCCGCCGTGCTGCGCGCCGCCGCGGCGACCCTCACTGCCCCTCCAACCGCGCGCGCCCCCGCGGGCCCACACACGCACCGCGCACGCGCGCGTTCGCCGCGCCCCCTCCCCGCGCGCCCCGCCTCGCGCCCTCTGGAGCTGGCCGCTGTTCCCAGTGTCTCGCCCACCCCCGCCGGGCCCATCCGACTCGGCGGGTGAGCAAGCAGTTCCTCGCTACACACCGCCGCCTGTCTGTCTGCAGAACACCCCGGACCCGACCCCTCGGCCATTTCCCCACACTGCCGCTTTCGCTTCCCCCACGACGCGGGGACTGAGACGAGGGTCCGGGCCAGGAGGGACTTCCCCGCAAGAAGTCCGAGCTAAGGACGCCACTAAGGGGGCGGGATCGCCATCGTGGAGGTGTGCAAGCACGTGCTCGCCTCCCAGAGCCAGCCAGACTCAACCGAGAAGCCGAGTTCAAGTCCCACATCTCCACTAACCCTTGCGTGTTAGGATCAGGGCTTCGGGACTTGTTTCTCCTAAATCTTTTTATTATTATTATTATTATTATTTTATTTATTTATTTATTTTGAGACGGAGTCTCACTGTGTCGCCCAGGCTGGAGTGCAGTGGCACCATCTCCGCTCACTGCAAGCTCCACCTGCCGGGTTCGCGCCATTCTCCTGCCTCAGCCTCCCGAGTAGCTGGGACTACAGCCGCCTGCCACCACGCCCGGCTAATTTTTGTATTTTTAGTAGAGACGGGGTTTCACCGTGTTATCCAGGATGATCTCCATCTCCTGACCTCGTGATCCGCCCGCCTCGGCCTCCCAAAGTGCTGAAATTACAGGTGTGAGCCACCGCGCCTGGCCTGTTTCTCCTGAATCTAAGGACTCAATGTAATAATCAAGAGAAAGCCTCAGCACCGCGCCTAGCACTTAGTAGGTAGTGATCAAGAAACAAGACCTCTTAAGTGGTTTTTAATGGTTAAGGACCACAGGTTCTCAAGAAAGGGAAATCTCAATTCAAGTCCCGCCTCCATCTCTTGAAAACTGAGAACCCATGCCGGGCGCGGTGGCTCACGCCTGTAATCCCAGCACTTTGGGAGGCCGAGGCGGGCGGATCACAAGGTCAGGAGATCGAGACCACGGTGAAACCCCGTCTCTACTAAAAAATACAAAAAATTAGCCGGGCGCGGTTGTGGGTGCCTGTAGTCCCAGCTACTCGGGAGGCTGAGGCAGGAGAATGGCGTGAACCCGGGAGGCGGAGCTTGCAGTGAGCCGAGATCGCGCCACTGCACTCCAGCCTGGGCTGGGCGACAGAGCGAGACTCCGTCTCAAAAAAAAAAAAAAAAAAAAAAAGAAAACTGAGAACCCTTGAGCAAGTCACTTAGAGGAGCCAACGATCCTTGATTTCTGCATGTGCGAAAGGGGAGTGTGGCAGTAGCACTGCACAGGGTTGACTGAGCTTTCAGGGAGATAATGACTGTATGGTCATGCCTCTCTTAATCACGGGATGGTTCTGAGAAATGCCTCCTTAGGTGATTGCGTCATTGTGCAAACAGCAAAGTGCACTTACACGAACCTTGTGTAGCCTTGTATAGCCTACTACACACCTAGGCTGTATGGCTTAGCCTATTGCTCCCAGGCTACCACCTGTACGGCATGATATTTACTGACTATAGGCAATTGTAATACAATGGTAAGTACTTGTGTACCTGAACGTAGAGAAGGTACAGTAAGAGTATAAGAGATTTTAAAATGGCACTCCTGTATAGGGCACTTACCATGAAAGGAGCTTGCACGACTGGAAGATGCTGTGGACGAGTCAGTGAGTGTGAAGGCATAGGATCTTACTGTACACTACTGTAGACTTTATAAACACCATATGCTTAGGCTACACCAAAATTTTTTAAAGCTTTTCTTCAATAATAAATTAACCTTAGCTTACTGACATTTATTTAAAAATTTTTGCCAGGCTTGGTGGCTCACACCTGTAATCCCAGCACTTTGGGAGGCCGAGGCAGGCAGACCATTTGAGGTCAGGAGTTCGAGACCATCCTGGCCAACATGGTGAAACCCCCATCTCTGCCAAAAATACAAAACTAGGCCAGGCATGATGGTGTGCACCTGTAATCCCAGCTACTCAGGAGACTGAGGCAGGAGAATTGCTTGAACCCAGGAGGTGGAGGTTGCAGTGAGCCAAGATATTGCCATTGTACTACAGCCTGGGCAATAACATGCATGGAGCTGTCATCTCCTGTGATAACAATGCCTTCTTCCAGATTACTTCCCGAAGGACCTGCCTGAGGCTGTTTTATAGTTAGCTATTTTTTAATGTAAATAGAAAACATACATTCTAAAATTATGAAAAATACTAAATACACCAGAGCCAGGTGCAGTGTCTCATGCCTGTAATCCCAGCACTTTGGGAGGCTGAGGCGGGCAGATCATCTGAGGTCAGGAGTTCAAGACCAGCCTAGGCAGCATGGTGAAACCCAATTTCAGCTACAAATACAAAGATTACCTGGGCGTGGTGGTGGGTGCCTGCAATCCCTGCTACTCGGGAGGTTGAGGCAGAAGAATCGCTTCAATCTGGGAGGCAGAAGTTGCAGTGAGCCAAGATCACACCACTGCACCCCAGCCTGAGCGACACAGCAAGACTCTATCTCAAAAAAATAAACCAGTAACATAGTTGTTAATTATCAAGTATTATATATTGTATGTAATTGTACATGCTATGCTTTTATAGAACTGGCAGCACAGATTTGTTTACACCAGCATCACCAGAAACACAGTAATGTGTTACCCTAACATTACAATGGCTACGTCACTAAGCAATAGGAATTTTTCAGCTCCATAATCATCTTATGGTACCACCGACTTACATGTGGTTTGTCATTGACTAAAATGTCATTATACAACACATGACTGCATATCCCAGAGCCTAATGCCTGACATACACAAAGCTGAGTTTCACTAGTGTAATTCCCACCCTATCCATCCAAGACTCCTAAAAGTTTAATGAAAGGGGCTGTGCTCCCAAACCCTGTGGTATAAGTAGCTGGCGGGAGTTCGCCCAACTTGGGGCTGGAAGGACTCTTTCTTCCCACATCTTTGCTTTCCTTTCTCTCCCCCAAACTTCTCTGAAAACCCTAAAGTTGGCAGAAAAACGGAGAATGTTTTCCCTACTAACAAAAAGAATCTTCAAGAGTCTCTTGGAATTTGTAAATGGTTGCATTTACTAGTCTGGTTTTTTGGGGGTTGTTTTTGTTTTTGTTTTGAGACAGAGTCTTGCTCTGTCACCCAGGCTGGAATGCAGTGGCGCAATCTCAGCTCACTGTAATCTCCGCCTCCCAGGTTCAAGCGACTCTCCTGCCTCAGCCTCCTGAGTAGCTGGGATTACAGGCACACACCACCACGCCCGGCTAATTTTTTTGTGTTTTTAGTAGAGACGGGGTTTCACCATGTTGGTCAGGCTGATCTCGAACTCCTGACCTCGTGATCCACCTGCCTCGGCCTCCCAAAGTGCTGGGATTATAGGTGTGAGCCACCACACCCAGCCTTCTAGTCTGGTATTTTTCTTATTCAAGTAACGAGAAAAAAACAAAAAAACAAAAAAACCAAAAAACAAAAAACTCCACCAAGAGTAAAACAGAAAAAAGGAACAAAACTGATAGCATGACTGAAAAGGCCTGGGGTGGTACCTCACTTCAGGCATAGATGGATACAGGCACTTATACAACATAAGTCTCTCTAATCTCTCAGTTGTTTCCCTTTGATTACTTCATTCTCATGCAGTTCTTTCCACATGGTGGCCTGAGCGGCTCCTAACTCACATCTGCCCAAGAAAGCGGAGGCTGTTCCCCGATAGTTCCAGCCAAAGTCCCAGGGCTGACTTTCACTGGACCCATTTGGGCCACATGCCCCTGCCTGAGCCAATCACCACATCCAGCTTGGCCAGACCTGGCTATGAAGCCCCTTCAGGAAGGCGCTGGGGTCATCCTCTCCAGAAGGACATGGGGAAAATGGGAAAGTGGAAGGAGGGATGCTTCCTTCTGAAAAATAGGGATGCAGTTACCACAAGAGGTATCGGGTACAGGGCTGGCACAAACAAGAGCTATCCATGGCACCATCATGTAGGCATGCAGCAAGTCCACCATGAAGCAACCTGGCTGCTCCGCAAAACAGAGTCACAGTTAATTCAGCCAATGAGAAATATCCCTCTACCTGGGTTCCCACCATTCACCCCAGGCCTGGCAAGTCCCAGATTTGCTTGGTCAAGGGCAAGCAAATTACCTACCTTTTATGCTGCACAAAAAGCTGAAAAGATTATCTTACTTCTCTGGCTCAAGAACTTTCTATGACTCTGGCTACTTATGTGGCTCTCCCACCCTTAATGATAGAAGCCAACATTCATGAATCCCTTACCACATGCCAGGTACTTTATGGACCTGCCTCCTCCAAACAGCATAGAAGAGGTTGGTACTCTTACTGCACCCATTTTACAAATATGGAAACAAAGGCTCAGCAATTTGAGGTAATTTACCCAAAGCCAAAGTTAGGAAGTGCAGAGTTCAGTTTAGCACAATATTGTTCTCGTCATTGCCATCCCAGCTCCATTTGTTAATGTTTCAAAGTCCTAAACCCACCTCCAGCTGGGGGGCCAGTGGGAACAGCTCCACAGCAGAAGGCTCTAGGAACCCCTTCAGCTTTGCAATGGTGGGAGTGGGGGTAGGTGCAAAAGATACTTAGCTTTCCCATCCTCTCCCATAACTTGTTTTTTTGTTTTTGTTTTTGTTTTTTTGAGATGGAGTCTCACTCTGTCCCCCAGGCTGGAGTGCAGTGGTGCAATCTCAGCTCACTGCAACATCTGCCCCTGGGTTCAAGCAATTATCGTACCACAGCCTCTGGAGAAGTTGGGATTACAGGTGCCCACCACCACCCCCAGCTACTTTCTGTATTTTTAGTAGAGATGGGGTTTTACTATGTTGGCCAGGCTAGTCTCAAACTCCTGACCTCAAGTGATCCACCCGCCTTAGCCTCCCAAAGTGCTGGGATTGCTGAGCCACCACACCTGGCCCCATCTCCCATAATTTGATGGGATAGGGAAAACAATTCCTCCAAGAGAATATTAGAGTGAGATTAGGAGAGAAAGTAGGTGCTGGGTAGCCTTAAATCAGTAGCTGATTTCTCACATTGGTGAGTCAATTAGTTTTCTACGGCTGCTGTAACAAATTACCACAAACTGATCAGCTTACAACAACACAGACTTAATATCTTATTGTTCTACAGGTCAGAAGCCTCAAATCAGTTTCACTTGACTAAAGTCAAGTTGTAAAGGACTGATTCCTTCAGCAGGTTCTGAAGGGAAAACCCATTTTCTTGCCTTTTCATGTTTTTAGTGGTTACCTATAATCCTTGGATTGTGGCCCTTTCCTCCATTTTTAAAGCACACCAGTCCAATCTCTGCACAGTGCTATGGTTTGAATGTGACCCCCCCGAGTTCATGTGTTGGAAATTTGATCTCCAATGCAACAGTGTTGAGAGATGGGACCTTTAAGAGGTAATTAGGTCATGAAAGATCTCCCCTCATTAACAGAGTAATGGTGTTATCTCAGCAGAGGGTTAATTATCATGGAGGTGGGTTCCAAATAAAAGGATGAGTTCAACCCCCTTTCTCTCTTGATGTGATGCCTTCCATCATGGGATGACACAGCAAGAAGACCCTCACCAGAAGCGGGCCCCTCGATCTTGACCTTCCCAGCCTCCAGAACTGTAAGAAATAAACCTGTTCTTTATAACTTACCCTGTCTCAGATATTGCATAGCAATACAAAAAAGACTAAGACACTCAGTCATCATCACATTGCCATCTCCCCTGACTGCTGAGTCCCTCTTAAAAGAGCACTGTGGGCCAGACGTGGTGGCTTATGCCTGTAATCCCAGCACTTTGGGAGGCCGAGGCGGGCAGATCACAAGGTCAGGAGTTAGAGACCAGCCTGGCCAACGTGGTGAAATTGCATCTTTACTAAAAATACAAAAATTAGCTGGGCATGGTGGCAAGCGCCTATAATCCCAGCTACTCGGGAGGCTGAGGCAGGAGAATCGCTTGAACCTTGGGAGGTGGAGGTTGCAGTGAGCTGAGATTGCACCATTGCACTCCAGCCTGAGCAATAAGAGCAAAAAACTCCATCTCAAAAAAAAAGAAAACGAAAACAAAAACAAAACACTGTGATGGGACACTGGACCCACAGGCAACATAGGATAAGCTCCAATCTCAAGATGCTTAATCACATCTGCAAAGTCCGTTTTGTCATGGAAAGGAACATATTCTTGGATTAAGATGAGGACACTTTGGAGGGGCCGTTTTTCAGTCTACCATGGAAGATATCATGAGAGGGAGTGAATATAAAATGCTCTAGAAACAGAGAAGGGTGGCAGGGCATGGTGGCTCATGCCTGTGTCCAGCACTTTGGGAGGGAGGCGGGCAGATTGCCTGAGCTCAGGAGTTCAAGACCAGTCTGGCCAACATGGTGAAACCCCATCTCTACTAAAAATACAAAAATTAGCTGGGCATGGTGGTGAGCACCTGTAATCCCAGCTACTTGGGAGGCTGAGGCAGGAGAATCGCTTGAACCCAGGAGGCGGAGGTTGCAATGAACCGAGATCGCACCATTGCACTCCAGCCTAGGCAACAAGCGTGAGACTTCATCTCAAAAACAAAAAATAAAAGAAAAAAGAAAAGAAATGAAACGAAACAGAGAAAAGCCAGCTAACTCTACACGAGTGGGATAAATGTCCCAGGAAACCACAGCCTCCACATTAAATATTCAAATGAGCTAAAACCCATCTACTTGGCAATCTCAGCCTCATTCCTTTAAACATGCAAACCACTTAAATTCCCAAACCCCCTACACCAGGCCAGCCAAGTCTCAGAATGCTTAACTACCCTTTAATGGAAATTTCCAACCACCAACCTCATTTCCTAAGGAAACGGCTGTGCGCCCTTGACCCTGCCCTGACTGAATTGCCAGTGGCATTTGAACCATGGCACTCAATTCATGGCATGGCCAGCAAGCTACAAAGTGTCCTAGCATCAACCAAGCAAAGTTATAAAAGCAGTTTCAGTGGACAATAAGGAACGTTAGTTTTAGAGTCAAAAAGACCTGGGTTGGGTCCCAGCTCTGCCATTTACCAGCTGTGTGACACTGGAAAAGTTACCTTCCTCCTCTAACTTTGGTTTCCTCACCTGTGACATGACAGTGGCTGGAGGACCTCACTCATAGAATCACTGTGAGGACAAGAACAGCCAAGGGTAAGTCTTCGCACAGGGCCTCCCTGGTCACTGTTGGGTCAACATCACATAACCATATGCCTTATCTCCACTTCCAAAACCCAAACAGCTCTCAAAAACAAGTCATTGTAGCTCCTTTGGAAGAAAAGACTGATAAGAACCAATATGCAACTACCTATAATATTTCTCTATCCCTCTTACTGTGAATATTTGCTGTGGAAATATTAACATGTTTGGTCTCCACGGGGGTAGGACTCCACATGTGTAGGACTCCACTGGGGTGCTGCACATACACATGGCAGATATGCCTTATCATCTTCCTAAAATTGGATCATTAAATTTCACAACTTATCTAGCCCGAAGGTTTCAGAGACTGTAGACCTGTATCTTTATGAGGGCGAGGATAAGAATATAAACTGGCCTGTTATTATGCACCAAGGTACCTGCTGTTCTCATGAAGATGTTGGCAGCCAGTCCGCCAGTCTCTACAAACTCCACCCCCAACCTCATTATGTTCCTTTCCCTGGAACTTTCCAAGGGGTCCTTAGAATTTGTATTCAGCTCTCACAGGCTGAGACCAGGGTGACATCCTGGGAAACCTGCCTAGTGATAGCCAAGGTGTAGTTCCAGATGAAAGGCACACAACAACTTTAAATATAAAAAAGCCAGCTGGGCGCGGTGGCTCAAGCCTGTAATCCCAGCACTTTGGGAGGCCGAGACGGGCGGATCACGAGGTCAGGAGATCAAGACCATCCTGGCTAACACAGTGAAACCCCTAGTAAAAAATACAAAAAAAACTAGCTGGGCGAGGTGGTGGGCGCCTGTAGTCCCAGCTACTTGGAAGGCTGAAGCAGGAGAATGGCCTAAACCTGTGAGGCGGAGCTTGCAGTGAGCTGAGATCTGGCAACTGCACTCCAGCCTGGGCGACAGAGCGAGACTCCGTCTCAAAAAAAAAAAAAAAAAAAAAAAAAGCCATTCAGGCTAGGTGCAATGGCTCACGCGTGTAATCCCAGCACTTTAAGAGACCAAGGCAGGCAAATCACCTGAGGTCCCGAGTTCAAGACCGGGCTGGCCAACATGGCAAAACCTTGTCTCTACAAAAAATATAAAAATTAGCTGGGCATGGTGGTACATACATGTAATCCCAGCTACTTGGGAGGCTGAGGCACAAGAATCGCTTGAACCTGGGAAGCAGAGGTTGCAGTGAGCCAAGCTTGTACCACTGCACTTCAGGCTAGGCAACAGAGTGAGACTCTATCTCAAATAAATAAATAATAAAGCCATTCCACTAAAGAACCAATTATCAAGCAGAAGCACAAAGCCCAGGTTCCATCAGTTTTTTATTTGTACATCAGTGACTGTGAAAAAGCAATTATTCCCATAATTAAAATACAAATTATAAAAAACGGACTTAAAGAAAAGAAAGATGACAGAATGAAAGAAGGTACATTTCTTTCATGTTCAAACCACGGAGTTCACAATACAGCAGCACACACAGCCAGGCGCTTTGTGGTCTCGGCACCCTCAGCTTCTCCTTCATGGGGCCGCTTTCGACTAGTAGAAGGCTGAAAATAAATGGAGAAATGTTCAAAAGAAAATCACTGGCTTCTTTAAGATTATCAAAGTTCCCCAATACACTTCCAGTAAAGTGGGAGCATTTGATGTGAAGTTCTAGTACCAAAAATTACTGGTTGTCATCATTGACAACTGAGTCCTCCCCACAGCCCCGAACTCAGATATGCTTATCTAATAGATATTTCTCTCCCTTATGGTTTCTGACCTCTGAATGATGTATACTGAAAGCAAGTAGCATAACCAACTTCTTCTTGATTATCTTCTTCTAAATATCAAGTTTAAAAGGACTATAATTCCTCTCAGTTGAAGCCCCAGGTCTTGCTGTTTTGCGGGAAGACAATCTTTGGGCCTTAGTTGTTTTCCCATATATAAAATTGGGAGGAAGGCTGGGTGCGGTGACTCATGCCTATAATCCCAGCACTTTGGGAGGCCGAGATGGGCAGATCGCTTCAGATCAAAAGTTAGAGACAAGGCTGACCACCATGGCAAAACCCCATCTCACCTAAAAATACAAAAATTAGCTGGGTGCAGTGGCAGGCACCTGTAGTCCCAGCTACTCGGGAGACTGAGGCAGGACAATTGCTTGAACCCAGGAGGCAGAGGTTGCAGTGAGCTGAGATTACACCACTGCACTCCAGCCTGAGTGACAGACCAAGACTTTGTCTCAAGAAAAAATAAAAACTGGGGACAGGAAATAGTGGGAAAAAGGAGAGCTACCACTCAACAACAACAACAACAACAAAAAAGCAGGACTGGAATTAACTTATACTTACAAAGAACTTTAAAGAATAAAATTATAATCAGCCGGGCGCGGTGGCTCAAGCCTGTAATCCCTGCACTTTGGGAGGCCGAGGCGGGCGGATCACAAGGTCAGGAGATCGAGACCATCCTGGCTAACACGGTGAAACCCCGTCTCTACTAAAAATACAAAAAATTAGCCGGGCGTGGTGGCGGGCGCCTGTAGTCCCAGCTACTCTGGAGGCTGAGGCAGGAGAATGGCGTAAACCCAGGAGGCGGAGCTTGCAGTGAGCCGAGATTGCGCCACTGCACTCCAGCCTGGGGGACAGAGCAAGACTCCGTCTCAAAAAAAAAAAAAAAAAAAAAAGAATAAAATTATAATCAAGGAATCAACTACTGATCCAAATTTTAATTTTTCCAACAAATTTATATTTGAGCCTCTAATAGACTCTTTCAAAACTGCCTTGCAGGTGACCTTTTGGATGACAATCCCTGGCTGTGCTTATCTGTCTATTATGTGTTAGATATTAAATGTATCCTGCATTTTTAAATCTAAGGGTGCTGGAGTGGATCAAGTTAAAACAGAGTTTTTACTACATTAAAACTGAAACAATGTTAAGCAATTGCTACTCAGGAAAATCTTCAAACACATCATCTTTGCTTATCAGCTCCTTAAGCCCAGACTACATTTAGTAATCATCAGGAATACAAATGCCTGGGCTAGAACCTGGGGTAGAGCTGTGGATTCATTTTCCTCAGACAGCAGATCTTGAAACTTTCTCTTCATGTCTTCATCCTGTGAGGGAATTAAAAATATAAGTAGCTGTGTCTAAAGGATAGAAAGCTCCTAGAAGGACAGGGCTAGCATGCCCCTGGAAAGAGGGAGGAAAAGGTGTCCGTCCAAGAATCATCCCCTTGATGAAGATCCCACAGCGAAGGCATTATATGTTGCCCCCCTCTACCTTCCCAGAGGAGTCTAATTAGCAGTCAATGCTCCATCAATCCTGGCTGACTCACATCCACATGCCTAAAAGCTCTCAGTGGGTCAATCACAGCCTCCAGCAGTCAAGAGTTTCTCAATTAGTATCCCAGATCCTGAGAAAGATGGCAATCAGGAGGCCAGAGGCTGGGCCTGACTCCATGCACCTCCTCAAATCCTTCCAGGACCACTCTCCACCTGCTGCCCCTGCCATGAATGAGGCCAGTCACCCAGGCTATCCTAACAACCAGTCCAGCACCCTAGGAAAATTCACCCAGCAGATACCATACAAATTGTCAGAAGTACTTGAGCCCACAATATCCCAGAGCTCAGGTCTAATGAGAAAGGGAGACAATAAACAGAACAAAGCATTACAGGTGTTTCATGCTGCAGGAGCGGAAGATGAGAAGGGCACAGACAGTGTGTATAAAAGTAGCTCCCACCTCTCTGGATGCTCACTTCTGCAGGGTTCAAGGATTTGCATTAGGAAACCCTGAGAGGTGGTCTGGTGCAGCTCTCCTCATCTTCACCAAGGTGAAAGGAACATCTATAACTAGGAATGTGGCCTTTGAGTGCTGGCCAGAAGCCCAGTTCAGCTTCTCACAGGTGGCATGTGCAGAATACAGACCCAGAGTTATCTGATTCCAATGCCTCATGTACTTTCCCACCCAACTCCAGCCCCACTGAGCCAAGCATACCACAGTGGGCAAAGGGAGAGGATACAGTAAAGTCCTCCACCATTTGGCAATTTAATGGATATGGAAATTTTACAACACTAGGTTGGGCATGGTGGCTCATGCCTATAATGCCAGCACTTTGGGAGGCCAAGGTGGGAGAACTGCTTGAGGCCAGGAATTTGAGACCAGCCTGGGCAACATAGTGGGACTGTGTCACTACAAAAAAATTTTAAAATTAGGCCGGGCACGGAGGCTCCCACCTGTAATTCCAGCACTTTGGGAAGCCAAGGCGGGTGGATCACCTGAGGTCAGAAGTTTGAGATCAGCCTGGCTAACATGGTGAAACCCTGTCTCTACTAAAAATACAAAATTAGCCAGGCATGGTGGTGCACGCCTGTAATCCCAGCTACTCAGGAGGCTGAGGCAGGAGAATCGCTTGAACTCGAGAAGCAGAGGTTGCAGTAAGCAGGGATCACACCACTGCACTCCAGCTTGGGTGACAGAGTGCAACTCTGTCTCAAAAAAAAAAAAAAATTTAAAAATTAGCCAGACATGATGGCATACACCTATAGTCTCAGCTACTTGGGAGACTGGGGCAGGAGGATCACTTGAGCCTGAAAGTCATGGTGCAGTGATCATGCCACTGCACTCCAGCCTAGGTGAGAGAGCAAGACCCTGAGGAAGGAAGAAAGGAAAGCAGCAAGGAAGGAAAAAAGGGAGCAGGGGAGGAAAGGGGGGAGGAAAGAGGGGAGGGGAGGGGAAGAGGAGGGGAGGGGAAGGGAGGGGAGGGGAGGGGAAGGGAGGGGAGGGAAGGGGAAGGGGAAGGAAGGAGGAAGAAAAAAAGAAAGAAAGAAGGACCAGGCACAGTGGCTCACGCCTGTAATCCCAGCACTTTGGGAGGCCGAGGCAGGGCAGATCACTTGAGGTCACTCTGTTTTAAGTTTCTCAGTGTAGCTCCCCATTGCCATATGACAGCAGCAAGCTCATCTGGATTCCACTCCACACCCTCTCATGGCCTTACTTAGGGTCTCAGTTATCTTGCAGTGTCACTCTCAAAAGTCCATCTCTCAGCAGCCCTTCAGTGAAGCCAAACAGAGGGGTCACAAGCCTAATCGGGCCTATATTTAAACAAGTAAACAGGTCAGGCGCAGTGGCTCATGCCTGTAATCCCAGCACTTTGGGAGGCCAAGGTGGGTGGATCACCTGAGGTCAGGAGTTCGAGACCAGCCTGACTAACATGGTGAAACCCCGTCTCTACTAAAAATACAAAAATGAGCTGGGCATGGTGGCAGGCACCTGTAATCCCAGCCACTTGGGAGGCTGATGCAAGAGAATCACTTGAACCTAGAGGCAGAGGTTCCAGTGAGCTGAGATCATATCATTTCACTCCAGCCTGTTAGACAAAAGTGAGACTCCGTCTCAGAAAACGAAATAAATAAATAAATATTGATTTTCTTCAGGATGTCTACAATTATTCCCAAATATTAAATTAGCCAGGAACAGTGGCTCATGCCTATTATCCAAGCACTTTGTGAGGCTGAGGCGGGAGCATCCCTTAAGGCCAGGAGGTCGAGGCTGCAGTGAGCTATAATTGCACCAGTGCACTCCAGTTTAGGCAACAGAGGAAGACCTTGTCTCCAACAATAAATGAAATAAAGATTAAATGATAATATCCCTTAAAAGCAAACAGAAGAAATCCTCTATTTCAGGCAGTAAATACAAGGCAGAGAGTAGATATAAGGGATGCTCCCAAAATGGGCACTCTGTTAATGACAAAACAGAGACCAGAATCCACATTCCCAACACTCAGTCCAGCGCCAGACCCACAAAACCATTTGGTTTTTTTTGAAAACACTGAATTTTCCCAAAATAAAACCCAAACTATCACTAACAGATGTTTTAGATGGTCAGTCTTCATCTTTGTCTTCATTCAATGCTCATTCCTCCTTTTACTGCAAAAACAAAAGGTGGATAAAAGAGTGTTCCAGGGAGACCCTGCAACAGAGTTGAACTTCACTTTCTCCTTGGTTGTTAATAAGTTTTCTTTGAGACAAAGAAGTACAAGAAAAATAGGCTATGCTTGCTCATAAATTTCAGGCAGATGCAAACCCTGTTCCCAGGCTCAACTGGCCAGCTCTATTTTTTTGTTAGAGATGAACACAGCTCCTGTACCTCTACATTTAGACCCAAGAGTTTCCCTATTAGGACACATGAAAAGAGCCAAAAGACATGTTTCTCTTTTTCATCAAACTTAAAATCCCCACATGCAAAGGCACCCTTTGTTTCCAAACCCCTTTCCTCCAGGGTCCTGCTGTTTCAAATCTGTGTGGTCTATTAAATGCTAAATCGTCTGACAGATTTCTTCTGGGGAGACTGTAGTTTCCAGGGCAACATCCAAAACACATATATCTGTCTTTTTTTTTTTTTTTTAAGGATTTGTTGTTCTCAACCTGAGCTGGCCTGAGCAAAACTGTTAGGTGTAGAGGATTGGAACAGAGAATGGGGACAGTCTTCCCAGAGTCCCAGAAGTATGGGGCTGAGGCTGGATTGTCCAAGGAGTTCCTGGACCAATAATCCCCAGAGAAACAGCATGTAGCTCAAGTAACAGCCTCTAGAGCTCAAGCTACCTGGTTCTGTCCCCCATCTCCACAGAAAACAGATCGATACGGTTTGGCTTTGTGTCCCTACCCAAATCTCATCTCAAATTGTAATCCCCAGGTGTTGAGAGAGGGACCTGTTGACAGGAGACTGGCACATGGGGGCGGTTTCCCCCAGGCTGCTCTAGTGATAGTGAGTGAGTTCTCACAAGATCTGACAGTTTCATAAGAGGCTCTTCGCCCTTCACTTCCTTCACACACTCTGTCCCCTGCCGCCATTAAGACATGCCTTCTTCCTCTTCCACCATGATTGTAACTTTCCTGAGGCCTCCCCAGCCACGTTGAACTGTGAGTCAATCAAACATCTTTTCTTTATAAATTACCCAGTCTCAGGCAGTTCTTTATCGCAGCGTGAGAGCAGACTAATACACAGACCAAAAGAAAATTAATAGAAAGGGGCATGGCTGTGCTGAATGGAACTGCTCATAACAGAAGACCAGACATCTATCAGAAAAACTTGCCCAATGCCATAGCTAATTCCAAAACTAAAGATTAACCCAGCAAAGCCACAACGTACTTCCAACTCTTGGCAGTTCCAAATGAGGTCAGCATTTAATAATGGCAGCCCCAACCCCTAGCAGGAACACAGCAGTAATATAGATGAAAGGTGCAGGTGATAGCCTTCACTAAGGACACGTTTACTCACCTGAATGAACAAGCAGTAGGACCCTTTGTACCCAGTCACTTGGGCTTGAGAAACAGCTGGATTCTCCCTAGGGAGGCTGCCCTCCTCCCCTCCCACAGCTTCCCTGATTTAAGGTTGAAGATGGCTGGAATGCACCCCACCTATGAGGAACGGTGGACATGGCTGGGGCTAGAGCCAGAACAAGCCCTCAAAGGAACACAGGCCAAACTGGAGACTCGGGGCAGTCAAGTGGAACCAGAACAGGACAGAAAGTGAGTTTGTACATCCAACAGCCATGAGTAACATCGAAAAGGTTCTAGCCTGGCCAACACAGTGAAACCCCATCTCTACAAAAAATACAAAAATTAGCTGGGCATAGTGGCATGCACCTGTAATCCCAGCTACTCGGGGGGCTGAGGCAGAAGAATCGCTTGAACCCGAGGGACAGAAGTTGCAGTGAGCTAAGATCGCGCCACTGCACTCTAGCCTGGGTGACAGAACGAGAACCTGTCTCAAAAAAAAAAAAAAAAAAAAAAACAGGTTGTAACCCATCCTCTAAGATATCCACCATATAGCTAAAACAATTAGATTAAGCAGACTTAACAAAGTAAACATGTTTCTGTCCTCTGCCTCATGTCTCTTAGGCAGCAGAGCTTCCCATGTATTATATGCTAGCAGGCACTATCCCACACCCACCTGAAGCCACGGGTGTCTTAAGGCTTCTTCTGTCGTAAAACGTGCCTTTGGATCCACTACCAACAACTTCTTGACAAGGTCCAGAGCTAAAGCAACAATTGGGCAAATCACAGTGAAAAGGATAAATATATTAAATCGTAATAGTATGCCAGAATTAACAGGCCACCATCCAGAAAGAGCAGAGAGGGTCTGAGATCATCACAGAGTCAGCAGACAGGGCCCCCTAATCTTCCTCACTCTCTGTATTCAGAGTACTATGAGAAGACCAGGAATGATAATGACACTCCCTGTCTCCTGCTGCTGGGATGTCAGTCACGACCTCTTCGCTGCCTGTTCCCTCTCTTGTTGCCTGTTGACTCAAGGTCAAACTAATTAAAGCTAAACTTCCACCCAATTCTAAGATACTTGGGATACGTAGCAAACTCTCCCTGACATCTACAGATGGATGGGTGAGAGTTACTCAGCCAGGGAGAGGATTCCTGGAACTGCAGACTTGTCAGAAATAAAACTTGACTACTCCAGCAAGCAACAAATGCACGCTGGCTTGTATATTACAACACTATTATTCCTTAAATATTCTGACATTTAACACAATCACCTATGTTATATTATTTGACATTTAATTTTCTACTTTCTCTTTGGGGAACTAAAGTTGCCAGGATAAATTATAAAATACAAGGTAACTAATGACATCTAGTTTTTACATGCTTGCTTACTCAAAGGAAACCCTGTAACTAAAAAGTTACAAGTGCACTTTTTTGGGCACTAAAATAGGTACCAGGCACTTGTGTACATTATACTTAACCCTTACAAAAACCTTTTAAGGTAGGGATTATTGAGGGTCCCTTTACACAGAAAGAAATTGGAGACAGAGGTTAAATAACTTGCCTAAGGCCACACAGCTAAGTAGTAGCAGACCCAGGACCTGAGTGCACACTCTTAATAATTTCCAGTGCCTCTCAAATGGTGTGAAACTAACAACAGAAAATAAGAACAGAATTGACAGGAGAAAACACCATGGAATTTGGAAAGAAACTCCCACCACAGCAAATACACATTTTAGCATACCACAAATTCTTAACCCTTTCGTATTCATACCCTTCTCTGAGACCTCTGCCCAGACTTCAGGAATGAAGTTGTATTTTCCACTGGTGATCTGATCCTTCAGTGACACTTGAGTCCTATGCTCAGAGAAAGGTGGATACCCACTAAGGCTTAATATTGGTAGAGAGAGAAAGGAAAAGAAATCAAGTGGCATTCTCAGTGGCATTCAGATATGAAGATTTCTTTCTCAGCATAATGAAAAGTCAAGATTTTTCTTTATATCAATGGTCAAAAAGTGAGCTAGGCTGGGCACAATGGCTCATGCTTGTAATCCCAGCACTCTGGGAGGCTGAGGCAGGAGGATCACTTGAGCCCAGGAGTTCGAGACCAGCCTGGGCAACATGGCAAAATTCCATCACTACAAAAAATAGAAAAATTAGCTGGGCATGGTGGTGTGCGCCTGTAGTCCCAGCTAGTCAGGAGGCTGAGGTGGGAGGATCACTTGACCCTGGACGCAGAGGCTACAGTTAGCCAAAATCAAGCCACTGCATGCCAGCCTGGACAACACAGCAAGACACATTTGTGACTTCATTTAATCACCTCCTACCAGTCTGTGAAGCAATGAAAATGTTTCTTACCAGATAAAAAGAATAACTCCTAAACTCCAGCAGTCCACAGCACGGTTATATCCAGCAGTCCCAACAGAAACAAGAACTTCAGGAGCCAAGTAGGTGGGGGTTCCACATAAGGTTCTCATGAGAGAGGTCTCCCCCAAAATTTTGGAGTGCCCAAAATCAGTAATCTAAAATTCAGTACAAAAGGGGATAATGTTGAACTATGTCATAAATAAAAAGATTAACATAGTCTGCCAGTCCAAGAAGACATGTAGGCTAGATCAGTTTCTATTGTACAATTCACACCTGCCATTAATCTGGAATCTACAGATTCATGTCTTTGCAAGTTAAGACATTTAATTTTGCTTAAATTAAAATTCCTGAGCCTAGGAATATCAACACTCAGGCTTTCCAACTTAACCTATGTCCCCTGTAATCTTACAAAAAGCTTATTGCCATTATCACAGACACTTCAGGATTCTAATTAGTTCTATGTGGTTCTTAGGCCCCAGTGTCTCAAACTTGGCTGCACTATGGAATACCTGGGGAGCTTGGAAACACATGCTTATAACTGAGTGCCACTCTCAGCTTCTGAGGTAAAGCCTGGATGTCATAAATCCTAACAAGAGATTCTAAAGTGATGCCAGGCTTGAGAAACACGGAAAGGCAGGGCACGTGATTACTCATTCATTCATTCATTCATTCATTCACCTATTCTGAGATGATGTCTCGACCTTTTGCACAGGCTGGAGGACAGTGGTGCGATCTTAGCTCACTGCAACCTCTGCCTCCCAGGTTCAAGTGATTCTCGTGCCTCAGCCTCCCAAGTAGCTGGGATTACAGGCACCCACCACCATGCCCAGCTAAATTTTTGTATTTTTAGTAGAGATGGGGTTTTGCCATGTTGGCCAGGCTGGTCTCAAACCCCTGACCTCAGGTGATCTGCCTGCCTCGGCCTCCCAAAGTGCTGGGATTACAGGTGTGAGCCACCGTGCCCAGGCCACTAGTCCATTTAGACCCCTCCTCTCTCTCTCTCAGCACAAAGGTCACTTGCACACAACAGAGCTCAATAAATGCTCATTCAAATCTGGATAAGAGCAATGTCACCTGATCTCTAAAATAATTGGTAAGAGGTCAGATTCTCAACCTTTTAACACTCCCACTTTTTATTTGAGGAATTAAAAGTTTCTGAACAAGAATCTACAGGAATAGCCACATACAGAATGCCAATTTCTTACCTTTATAAGACAGTCCTCTTCTTGAGATGACAGTAAAACATTCTCTGGCTTTAAGTCACGGTGTATAATACCGTTTTCATGAAGGTACTACACAGAAAGGCAGGCATGACCCTCAGATTCATGCAGTAGATAAGTAGAATCAAAGTTACCAACACACACATCTCACAGCTGGGTGAAACCGTAAGCCGTGATACACACAATCATATTGTCCAAAATCATAGAAAACTGTTGGGGTAAAGTTTACAAATTTGTTTGAGAAGATCTTTAAAAAGCAGGGAAATGAAAAAAGCAACTTAGAACAATCAACCTTTCATTTCACTTTAAGATAATAAACAACCCTTCACGTGGCAGAAATGTAAGGTGTCAATTTCAATACAAATACAAATGGGTAATAGAAAATGTTTTGCGAACATACCAAATAAACACAAAAATTCAACCAAAATGATATATTTGGTTATTGCAGTCCTGGGAATATTTTTAAAGGGAATCTATACAAATATATATTTGTAGGCCGGGCGTGGTGGCTCAAGCCTGTAATCCCAGCACTTTGGGAGGCCGAGACGGGCGGATCACGAGGTCAGGAGATCGAGACCATCCTGGCTAACACAGTGAAACCCCGTCTCTACTAAAAAGTACAAAAAAAAAAAAACTAGCCAGGCGAGGTGGCGAGCGCCTGTAGTCCCAGCTACTCGGGAGGCTGAGCCAGGAGAATGGCGTAAACCCGGGAGGCGGAGCTTGCAGTGAGCAGAGATCCGGCCACCACACTCCAGCCTGGGTGACAGAGCGAGACTCCGTCTCAAAAAAAAAAAAAAAAAAAAATATATATATATATATATATATATATATATATATATTTGTAAATTATCTGTTTATGTGAGTTAACCTATTCCTCAATGCAAAGACTTTGTCTTTGAAAACTCTATTGTCTGAAATAGCATATAAAAATGAACAAACACCAACATACTATGCCACATTTCTTTTCTTTTCTCTCTTTTTCTTTTTTCTTTTCTTGAAACAAGGTCTCACTCTGCCCCCCAGGCTGAAGTGCAGTGGTACCATCTTAGCTCACTACAGCCTCAACCTCCTCGGCTCAAGTGATCCTCCCACCTCAGCCTCGTCAGTAGCTAGGACCATAGGCACAATGCATGCCACTTCAACCAGCTAATTTCTTTATTTTCTTGTAGAGATGGGGTCTCACAATGTTGCCCAAGCTGGTCTGGAACTCTTGGGCTCAAGTGACCTACCAACCTCAGCCTCCCAAAGTGCTGGGATTACAGGCATCAGCCACCATGCCTGGCCATTTTTTTTAGGAAACAAAATTTTCACATATCCACAAACTGTACTCAATTCGTGTTAATATTGTTGGCTACTTAATATAAATAAATGGAATAAACCAATAAGGGAGCAATACACTGAGTAGGTGACAGCTACTATTAAAAATGCTTGCGTTGTACCCCATAACATGTACACCTACTATGTGCCCACAAAAATTAAAATTAAATTTTTTTTAAAAAGGCTTGTGGGCAGGCACGGTGGCTCATGCCTGTAATCCCAGCACTTTGGGAGCTCAAGGCAGGCGGATCATTTGAGGTCAGGAGTTTCAAACCAGCCTGGCCAACATGGTGAAACCCCATCTCTACTAAAAATACAAAATAAAAATAAAAATTAGCCAGGTGTGGTGGCAGGCACCGGTAATCCCAGCTACTGGGTAGGCTAAGGCAGGAGAATTGCCTGAACCCAGGAGATGGAGGTTATAGTGAGCCGAGATCGTGCCACTGCACTCCAGCCTGGGAGACTCAGCCTGGGAGACAGAGCGAGACACCGTCTCAAAAAATAAATAAATAAATAAAATAAAACAAAAATAAATTTAAAAGGCTTGTGTTTAGGGGTTTCAGTCTTCTCTAGATGTCCCTCTGGGCTAGAACAAACATTTTCTGCAAAACCTTCACCGGGAAATGGATCTGGTGAAACCTCCAGGGAGGGCAAACCTACGTAGACCAATCACAAAAAAATTTCTCTTGGGCCGGGCACGGTGGCTCACGCCTGTAATCCCAGCACTTGGGGAGGCCGAGGTAGGTGGATCACCTGAGGTCGGAAGTTCGAGACCAGCCTGATCAACATGGAGAAACCCCGTCTCTAAGAAAAATACAAAAAAATTAGCCGGGCACGGTGGCGCATGCTTGTAATCCCAGCCTTGGGAGCCTAAGGCAGGAAAATCGCTTGAACCCAGGAGGCAGAGGTTGCAGTAAGCCAAGATCGCACCACTGCACTCCAGCCTGGGCAACAAGAGCAAAACTTGGTCTCAAAAAAAAAAAAAAAATTTCTCTTGATCCTCACTCTGTACAAGGATTGCTCCCAGTCACTGCATTTCCTGCATGGAGTGGATTTTCAAGAAGAGACTGTGGAAGGGAATGGCCACAACCACATTTGGTCTGGGAAATGGTGATGTTCCTCAAAGCAAGTGCCACCAGCTGTTTTTTTCATCTAACACTCACTGAATAGAGACAGCTATGTGCATGCCCTGCCGGCCAGCCCACTGCCGTGAACAGGATGCTGCACCTGAAGGGAAACACCTAGTTCTGAGCCATGGGGGACCAACCCATGTCACAATCATCACAACTTGCAGCTTTGCCCTTAAACCTGCCCAGCTCCCACTCTGAGTTAAGAGAGACTTCTACAAGGATCAAGGAGAACTAATGAACCTAATGATCAAGACCCCTCCAGAAATACCTCCAAGCTAAAGTTAGGCAACATAGGACCATGCTATCTCTTTTTTATTTTATTTATTTTTTTTTTGAGACGGAGTCTCGCTCTGTCGCCCAGGCTGGAGTGCAGTGGCATGTGATCTCGGCTCACTGCAAGCTCCGCCTCCCGGGTTCACGCCATTCTCCCGCCTCAGCCTCCCAAGTAGCTGAGACTACAGGCGCCCGCCACCACGCCCGGCTAGTTTTTTGTATTTTTAGTAGAGACGGGGTTTCACCATGTTAGCCAGGATAGTCTCGATCTCCTGACCTCGTGATCCACCCGCCTCAGCCTCCCAAAGTGCTGGGATTACAGGCTTGAGCCACCGCGCCCGGCCTCTCTTTTTTTAAAGACAGAGTCTCACTCTGTCTCCTAGGCTGGAGTGCAGTGGCATGACTGTGGCTCACTGCAGCCTCAACCTCCCAGGCTCAAGTCATCCTCCCACCTTAGCCTCCAGAGTGGCTAGGACCACAGTTGCCCGCCAGCATGACTGGCTATTTTTATTTTTTGTAGAGATGAGGGCCCCACTATATTACCCAGGCTGGACTTAACCTCTTGGGCTCAAGTGATCCTCCTGCCTCAGCCTCTCAAAGTGCTGGGATTACAGGCATGAGCCACTGTGCCTGGCCTATTTATTTCTTTAATTCCCTTTCTTACTTTCTCTTAAGTTACACAGTGAGAGTTTTTTCTTTTTTTTTTTTCTTTTTTTTTTTTTTTTTTTTTTTTAGACAGAGTCTCACTCTCTCACCAGGCTGGAGCGCAGTGGCGTGATCTCAGCACACTGCAACCTCCGCCTCCCGGTTCAAGTGATTCTCCTGCCTCAGCCTCCCAAGTAGCTGGGATTACAGGCATGCGCCACCACGCCCAGCTAATTTTTATATTTTTAGTAGAGATGGGGTTTCACTACGTTGGCCAGGATGGTCTCGCCCTCTTGACCTCATGTTCTTTCCGCTTGGCCTCCCAAAGTGCTGGGATTATGGGCGTGAGCCACTGCACCTGGCCAGTGAGAGCTTTTTCATCTCAGTGAGAGGAGTGGGACATTTTTGCCAAGAAGAGAACAGCAAACACACAGATTCTCTTCTGAGTTTGTTTTTTGGTTTTTTTTGAGATGGAGTCTCGCTCCGTCGCCCAGGCTGGAGTGCAGTGGCCAGATCTCAGCTCACTGCAAGCTCCGCCTCCCGGGTTTACGCCATTCTCCTGCCTCAGCCTCCCGAGTAGCTGGGACTACAGGCGCCCGCCACCACGCCCGGCTAGTTTTTTGTATTTTTTTTTTATTAGAGATGAGGTTTCACCATGTTAGCCAGGATGGTCTCGATCTCCTGACCTCGTGATCCGCCCATCTTGGACTCCCAAAGTGCTGGGATTACAGGCTTGAGCCACCGAGCCCGGCCTCTCTTCTGAGTTTTAATCGATGGTCCCTCAATTTCTGCCTAATTCAGGGAGTAATTCAACTAAAAGAAAGTCATCTGTCAAAATAATTGAGGGCTTCTCTTACCTGTACAGCCAAGAGCATCTGGTAAAAATAGAGCTTGCAGGTAGCTTCTTTCAGGCGTTTATTCCCCACCACTTTGTCAAACAGCTCTCCCCCTTCCATCCTGAAACACAAAGGCAAGGAAAGGGGTTCATTCCCTGGGGGGAAATGCACTTGGACAGAAGATAATAAAACAAACAAAACAAATTCATTAAGACAAGCAAACAGTTGACATTTTTATTCACTTTTGACTCCCATTTTTAAAACTAATGAGGTAATAAGCCTTATTCACAATCAGATGTCCCAGTTGGAAACTAAGGAATGAGATGAAAGAAGTGGGCAATGGAGGCACTTGGGGAACTTTAAAAAATCCGATTCAGTAGCTTGGAAGTGGGGCCCAGGAGTTGCTTTTGGTTTTTTTTGTTTTTTTGGTTTTTTGGGGTTTTTTGAGACATTTGCTCTGTCACCCAGGCTGGAGCGCAGTGGTGCAATCTTGGCTCACTGCAACCTCCACTTTCCAGGTTCAAGTGATTCTCATGCCTTAGCCTCCCAAGTAGCTGGGATTATAGGTATGCGCCACCAAGCCCAGCTAATTTTTGTTATTTTTTTTAGTAGAGACAAGGTTTTGCCTTGTTGGCCAGGTTGGTCTCAAACTCCTGGCCTCAAGTGATCTGCCCACTTTGCCCTCCCAAAAGTGCTGGGATTACAGGTAAGCCACTGCACCCAGTCAGGAGTTTGCATTTTTATCACACACCACAGATGATTCTGAGACTGATGTACAAGAGCAAACAGAAATTTACAAACAGACAACCAGGATCTGAACCCCAACTCTACCATTTCCCAGATTTTGGACTTTGGGCAAGCTATTTAACCTGTCTGAGTTTGTTTCTACCACTTAAAAAATGGGGATGATACCATCTACCTTGATGGTTGTTATAAAAATTAAGATATAACTGATGTAGGAAAAGCTCCTGGCACTGGTGCTTGGCAAGGTTATTCTTTTATTTATTTATTTATTTATTTTTAGATGGAGTTTCACTCTTGTTGCCCAGGCTGGAGTGTAATGGCACGATCTTGGTCATCGCAACCTCCACCTCCCGGGTTCAAGCGATTCTCCTGCCCCAGCCTCCTGAGTATCTAGGATTACAGGCATTCCCCACTATGCCTGGCTAATTTTGTATTTTTAGTAGAGCCAGGGTTTCTCCATGTTGGTCAGGCTGGTCTCAAACTTCTGACCTCAGGTGATCTGCCCACCTCAGCCTTTTCAAAGTGCTGGGATTACAGGCGTGAACCACTGCACCCAGCCCTGTCTTATCACTTTTATTAAACTGTGTTAACTAGATTTAGTCAGGTAACAATCTCCTATTTGATAGCAGTAGATATTCCTTTAAGATCCACAAGGGGCTGCAGGCTCTCCTAATGCTGTGACCAGGGGTGTTGTTTACCATATAGTCTTTTTTCATATGTTTTTTGAGACAGTCTTGCTCTGTCCATCACAGCTCCTAACCTCTGCCTCCCAGGTTCAAGTGATTCTCCATGCCTCAGCCACCCGAGGAGCTGGGACTACAGGCATGTGCCACCATGCCTGGCTAATTTTTGTATTTTTATTAGAGAGGGGGTTTTGCCATGTTGGCCAGGCTGGTCTTCAACTCCTGGCCTCAAGGGATCCGCCCACCTCAGCCTCCCAAAGTGCTGGGATTCCAGGTGAGAGCCACCACACCCAACCTGTTTTCTATATGTCTTAATGATCACCCTGCATAGATACCATTTGCCAACTAGGAGCAAAGCATTCTGTGCCTGCCACAATAGCTGCTCCTAGAAACACTTAATATTTATGCAGGAGCAGATATCAAGACAGCTATCTTCCAGAAATGAGACAGGAAGTTATTCTGATTACACCAAATAACACAAGACATTATCGCCACTGAAATAAACTACCAAAACACTGAGAGATACTCAGGAGCCACCATGCAACCTGGTCCTGGGTTGAAAGGACCTGCGTAGAAAGGCCTACCCAGGTAGATATTTCAGAGTAGAGTCGTCCCTCAGTATCTAGGGGGAATTGGTTCCAGGAGCCCTCTCAGATACCAAAATTCATGATGCTCAAGCCCTTTATATAACATGGCATAAGATTTGTATATAATCTATGTATATCATCCCATCTACTTTTTTTTTTTTTTTTTTTTTTTTTTTGAGGCAGTCTCACTCCCATTGCCCAAGCTGGAGTGCAGTGGCACAATCTCAGCTCATTACAGCCTCGATTTCCCAAGCTCAGGTGATACTCCCACCTCAGCCTCCTAAATAACTGGAATTGCAGGCACGTGTCACCATGCCTGGCTAATTGTGTGTGTGTATGTGTGTGTGTATGTGTGTGTGTGTGTGTGTGTGTGGTGTTTTTTTTTTTTTTTGAGATGGAGTCTCACTCTGTGGCCCAGGCTGGAATGCAATGGCACAATCTCAGCTCACTGCAACCTCTGCCTCCCGGGTTCAAGCGATTCTCCTGCTTCAGCCTCCTGAGTAGCTGAGATAACAGGTGTGTGACACTATGCCCAGCTAATTTTTGTATTTTTAGTAGAGACCGGGTTTCACCATGTTGGCCAGGCTGGTCTCGAACTCCTGACCTCAGGTGATCCACCCACCTCGGCCTCCCAAAGTGCTGAGATTACAGGCATGAGCCACCGTGCCCGGCCCTGGATACTTTAAATAATCTCTAAACTAATTACGAAACCTAATACAATGTAAATGTTATGTAAATAGTGGTTCTACAGTACTGTTTAGAAAATAACAAGAAAAATGTCTGTTCATGTTTGGTACAGATACAACCATCCATTTTATTTTCCTAAGTATTTTCGATCTGAGGTTGGTTGAGTACACGGATGTGGAAACCCACAGTTATGGTGAGCCAATTATAACAATATTGCCCCATGGTGAGTACACACATGTGCCAGGTGCTCTGCTGGGGGATTTCCATCCCTCAAAGCATCTAATTCATACAAGGACTCTGCATGTGGGGGCTCATTATAATCCCCATTTAACACTAGGAAGACGAGACTCAGAGAGGTGACATAAACTCACCCATGGGTGGTCAGCTAGTCAACTGCAGAGTGGCGTTCAAGCCCAGGTCACAGATCCAGGACCTGGAGTCCCAACCACCTATCTCTGGAAACATTGGAGGGTTTTTAGGGTTGACATTAACTCCCTACACACAGACTTTGTGAGCCCCACTACTAAGTACATACATTGAGGTCCCCCAGGATGAGAAAGGTAAGCCTACATTAGATTCTTTGGTGGCTTTATAAGCATTTGAATGGGAACAGAAAGTTGTAAAAAGTTTACTACTTACAATTCCAAAACAATATAATAATCTTCTGCATCAAAAAAGTTTTTAATCTTGATGATGCAAGGCTAAGAAGAGGGGGAGAAAAAAGGGAAAGTAGTGAGAAACTCCCAAGAGGAAAACCACAAGAGCTTAGAACTGTCTGCCCAGAGGGACAGGGAGGCCAAGACCAGGCATTTGGCCCCCTGCCTCCAGAGGCTTGGAAGTTCAATCAGGGGAGAAGGCAGACAGAATCTAGCCGACTCCTCAGTGAGAACATGCAAGAAATTTTCCACCTCACCATGATGGTGAGAGACTAGTTCATATTTCATATGCAAGGATGCTACCTGGGAATGAAGGCTGGCTCTCTTCCCAGTCTTCTTCCTCACTGCCCCAGAGCAGAGGTACTCAAGGACAGCCTAAGGAACCCTGAGGGAGACTGACAAGTAGCATGAATAAAAGCGGTCAAGTAGGAGCCCAGCCATGCTGCCAAACAAGGGTTATTTAAGCTCCGGGCAACTGGAACCTCCAGGCAACTGGACCCCATGGAACAAGATCCTACCATTTTTTGAAGGAAGAGGAAAATTATAATTTTATAAGAACTCTAAAACACGGCCGGGCGCGGTGGCTCAAGCCTGTAATCCCAGCACTTTGGGAGGCCGAGACGGGTGGATCACGAGGTCAGGAGATCGAGACCATCCTGGTGAACACAGTGAAACCCCGTCTCTACTAAAACTACAAAAAACTAGCCGGGCAAGGTGGTGGGCGCCTGTAGTCCCCGCTACTCGGGAGGCTGAGGCAGGAGAATGGCGTGAACCCGGGAGGCGGAGCTTGCAGTGAGCTGAGATCCGGCCACTGCACTCCAGCCTGGGCAACAGAGCGAGACTCCGTCTCAAAAAAAAAAAAAAAAAAAAAAGAACTCTAAAACACACTTGGGCGGGGGGGGCAGAGAGACACAGAGAGACAGACAGATACACACACACATACACACACACACACCGCCCCCATGGCTGACAGTTCCTGACCGCTGATCAATGCAGAATGCATGGAAGAACACTGAGGGTAAGGGAGAGAGTACTGCACATTTTAAAATGCCTATACAATATCATGACTTTACACTTAGCGTACCTATTTTTTTATTATTTTTATTTCTTTTTTTTTTCTTTTTTTTGAGACAGCCACATTTTCTTTTTTTTGAGACAGAGTCTCACTTTGTCATTCAGGCTGAAGTGCAGTGGCGTGATCTCAGCTCACTGCAACCTCCACCTCCCAGGTTCAAGCGATTCTCCTGCCTCAGCCTCCTGAGTAGCTGGGACTACAGGCGTGCACCACCACAGCCAGCTAATTTTTGTATTTTTAGTAGACAGGGGGTTTCACCATGTTGGCCAGGTTCGTCTTGAACTCCTGGCCTCAAGTGATCCACCCGCCTCAGCCTCCCAAAATGTTGGGATTACAGCAGTGAGCCACCATGCCCGGTGGGCATGCCTGTTGTTTTTACAATAAAAAGGACAGAAGACAGTTAAGCTCAGTGGGTAAATAAAAGATTTGGTGAGTATTCATCAGCACAGAGGAGGATTGTAGTTATATCAGAATTTTAAAAAGCCATCAGATTTTTTGGTTTTAGATTCAAAAGAGTGGTAAAACTTGCCAGATTGATCTTCCTATAATGTGTATTTCATCATATTCATCACTCATCACTCTGATTAAGATCCTCCAATGGAACCTTCCCACAATATATGAATGAATGCCCAGTTTTCCCACCATAGATGGGTCTTGGAAGCATAATGTTGAATGAAAAAGGCAAGTCACAAAAGACTTCAAAGAGTATGATACAAGTCGAGCATCACACATACAAAAATCTAAAATCTGAATGATCCCAAAATCCAAATCTTTTTTTTTTTTTTTTTTTTTCCTGAGACAGTCTCACTCTGTCGCCAGGCTGGAGTACAGTGGCGCGATCTTGGCTCACTGCAACCTCTGCCCCCGCCGGGATTCAAGCAATTCTCCTGCCTCAGTCTCCCGAGTAGCTGGGATTATGGGTGCCTGCCACTGCGCCCGGCTAATTTTTGTATTTTTAGTAGACACACGGTTTCACCATCTTGGCCGGGCCGGTCTTGAACTCCTGACCTCGTGATCCACCTGCCTCAGCCTCCCAAAGTGTTGGGATTACAGGTGTGAGCCACTGCGCCTGGCCCCAAATCTTTCTGAGAGCTGACACAACACTCAAAGGAAATACTCATTGGAGCATTTGGGATTTCAGATTTTTGGATCTGGAATGCACAACCAGGAAGTACAATGCAAATGTTCGAAAATCCAAAAAGATTCAAGATCCAAAAACCTCTGGTCCCAGGCATTATGGATAAGGGACACTCAATGTGTACCATTTTTATAAGGTTCAGAAACAAGCAGTAAAACTGTATTATCTAGGGATACATATATATATGTGGCTTTACAAAAGCAAGGGGCCGGGCGCGGTGGCGCACGCCTGTAATCCCAGCACTTTTGAGGCCAAGGCGAGTGGATCACTTGAGGTCAGGAGTCCACGACTAGCCTGACTAACATGGTGAAACACTGTCTCTACTAAACACAAAAAAAATTAGCTGGGCATGGTGGTGCATGCCTGTAATCCGAGCTACTTGGGAGGCTGAGACAGGAGAATCACTTGTACCTAGGAATCACTTGAACCCGGGAGGCAGAGTTTGCAGTGAGCCGAAATCACGCCATGGCACTCCAGCCTGGGCAACAAGAGCGAAACTCCATCTCAAAAAAATAAAAAAAAACTAAAATAAAATAAAATTACATTACATTAAATTAAAATAAAAAAGCAAGGGACAGGCCAGGCACAGTGGCTCACACCTGTAATCCCAGCACTTTGGGAGGTCGAGGCGAGCAGATCACCAAGTCAAGAGATCGAGACCATCCTGGTCAACATGGTGAAACCCCGTCTCTATTAAAAATACAAAAATTAGCTGAGCGTGGTAGCATGCACCTGTAGCACGCAGCTGCTCGGGAAGCTGAGGCAGGAGAATCTCCTGAACCTGGGAGGCAGAGGTTGCAGGGAGCCAAGATCACGCCACTGCACTCCAGCCTGGCAACAGAGCAAGACTCTGTCTCAGGAAAAAAAAAAAAAAAAAAAAAAAAAAAAAAAGGCGGGGGATAGTACACACAGCATTCAAGGTAATGGCATTACCTCTGGGTAGGATGGGGAAAACATAAACAGGCAGCTTGAGTCATATGGTCAGGTTTTTGTGTTTTTTGTTTTGTTTTGCTTTTGTTTTTGTGACAGGCTCTCACTCTGCTGCCCAGGCTGAAGTGCAATGGGGTGATCGTGGCTTATTGCAGTCTCGACTTTCTGGGCTCAAGTGATCCTCCCACCTCAGCTTCCCAAAGTGCTGGGATTATAGGCATGAGTCACCATGCACGGCTGTAAAAAGTACCTTTTAAAGGAGAATAAAGCCAGGAGCTGTGGCTCACCCCTGTAATCCCAGCACTTTGGGAGGCCAAGACAGGCAGATCACCTGAGGTCAGGAGTTCGAGACCAGCCTGCGCAACATGGCGAAACCCCATCTCTACTAAAAATACAAAAATTAGCTGAGCGTGGTGGCGGCTGCCTGTAATCCCAGCTAGTCTGGAGGCTGAGGCAGAATCACTTGAACCCTGGAGGCGGAGGTTGCGGTAAGCCGAGATCACGCTACTGCACTCCAGCCTGGGCAACGGAGGGAGACTGCATCACATACATACATACATACATACATACATACATACATACATACATAAACAAATAGGAAAGAAGAAAAGCCACACATAGAAAAGGAACAGAGAGAAGGAAAAATGGGAACTGCTTGGTTCTGGTTGGCTTCATAACGGGCAGTGCCAGTACCTATCCGAAAATGGGTGGGGTCTGGAGCTAACAGAGCATGAAGAGATACCTGATAGTCAGAACCAGTGTGAATTATCTCCTCTAGTGTCCACTACCTCCAGGGTCATTGACTGGGGCTGTCACAGCTAAAAGGGTCTCTCTACCAGGAAACAGAAGCTACTAACCCACACCTTCCATTTAGGTCACACTGGGAAAGCAGTTCAGGGAATTAATGATCTCTGTCACTCTCCAAGTGTGTTGTCTGTGCTGAAAGCTTTAGGAGCACGTCTCATTAAATTATCACACTGACCTTGTGACATAAGTATTCTTACTGTCTTCATTGTACAGCTGAGGAAACGGGGGTTCCAATAAGTAAAATAAACTTTTCAAATGACTTCTCAGTTTCTTTGATAGTACTGAGATAGGAACCCAGGTCTGTCTCCACACTAAAGTCATGTGAGGGAAGGAAAGGACAGCGCTATCTGTGCTTACCACTGCCTGGGTCCACAAAACAGCCTGGCATGATAAGTGTTCAAAAACTCTCCATATCAATCTCTGACTGCAAAGTTCCGGCTCTCTTGGCCACTAGACTCTACTTATTGTCCCCAAGCATCAAAATGCACTCATGAGCCCATGTTTAATTCCCAAGAGTTCCATGTGCCCTTGTAAAATGCAAATAAATGTCTAGAAATCTTTTTTAGGGTTTTGAATTCTTCTCTATTGCACTGGACACCGGATCTGTACAAATGTTGTGTTTGAAGATCATCTGACATCAGAGAAAATTCCCTGAGCATTTGTGTTTATCTTTTTCTTTTTTTCCTGAGACGAAGTCTTGCTCTGTTGCCCAGGCTGGAGTGCGGTAGCACAATCTCGGCTCATTGTGAGCTCTGCCTCCCGGGTTCAGGCCATTCTCCTGCCTCAGCCTCCTGAGTAGCTGGGACTACAGGCGCCCGCCACCACACCCGGCTAATTTTTGTTTTGTTTTGTTTTGGGTTTTTTTGGTATTTTTAGTAGAAACGGGGTTTCACCATGTTAGCCAGGATGGTCTCAATCTCCTGACCTTGTGATCTGCCCGCCTCAGCCTCCCAAAGTGCTGGGATTACAGGCGTGAGCCACAGTGCCCAGCGCATTTGTGTTTATCTTAAGGGTAGGTCTGATGCAACCCCACCCCAGAAAATTGGAGGGCTCCTCTCTCCCAGAAGGGCATGGTGGCACATGCCTATAGTCCCAGCTACTCAGGAGGCTGAGGCAGGAGGATCGCCTGGTCCTAGGAGTTTGAGGCTGCAGTGAGCTATGATTGTGCCACTGCACTGAAGCCTGGGTGACAGAGAGAGACGGTCTCTAAAAATACTTGTGTGTGTGTGTGTGTGTGTGTGTGTGTGTGTGTGTATGTTAAAGAGAGACTCCCCATCTCTTGGAAAAAGGACCTGGCAAATTCAGGGAGGACGAAGAATTTGCAAAAGAAACAGAAGCCAAGCAGGAAGGTCAGCCACTCAGGTTCTCATGGGTTTTCAGGTCCACCCACTGAGTTCTAAAGGAACCTGTTGAAGTACTGTGTCAACAACAGTAATTGCTCCTCAGTTTCTACTGACATTTTGGGGGGATTTGGAGAGGTAGAACAACAGAGAAGAAACCTTTTTGCTGTTTGGAGGTTAAAAGCCAGAATAAGGCCAGGTGCGGTGGCTCACACCTGTAATCCCAGCACTTTGGGAGGCCAAGGCGGGGGGATCACGAGGTCAGGAGATTGAGACCATCCTGGCTAACATGGTGAAACCCCATCTCTACTAAAAATACAAAAAATTAGCCGGGTGTGGTGGTGGGTGCCTGTAGTTCCAGCTATCCGGGAGGCTGAGGCAGGAGAATGCCGTGAACCTGGGAGGCGGAGCTCGCAGTGAGCCAAGATTGCGCCACTGCACTCCAGCCTAGGCAACAGAGCAAGACTCCGTCTCAAAAAAAAACAAAGCCAGAATAAGATCATCATTAGCTGGACAGGAGAGTGGTCTTGCCTTGAGTTTAATGCCAGTGCCTAATGAGCTTACGCCTTCATGGGTGCTCATGAATTAATGAAGAAACTGAAAAAACCAATAAAAAGCAAGATAAGATTAGGCCCACCCGCTAATTTTTCTTCTCACTTTTTAAAAGTGAGACACATTTTTCATTGAGACAGAGTCATCACTGCACAAAAAGATAAGAACTACTTACACCCAACAAGGCCACAGACACCATTTAATCAGATATAAGGACAGGATGTTGTCATACTTAACGGATACGCTTGGATTTATTTGGATTACTCCAAATAAAAGGTATTCAAATGTGTTAAAACTTCAGGTATAACTAAACCAAATTTACTAAAATTAACACTGTCTTCTCCAATATAACCAGTTGTGTCTATGAGATAGAATAATTGTTATGTCTTTTGGTCAAGAACTAACTCAGAAGAAATATCATGCAATTATTTAATCATGAAATCTTTATATAGTATTGTTCACTCAATAACATTTTGGGGTAAAACTCTTCCCAGCTATATGACAACTAGGCATGCATGTACATGTACACATAAGTTAAAGAACCCAGGTTAATATTAGCTTTATTTTATTTATTCATTTAATTTTTTTTTTTTTTTTTTTGAGACAGAGTCTCACTCTGTCGCCCAGGCTGGAGTGCAGTGGCGCGATCTTGGCTCACTACAATCTCTGCCTCCCAGATTCAAGCACTTCTCCTGCCTCAGCCTCCCAAGTAGTCGGGATTACAGGCATGTGCCACCATGCCCAGCAAATTTTTTATATTTTTAGTAGACAGGGTTTCACCATGTTGGTCAGGCTGGCCTCAAACTCGTGACCTCAGGTGATTTGCCTGCCTCGGCCTCCCAAAGTGTTAGGGTTACAGGCATCAGCCACCACACCCGGCCAATATCTTTATTATACTGAAAGGCTTTATACTCTTCTCATATTTTGAGATAAATAAATCTAAGTATGAGTCATATCTTACAATAATACTTACATGATTTAGCTTTTTCAAAATTTCTATTTCTGTTTCAACATTGAGAGCTGGGTCCTTTGATAAATAGAATAACAGAGTTTATTAATAATATATTTTTAAAAACATTTACAGTTAAACTTAGTTGACTCAAGGCTGCCTGAGTTCCAAACCCAACTCTATTCATACAAAGAAATCAAAGCCCAGAGGTCAATGACTTAAATACTTCACCTAAAATAACTCTGTAAAATGCTTGGCAAATAGTAAGCAGTCAATAAATGGCCAGGCCCTGTGCCAAGCTCTTTATTTACAGAGATCATGTCTCATAAGCCTCAGAATCCCCATCTTACAGATGGGGCAACCAAGGCTCAGAAAACAGAAGTCCCTTGCCCTAATGTCCACAGTCAGAAACAAGTATCTTTCCACTGTGTTCATTTTTAATTAGTAAACCCTACTTATTAGCTATGGAACTATTTACATTAATTAAAATGATAAAAGAAACATGAACAAGAAGGTGTTCAATTAAACTGCATAAAGAAAATGTCAAATCAAATTTCTACTAATAGAGCAGATACAGGTTCCAACTTCAATAGCAGGCTCATATATTTACTGAGACTCTGACAAGAGGCTTCAGGGTACTAAAGTTGTTCTGTTACAATTCCAAAAGGATGAATCAAGTAACTCAACTTCCTGGGCTACACCCTCCACAAGCAAAGAGGAGATAGAATTACATATTTATGTAAAATGAACTTCAGCTAAGAAACCCAGATGTTTAATTTTAAGAGCCTGCCTCTTCCTGTAAGCTGCTAAACTCATTACCAAGTCAGGGTATACTCTGATAACAGAATGGTCACAAAGGGTCCAATCTGCTTCAAATAATGAAATCAAAACATAAAATTTTGCTCCCAGTTTTTAACAATCTAGTTGGTATTTTCTTCTCCCCTAAATGGGAAACAAATCTTACAATCATAGGGAAAAAGATCTATAACAAAGTGAACACAAAAAGGAAATTCCTCTTGCCATGTGAGAATGGCATTGTCTAGGGGGAAAAAAAATTGATCTTTAAAGAATGTGAAAGTATAATAGCCAGAAACAGCTGGCCACAAGGGAAAATGTGATTAGAGGCTGTGTTTTACATTACTTTTTTGAGTCACATGTGGAAAGACCAATGCATTTGGCCATCTCTCCCACACAGTAAATGTGGATTAAAAAAAAGTAGTAAAATAAATGACTGCTATAAAGAAAGGCTATTTCAATGATTTAATTAAAAATTTAAAAATCTATGGCTAATCCACAAACCAAGGATACTCACTGCCATATTACCCAGAACAGCAAAGAATAAGAAATTGTCTAAATGATCAGCCAAAGAAATGGTTAAATTACAATAAAGTTGATGACATGAAAACTCAGTCATCAAAAAGGATGTATTAGGCAAAAGTCTATGCCATAATGCATTTGTAGAAAAGCAAAATACAAAACTGTACATACAAGATGATTTCAACCATCTAAAAACACGATTTCATCTGAACAAAACCTAGAAGGAAAAGGAAAACTGAAAACAGCTGTGGAGTTACAGTGGGGATTATGGCTGAATTTTTTTCTCTAATTTCCTGTCATTTATTGTAAAAACAATCTTGTAACAACTTTGAACTTGGAAGAAGAAGAAAAAAAAAAACTTCCCGCTATGCTCATTATTATGTACAATTAAATACTTTTGGAACCGAATTATCTATAAGTAAAAGTTTCTAGATTAATCAAAGATGCCCCCAAATTTTCCATGTTCTTTGGTACTCACAAATTCATCCATCTAAGCAGGGGGTTATTCCTGAGTTTGAAAATCATCAAGCTAAGATTATTTTGGGAAGTTATGAAGACATGTTAATAAAAGGTGAGCAGCCTTTTGTTGGTACTTACTGTCTCTCTTGCTGAACCAATAGCAAACTTCCTTTTGCTGATGATCTTTATGGCTACTTTCTTACATGTTTTCCTCTCAAAAGCCAGCTTTACCTCTCCACAGGCACCACTAGAGGGAAAAACAAAGACAGTGATTGTCTGAATGTTTTTAATTATGAGACCTACCACTCCTGGGTCCGCTTTGAGTATTAGAATTTACAGACATTCCATATAACAACCTTTCCATTGTCCCTGTTTGCAGAGGACACAGTGAAACTTCACCAATGTAAAATGTCAAGGGCTTAACAGCCAAAAACACTAAGTCAGCTCCAAATTCCATTTCTGAGCTGAGTGATACAAACATGTGTCTTACTGCAGCCCTAGATTGTGAAATTCCCAGAAAGATACTAAGAGAAAAATGAGAGAAAAACTACTTATCCGAGAGGTCAGAAAAACATTAACTAGAAACAGCCCTCCCTGGTCATGAGTGCCCCAAACAAATAACAGTAAACAGAATCTGCAAATGAATAACTTTAATGGATATATTTCTTTCTTTCTTATTCTCCATCTTTTTTTTTTTTTTTTTGAGACGGAGTCTCGCTCTGCCGCCCAGGCTGGAGTGCAGTGGCCGGATCTCAGCTCACTGCAAGCTCCGCCTCCCGGGTTTACGCCATTCTCCTGCCTCAGCCTCCCCAGTAGCTGGGACTACAGGCGCCCGCCACCTCGCCCGGCTAGTTTTTTTTTTTGTATTTTTTAGTAGAGACGGGGTTTCACCATGTTAGCCAGGATGGTCTCGATCTCCCGACCTCGTGATCCGCCCGTCTCGGCCTCCCAAAGTGCTGGGATTACAGGCTTGAGCCACCGCGCCCGGCCTTATTCTCCATCTTAAAAGGAAGTGCATAAGCAGTTCACAGCATGAGTTGCACCCTAAATCAAATCTGATTACCTAAGAAATCAAAAGTATTACACAATTAGCCTACTTGCAGCAACCTCTCACAGAGATTTGCAGTTAATTGGGATACTACTCATGGAAGAGGAATGCTCTCCAAGCCATTACCCAGAACACAGTTAATCCTGAGTAGGATCTGTCCTCCAAAGCTTGGGTCAGCCCAAGAGAATGGCTACTAGGGCATCAATTATCCATTATGAAGTACACTATTATAACTATTGTGGGTTTTGAACGGGCGAGTTGAGGGTTTACCAAGACATCTTTTTTATTGTGTTAAATATACATAACACAAAATGTATCACTGTAATCATTTTAAAGTATACTATTCAGTGGCATTAAGTACACTGCCAATGTTCTACAACCATCAGCATCTAATTCCAGAACTTGCTCATTAGCTCAAATGGAAACCCTGTACCTATAAGCAATTAAGCAGTCATTCCTTACTCTACCCTGTCCCCAGCCCTCAGCCCCCAGCCCCCAGCCCCTGGCAACCACTAATCTGCTTTCTCTATGTATTGATTTGCCTATTCTGAATATTTCATATCGATGAAATCATACAATATGTAGCCTTTCGTGTCTGGATTCTTTCACTTAGCGTAATGCCATAACATTTGTGGTACGTCATTCCTTTTTACAGCTGAATAATATTCCATTATATAGAAGTATCATATTTTGTTTATCTATTCACCTTCTGATGGACATTATTTGGTTTGTTTCTACCTTTTCTAAGTAGTTTCTTCAATATGACAACAAAAGCTTAAGCAACAAAAGAAAAAAAATAGATAAACTAGACTTCTTCATTGTGACTAAAGCTGCTATGAACGTTCATGTACAAGTTTTTGTCTGAACACTTGTTTGCTTTTTTCTTTTTTTGAGGTATAGGCTCGATCTGTTGCCCAGGCTGGAGTGCAGTGGCACAATCTCAGCTCACTACAACCTCCGTCTCCTGGCTTCAAGCAATTCTTGTGCCTCAGCCTCCTGAGTAGCTGGGATTACAGGTGTGTGCCACCTCGCCCAACTAATTTTTGTATTTTTAGTAGAGACAGGGTTTCACCATGTTGAGCAGGATGGTCTCTAACTCCTGACCTCAAGTGATCCACCCACCACACTCTCCCAAAGTGCTGGGATTACAGGCGTGAGCCACCATGCTCAGCCTGAACACTTGTTTTTTAAATTGGGGAATGTATAAACCTAGAGGGAAAATTTCTGGGTCACATGATAATTCTGTTTACCTTTTTCTGTTATTGTTTGTTGTTGTTATTTATGCCTCATAGAGCTCGGATGTTTACCTTTTTAAGAAATCACCTGGCCGGGCGTGGTGGCTCACGCCTGTAATCCCAGCACTTTGGGAGGCCGAGGTGGGCGGATCACAAGGTCAGGAGATCGAGACCATGGTGAAACCCCGTCTCTACTAAAAATAGAAAAAATTAGCCGGGCGCAGGGGCAGGCGCCTGTAGTCCCAGCTACTCGGGAGGCTGAGGCAGGAGAATGGCGTGAACCCGGGAGGCGGAGCTTGCAGTGAGCCGAGATTGCGCCACTGCATTCCAGCCTGGGCGACAGAGCGAGACTCCGTCTCAAAAAAAAAAAAAAAAAAAAAAAAGAAATCACCAAACTATTTTCCACAGCGGCTACACCATTTTACATTCCCATTATCAGTGCACAGGGGTTCCAATTTCTCCACATCCTCACCAACAGTTACTATTTTCTGTTTCCTTATTATGGTCCCTAGAAGGTAGCTGTGAAGTAGTATCTCATTGTGGTTTTGATTTGTATTTCCCTAATACTAATGATATTCAGCATCTTTTGATGTGCTTTTTGACCATTGTATGTCTTCTTGAGAGAAATGTCTATTCCAGCCCTTTGCCCATTTTTTTTGTTTTGTTTTTAGAGACAGGATCTCACTCTGTCACCCAGGCTGGAGTGCAGTGCCTTTGCCCATTTTTAAATGGCAGGTTGTTTGTTTTTTTATTGTAGAATTCTAAGATGTCTTTATCTATTGTGGACATAAGCCCTTATCAGATATAGGGTTTGCAAATATTTTATCATTCTGTTGGTTGTGTTTTCACTCTCTTGATAGGTATCTTTTGAGACACAAAAGTTTTTAATTTTGTTTAAGTCTAATTTATCTATTTTTTCTTTTGTTGCTGTGCTTTTGTGTCTTATTTAAGAAACCACTGCCAAATACAAGGTCATGAAGAGTTGTTCCTATGTTTTCTTCCCAGAGTTGTAAAGTTTTACCTCTTATATTTCATTCTTGGTTCCACTTTGAATTAATTCTTATGTATGGTATGAGGTAAGGGTCCACACAACTGTTCTTTTTTAAATCAGCTCAAAGCACTTTCCAATTTCCCTTCTCCTGGAAACAGTCACTCTTTGCCCGGGAATTCCTCCCTGAGTTCATGCAGCTCTAGCTGGGGGTCTACTGTGGCACAATCCCTACTCCTAGAAACACACGATAGCTACATAACTAAAACTGAGCTGGAACAGTGAGCCGTGATCATTCATGCCACTGCACTCCAGCCTGAGAAACAAAGCAACACCCTGTCATTCATTCACACATACAGCCAGAGTTGCCCTTGAAATCAAATGCTGACATTGGGAGAGAGAGTTCTCTCTGCTGTAGTTTCTAGACAAAGAAAATATCAATCTGCACTTCCTGGTAGCCATTTTTCCTGCCACATAGAACAATTCTATAGGAAGGCAACAAACAGCCGAATCAAGAGATGGAGCTAGAGCCCTAGTGACGCTGTGAGAGCTCTCAGATGCAGTCAACCAGACCATCAGAACTCAAAGACCATGAAGTAAAAGCCTAAAGACCTCCTAGATCCAGCCATGCCTGAAGTAAGGATTTGCCTGTTTCTTTTTTTTTTTTCCCCCCTTTTTTTGAGACAGAGTCTTGCTCTGTCACCCAGACTGGAGTGCAGTGATGCCATCTCAGCTCACTGCAACCTCCACCTCCTGGGTTCAAGCGATTCTCCTGCCTAAACCTCCCAAGTAGCTGTAACTACAGGCATATGCCACCACACCCAGTTAATTTTTATATTTTTAGTAGAGACGGCGTTTTACCATGTCAGCCAGGCTGGTCTCAAACTCCTAACCTCAAGTGATCTGCCTGCCTCGGCCTCCCAAAGTACTGGGATTACAGGCATGAGCCACTGCGCCCAGCCTGGCTATTTCCCAGTTACAAAAGCCAGTAAATTTTTTATCTTACCTGACTCATTTGAGTTGAGTTTCTGTCATTTGCTACAAGTTAGAGAATTCATATTAAATCCTCCCTTAGGAAAACATCGAGTTCCATACATTTCTTCTTTTACTTTTCCCCCTTCTGAGATATGGTCTCACTCTATCGCCCAGACTGGAATACAGTGGCATGATCACGGCTCACTGTAGCCTCCACCTCCTGGGCTCAAGTAATCCTCCCACTTCCACCTTCCAAGTAGCTGGGACTACAGGTGCAGCCCACCATGCTCAGCTAACTTTTTCTATTTTTTTCTAGAGACAGGATTTCACCCCGCTGCCCAGGCTGGTCTCGAACTCCTAAACTGAAGCCTGCCTCAGCTTCCCAAAGTGTTGGGGTTACAGGCATGAGCCACCATACTCAGCCTCATACTTTTTTTTTTTTTTGAGACATTGTCACTCTGTTGTCAAGGGTGGAGTACAGTGACGCGATCTCGGCTCACTACAACCTCCCCCTCCTAGGTTCAAGCTATTCTCCTGCCTCATCCTCCCACGTAGCTGGGATTATAGGCATGCTCCACCACACCCGGCTAATTTTTGTATTTTTAGCGGAGACGGGGTTTCACCCTGTTGGCCAGACTGCTCTTGAACCCCTGACCTCAGGTGATCCACCCGCCTCGGCCTCCCAAAGTGCTGGGATTACCTCACGCCTGTAATCCCAGCACTTTGGGAGGCCGAGGCGGGTGGATCACCTGAGGTCAGGGGTTCAAGAGCAGCCTGGCCAAGAGGGTGAAACCCCATCTCCACTAAAAATACAAAAATTAGCCAGGTGTGGTGGTGGGCACTTGTAATCCCAGCTACTCGGGAGGCTGTGGCAGAGAATTGCTTGAACCCATGAGGCAGAAGTTGCAGTCAGCCGAGATCTCGCCACTGTACTCCAGCCCGGGCGACAGAGCGAGACTTAGTCTCAGTAAAAAAAAAAAGAAAAGAAAAGAAAAGAAAAGGTTTGACAGTGAGATTTCAAGCAACCAGTGCAAATATGGAAACACAATCAGTTACTGAATTCAGTATCAGTAAACTAAAATTTCGCCCATATAATAAAGAGGATACTGTGCTTGACTATGTTGCAGGAATATGGAGGATTATTCCCTTTTATGTACTTTCTACTTCTGTGTTTCCAAAAATATCAGTAGAAAGACCTTTGTGAGAAGGGAAGGGGGTTGAAGAGCATTTTGTAATGTGGTAACAGTATCCTGATACTTTCCTAAAGAAATGGTTCTCAAAGTATGACTGGATCTCCCCAAGAGGACCCCAAGGCCTTGCAGGGCATCCACAAAGCCACAACTATGTTCAGAATAATACTAAGACATTATTTGTGTTTTCCATTCTCATTAGCTCATACATATGGAGTTTTCCAGAGGCTACGTGGCATGTGACAACATAACAGACTGAATGAGGAAGCAAATATCAGAATCTAACCATCTTCTAACTAAGCCAGATGTCAAAAAAATTTGGAAAAATGTCGAATAGTTCCTCTCTTCTCACTAATCTTTTTAATAATTATTTTTCATAAAAAAATATTACTCAGGCCAGGCGCAGTGGCTCACGCCTGTAATCCCAGCACTTTGGGGGGCTGACGCAGGCAGATCATGAGATCAGGAGATCGAGACCATCCTGGCGAACACAGTAAAACCCCATCTCTACTAAAGATACAAAAAATTAGCTGGGCGTGGTGGCACAGGCCTGTAGTCCCAGCTACTTGGGTGGCTGAGGCAGAAGAATCGCTTGAACCTGGAAGGCGGAGGTTGCAGTAAGCCGAGATTGAGCCACCGGACTCCAGCCTGGGTGACAGAGCGAGACTCCGTCTCAAGAAGAAAAAAATAAATGTTACCCATCTTAACATGTAGTAAGTTTACTTAATGAATTAATATAAAAATGTCTTGGCCAAACACAGTGGTTCATACCTATAATCCCAACACTTTGAGAGGCTGAGGCAGGAACATAACTTGAGCCCAGGAGTTCGAGACAAGCCTAGGCAACATAACAAGACTCATCTCTACAATAAAAAAAATAAAAATTAGGCCCAGGCGTGTTGGCTCACGCCTGTGATCCCAGCACTCTGGGAGGCCGAGGTAGGCAGATCACCTGAGGTCAGGAGTTCAAGACCAGCCAGGCCAATATGGTGAAACCCCGTCTCTACTAAAAATACAAAAAAATTAGCCAGGTGTGGTGGTGAGCACCTGCAATCCCAGCTACCTGGGAGGCTGAGGCAGGAGAATCACTTGAAGCCAGGAGGCGGAGGTTGCAGTGAGCTGAGATCACACCATTGCACTCCAACCTGGGCAACAAGAAGAAAACTCCATCTCAAAAAAAAAAAGTAAAAATTAGCTGGATGTGGTGGCACATCCCTGTAGTCCCAACTACTCGGGAGGCTGAGGTGGGAGGATTGCTTGAACCTGAGAAATCAAGGCTGCCATAAGCTGTGGTAACACTACTGCACTCCAGGAGGCCAAGGTAGGCAGATCATAAGTCAGGAGTTTGAGACAAGCCTGGCCAATATGGTGAAACCCTGTCTCAGGCCCCTACAGTGAGCTCTGATCATGCCACTACACTCCAACCTGGGTAACAGAGCAACACCCTGTCTCACAAGGAAATAAAATAAAAATAAATTTAAAATAATTATCACCAATAAAATTCATGAGGCAAAAGAGTTAATTTCAATTAATAATTATCAAACACATCAAAAATATACCTATTATGATGTATGAAAAATGCTCAACATCTCTAGCCATCAAGGAAATGCAAATTAAAACCACAATGACATATTACCTGAAGCCTGTTAGAATGACAATTATCAAAAAGATGAATAATAACAAGTATTGGAGAGGATGTGAAGAAAAGAGAACCTTGGTACGCTGTTGGTGGGAATGTAAAGTAGTACAGTCATTTCAGAAACTAGTATAAAGGTTCCTCAAAAAGCTAAAATTATAATTACCATATGATCTAGCAATCCCACTTCTGGATATATATAAAAAAAAAATTAAATCAGTATGTTGAAGAGATATCTGCACTCCTATGTTCAATTCAGCAATATTCACAATAGCCAAGTTAGGGAAGCGACCTAAGTGTCCATCAATGAATGAATGGACAAAGTAAATGTTGTGTATATATACACAGTGAAATACTATACACACGGCCGGGCGCAGTGGCTCATGCCTGTAATCCTAGCACTTTGGGAAGCCAAGGTGGGTGGGTTGCTTGAGCTCAGGAGTTCAAGACCAGCCTGGGCAACGTGGCAAGACCCCAACTCTACACAAAATACAAAAATTAGCCAGGCGTGGTGGTGCGAGCCTATAGTCCCGGCTACTTGGGAGGCTAAGGTGGGAGGATCAGTTGAGCCTGGGAAGTGGAGGTTGCAGTGAGCCAAGATTGTACCACTGCACTCCAGCCTGGGCAACAGAGCTGTCTCTCTCTGTCTCTCTGTCTCTCTCTCCCTCTCTCTCTCACACACACACACACACACACAAAGGAAATAAAAAAAGAAATACTTGGCTAGGCATGGTGGCTCGTGCCACTAATCTCAGCACTTTGGGAGACTAAGGCAGGAGAATGACTTGAGCCCAGGAGTTCAAGACCAGAGCTGGCAACACAGCGCAACTCCAACTCTAAAAAAAAAAACAACACGCATTAGCTGTGCATGGTACTGCATGCCTGATTCCCTTGATCTGGGAGATCAAGGCCACAGTGAGCTCTGATCGTGCCACTACACTCTAGCCTGGGTAACAGAGCAACACTCTGTCTCACAAAGAAATAAAATAAAAATAAATTAAAATGACTGTGTGAAATAACTCACAAAAATATAAATAAAAAATAATACACAAATAGATACCATATAAATGTTATCAATACATAATAAGTGTTATAAAATCAGAAATTAGAAACTACCAATCACAAATGTATAGGGAAAAAATTAAGCGCAGTTATATAAGAAAATAATTTACCTTCCAAGAGTTTTTGACATGATGTATTCATCTCTTAATGCCTTAGGATAAACTGACTGATCATCTACAGTCAGATCAAAAAAGACAAAAACTAAGGAAAAAAAGAGTAGAAATGGGTTTCATTAATTTATTTACAAGAGGAGATAACTGATTCTAAAATGTATTAGTCATATGGAATATTAAAATTGTTTTTAATTACATTTAACATGTAACATTAAGGAAATTAGTTCAGTAGGCTAATACATATTATAAAGCCCTTGAGAAATAAATGATAGTCAAATTGTATGCTTCAATGGAACTATAAGCATCACTCTAAAACTAGTGCAAAAAATCCATAACACAACATTATTTACATTCCTTGACCTCAGAATATTTAATCAATTACACCAATATAAAATGCCCATGCAGATTTACAACAGGTCCAGAATCAAAAAGCAATCAATCAGGCCGGGCACGGTGGCTCAAGCCTGTAATCCCAGCACTTTGGGAGGCCGAGACGGGCGGATCACGAGGTCAGGAGATTGAGACCATCCTGGCTAACACGGTGAAACCCCGTCTCTACTAAAAAATACAAAAAACTAGCCAGGCGAGGTGGCGGGCGCCTGTAGTCCCAGCTACTCGGGAGGCTGAGGCAGGAGAATGCCTCCCGGCGGGAAGCCGGGAGGCGGAGATTGCAGTGAGCTGAGATCTGGCCACTGCACTCCAGCCTGGGCGACAGAGCGAGAATCCATCTCAAAAAAAAAAAAAGAAATCAATCAGTCTGAGTCTAGAAAAAATGATCTAGGCAAGTAAATATCCCAATGAAAATCAGGCCATAAGTATCACCATACTGGCCGTATTTTTGAAAATTAGTTGAGAGAGTAGATTTTAAGTATTTTCTCTATTAAAAAAAAAAAAAAAAAAAAAAAAGATGGCGGAGCATGGTGGCTCACACCTGTAATCCCAGCACTTTGGGAGGCCGAGGCAGGCAGATCACAAGGTCAGGAGCTCAAGATCATCCTGGCTAACATGGTGAAACCCCATCCCTACTAAAAATACAAAAAAAAAAAAAAAAATTAGCCGGGCGTGGTGGCAGGCGCCTGTAGTCCCAGCTACTCAGGAGGCTGAGGCAGGAGAATGGCCTGAACCCGAGAGGCAGAGCTCACAATGAGCCGAGATTGTGCTACCGCACTCCAGCCTGGGCAACAGAGCAAGACTTCGTCTCAGGAAAAAAAAAAAAAAAAAAAGAAAGATAAGTAAGTGAGGTAATGCATGTTAGTTAGCTCAAATTAGCCATTCTACAATGTATACATATTTCAAAACATGTTGCACATGATAAATATCTATGTATTTTTGAGACACCTTCTCACTCTGTTGCCCGGGCTACAGTGCAGTGGTGCAATCATGACTCACTGTAGCCTCGACCTCCCAGGCTCAAGCAATCCTCCCACCTCAGACTCCCAAGTAGTTGGGACTATAGGAACATACCAGCATGCCCAGCTAATTTTTTTATGTTTGGTAGAGATGGGGTCTCACTATGTTGCCCAAGCTGGTCTTGAATTCCTGGGCTCAAGCAACCTTCCTGTGTTGGCCTCCCAAAGTGCTGAGATTACAGGCATGAGCTACCATGCCAACCTATAATTTTTATCTATTAAATAAATGTTTAAAGGTTTATTTAATTTTTTAAAAAGAGGAAAAAAAGTGCCCTTTGGGCAGACCAATGAGAAAAAGGTGGTACACAGGTTGTCAAGTAGAGGACAGTCCAAATTTCAGCACCCAGTTGCACCTCCCCTACACACTCATAAACAGCGAAACCCAAAGCAGCTGCCCTGACTATAACTATCACAGAGAAAACAAAATAGTCGGAAACAGGGAAAACTAAGTTAATCATAAAATGTACTTCAGGACGCCCAATATAGACATAGTTCCAAGATACCAGACTGAAGACTGACTGCATGAAAATCCCTTAGGCATGATTTTATTTCATTTGGTTAGACGGGGTCTCACCATGTTGCCCGGGCTGGAGGGCAGTGGCTATTCACAGGCACCATCATAGCTCACTGTAGCCTTAAAATCCTGGGCTCAAGGGATCCTCTAGCCTCACCTTTCTGAGTAGCAGGGACTACAGGCTCATGCCACAGCCCCTAGAGGCATGATTTTTTAAATCCCTACCAGAATCTAGAGAAGAGTACTTGTAGGAACCCTTATTTTCAAAATGTCTTGCACACACATAGACACCCTCCAAGTCATTCGACTCTCAGATAAGTTTGGGAAGCTCTATGGTTTCTTTAACTAAAGAAAAATAGTATTCCTCTTGTCTAATCACCTTGAGCTACTTTTAACTCTATGGTTGTTTTTGTCAGGTACCCTTCTAGATATTACCCTGAAAAACAATTGTTCATTTCAGATTTTATTTCCATAGTTTTAGAAATGGATGCTTTGCCGGGCGCGGTGGCTCACGCCTGTAATCTCAGCACTTTGGGAGGCCGAGGTGGGCGGATCACGAGGTCAGGAGATTGAGACTATCCTGGCTAACACGGTGAAACCCCATCTCTACTAAAAATACAAAAAATTAGCCAGGCGTGGTGGCGGGCACCTGTAGTCCCAGCTACTCGGGAGGCTGAGGCAGGAGAATGGCGTGAATCCAGGAGGCAGAGCTTGCAGTGATCCGAGACCACGCCACTGCACTCCAGCCTGGGCGACAGAGCGAGACTCCGTCTCAAATAAAAAAAAGAACTGGACGCTTATATGATGATGCTAATAAACATCTCCACTTACACAGGATAACCATGTAGTATTTACAAAGGTAGATGCTCTAAAGTGAGCCTCTTACAGAAGCACCCATATCCTAACGCCTGGTATATAAAAGGAACTCAATAAATGTATACAGAAATAAAGGAATGGGGCTACACGTGGTGGCTCACACCTGTAATCTCAGCACTTTGGGAGGCCAAGGCAGGCAGATTGCTTGAGCTCAGGAGTCTAAGACCAGTCTGGCCAACATAGTGAAACTCCATCTGTACCAAAAATACAAAAAATTAGCCAGGCGTGATGGCATGTGTCTGTGGTCACAGCTACTCAGGAGGCTGAGGTGGGAGGATCACTTGAGCCTGGGAGGCAGAGGTTGCAGTGCCACTGAACTCCAGCCTGAGTGACAGAGTGAGACCATGTCTCAAAAAAGAAAGAAAGAAAAAAATGAATGGAAAAAATGAAGAAAGGAAAGAATGAGGTGAAGAGGAAGGAAAAATGAATTAATGGCCTGAAACAACAATTCATAGATATCTAAGACTCATGTGGTATAAACTGAATCAATCAATGAACTATAACTTATTTTAATCACCATGATAATTCAATTAACAGTATATGGGCCAAGTGGGGCCTCACGCCTGTAATCCCAGCAATTTGGGAGGCTGACGCAGGCAGATCACGAGGTCAGGAGTTCGAGACCAGCCTGGCCAACATAGTGAAACCCCATCTCTACTAAAAATACAAAAAAATTAGCTGGGCGTGGTGGCGGGTGCCTGTAATCCCAGCTACTTGGGAGGCTGAGGCAAGGAGAATCGCTTGAAACTGGGAGGCGGAGGCTGCGGTGAACCGAGATTGCGCCACTGCACTCCAGCCCAGGTGACAGTGCAAGACCCCGTATTAAAAATAAAAAATAAAAAAATAAAAATGAATTTAAAAAAAAACACAGTATATGGCATTACATAAAACCAATTAAACCTTAAAACCTTAAAAATCCGGCCGGGCGCGGTGGCTCAAGCCTGTAATCCCAGCACTTTGGGAGGCCGAGACGGGCGGATCACGAGGTCAGGAGATCGAGACCATCCTGGCTAACACAGTGAAACCCCGTCTCTACTAAAAAATACAAAAAACTAGCCGGGCGAGGTGGCGGGCGCCTGTAGTCCCAGCTACTCAGGAGGCTGAGGCAGGAGAATGGCGTAAATCCGGGAGGCGGAGCTTGCAGTGAGCCGAGATCCGGCCACTGCACTCCAGCCTGGGCGACAGAGCGAGGCTCCACCTCAAAAAAAAAAAAAAAAAACCTTAAAAATCTGTCTGGATGGAACTTTTTCAAAATTTAACAATGCAACTAGGACGGCAAAGTTGAATCTTGAATGCTAACTTACTCATCTTTTTTTCTGAGACAGAGTTTCACTCCTGTTGCCCAGGCTGGAGTGCAATGGCGCGATCTCGGCTCACCGCAACCTCCGCCTCCTGGGTTCAAGCGATTCTCCTTCCTCAGCCTCCTGAGTAGCTGGGATTACAGGCATGTGCCACCATACCCGGCTTATTTTGTACTTTTAGTAGAGACAGGGTTTCTCCATGTGGGTCAGGCTGGTCTCGAACTCCTGACCTCAGGTGATCCATCCGCCTCGGCCTCCCAAAGTGCTGGGATTACAGGTGTGAGCCACTGCGCCTGGCAACTTACTCATCTTTACTCACTTAAACCATACTCTGTAAGGACAGGACAAATTTTCCTCCTATGAGGGAGTGGGAAAAAAAAAAAATCCAGTAACCATAAGATAATAATATTACCTTTATTTCTGCTTAGTGAAAGTGCAATTTCAGAATTGTTATTCAAAGGACGGCGTTTTCCTTTCCCTACAAGCTCTGTATTTACAAAGGTTCCATTGCCACTGTGATCTTCTATGTATGCAATGTAAGAGTTTTTAGGACCCACTTCCTAAAACAGAGAACATTTTATTTCAAACTTTGAACAGCAGAGATTTATAGTGGGAAAATACCTAAAAACAATGACTAGATTACCAGCTCTCCTAGATACGTGGGTATTTGTTACCTACCCTGAAAATCCGAAAGTGTTTCTTGCTATATGTCCGGTATTTATCTGTTCTTTTCAGCAGTGGTTCATCAAAGCAATATTCACAGCTTTTGTCCCTCCCAAACCAGTAGTTGTCATTCACACATTCTGTAATACAAAAGCATGCAGCAGACAGCTGTTGAATTTCATATATCAAACGTTTAAAAATTGCTCATAAATGCTAATTGTAGGAAAATAGCCTAACAAGGCAATCAGAATTATCAGTCTGCTTATCAAGATTTTATAAGATTAAAAATCAGGAGAGAAAAAACAACATTTACAACGAGTTTAACAAATGGCAGTTTATCTATAATCACATGGCCAGGCGCAGTGGCTCACACCTGTAATCTCAGCCCTTTGGGAGGCTAAGGCAGGAGGATCACTTGACCCCAGGAGCTCATGACCAGCCTGGGCAACATAGCGGGCACCCATCTCTACCAAGAATTTAAAAATTAGTCTGGGCAACACGGTGAAACCCTATCTTTACAAAAAATAAAAAATCAGTAGGGTATGGTGGTCTCAGCTACTCAGGAGGCTGAGGCGGGAGGATCGCTTGAGCCCAGGAGGTCGAGGCTGCAGTGAGCTGAGATTGCGCCACTGCACACTAGCCTGGGCGAGAGTGAGATGTTGTTTCAAAAAAAAAACTTGGCCGGGTGTGGTGGCTCACGCCTGTAATCCCAGCACTTCAGGAGGCCATGACGAGTGGATCATGAGGTCAGGAGTTGAAGACCAGCCTGGCTAAGATGGTGAAACCCTGTTTCTACTAAACCCTGTTTCCACTAAAAATACCCAAAGTAGCTGGGCATGGTGGTAGGTGCCAGCTACTCGGGAAGCTGAGGCAGAGAACTGCTTGAACCCGGGAGGTAGAGGTTGCAGTGAGCTGAGATTGCGCCACTGCACTCCAGCCTGGACAACAAAGCGAGACTCCGTCTCAAAAAAAAAAAAAAAAAAAAAAAATCACCCAGATGTGGTGGTGCATGCCTGTAGTCCAGCTACTCAGGAGGCTGAAGCAGGAGGATCACTTGAGCAAGAGATGCTACAAAGGGCTGTGATCCTGCCACTGCACTCCAGCCTGGGTAACAGAGCAAGACCCTGTCTCAAAAACATAAATAAACAAATATTTAATATATATTATATATTTATTTTATATTTATTATATATTATATATAATTTGTATTTATTATACATACAATATATGTCACATTAAATAGAATTATATATACATAATACAACTTATATATTACATAATATGTTAATTATATATACATATAATATATAATACATAATAAATAATATATAATATATTATAATCTATTAATATATGTACTTATACACACACACACATACACATACACATACATATATATATAAAACTGTGAAATAACAAATAGTCATTAAAAGTTCTCGAGTAATTTTTAATGACTTGGAAAATTACTTGCAATACAGTAACTTCCTGCTTATTACCTTCCTGAGGTTTTCCACAACACTTAGCATAAAATCTGCACTCTTCCTTACGGCCTAATAGATGCTCAAGGTCTGGCCCCTGCCACCATTCCAGCCCCACCTCATACCCCTCTCCCCTTGCTCATGACACCCAGCACCACTGGCCTCCTTTCACTGCCCCCAAGAATGCTGGGTTCAATCTGCCTTGCGGTCTTAGCACTTCTTCCCCAACTACACAAATGGCTCATTCCACCTTGCCTTTTGTATAGATAGTATTTACACAATACTATCTGCCTTTTGGACTCTACTATCATCTCCCACTCAGCTTTTTCTTTTTTTTTTTTTTTTTTTTTTTTTGGAGATGGAATCCTGCTCTGTCACCCAGGCTAGAGTGCAGTGGCGCGATCTCAGCTCACTGCAACCTCCACCTCCCAGGTTCAAGCGATTCTCCTGCCCTCAGCCTCCCGAGTAGCTGGGACTACAGATGCATGCCACCACGCGCAGCTAATTTTTTGTAATTTTAGTAGAGAAGGGGTTTCACCGTGTTAGCCAGGATGGTCTCGATCTCCTGACCTTGTGATCCGCCTACCTTGGCCTCCCAAAGTGCTGGGATAACAGGCGTGCACCACCGCACCCAGCCTCCCACTCAGCTTGTTATATAAACATTACTCACCTGTTATCATAATGTTATCCCGTTTTATTTCTTTTTGAGTATGGGCCATGACTAGAAATTACCTTGCTTACTTGTATATTTTCTCCCCACCTCCCTGCATTAGAACATAACCTCCAGGAGGGCAGCTGGAGACCTCTTGTTTAACAGTACAACTCCAGCACTTAGGATATTGTACATGGCAGGCAATTAAATGTTCACTGCAAGACAGACTAGGGAAAATATTAGCAACTCCTATCAGGAAAAGGAATAACTTCCTTAATAAATGTTAGGTTCCTATAAATCAACGAAAAAGATAAACAGTCCAGTAGAAAAATGGGTAAAGGATATGAAAAGATAATTTACAAAAAACAGAAATACAGCTGGCTCAAACATATGAAAGGTGGCCAAGCTAACCCAATATAAGAAAATTTAGAAATCAAAAACACATTAAGATTTCATGTTTTACCTATTAGATTGGCAAAAATTCAAAAGTTTCATATCACCCTGTGCTGGCAGGAGGTATGAAAAAGTGGGTACTCCCATACATTGCCAGTGGGAATATAATTTATACTCACGTTGTCTATAATTGTCTAGGGAGGACAATTTAGCAAGATCTATCAAAATTACATATGGGCTGGGCGCAATGGCTCAGGCCTGTAATCCCAGTACTTTGGGAGGCCAAGGAAGGAGGTTCACTTGAGCCTGAAAGTCAAGGCTGCAGTGAACTGTGACTGCACCACTCACTCCAGGGTGACAGAGTGAGACCCTGTCTCTAGAAAGAAAGAAAAAGAAAATTAACAAATCCAAATTTAGTTACTTAAAAAGATCAGCAAGTTGGTAAACCTCAGACAGACTAAACAAGAAAAAAAGAGACAAGACTCAAATTGCTAAAATCAGAATGAGAAAGGTAATTACTACTGATCTGACAGAAATAAAAATTATTTAAAAAGAATAACTGAACAATTGTGTGACAATATTAGATGACATAGGTGAAATGGACAAACTCCTAGAAAGATACAAACTACCAAAACTAGCACAAGAAGAAACAGAAAATCTGAATATACCCATAAGAAGTGAAAAGATTGAATGATAATCCTAGCACTTTCGGAGGTCAAGGCAGGTGGACTGGCTGACTTCAGGAGATCAAGACCAGCCTAGGCAACATGGCAAAACCCCAGCTCTACTACAAATGAAAAAAAAAAAAAAAAATTAAGCCAGGCATGGTGGCGCACACCTGTAGTCCCAGCTACTCTGGAGGCTGAGGCACAAGAATCATTTGAACCTGGGAGGCACAGGCTACAGTGAGCCAAGATCGTGCCACTGCACTCCAGCCTGGGTGACAGAGACTCTGTCTCCAAAAAACAAAACAAAACAAAAGACTGAATGAGTAATCAAAATATCCCCTACAAAGAAAATGCAGTCCCAGATAGCCTCACTTTAGCTTGAGCAACATAGGGAGACCCCATCTCTATCAAAATAAAAAAATTAGCCACGCATGATGGCACATGCCTGTGGTCCCAGCTACTCGGGAGGCTGAGGTAGGAGTTGGGTCTGGGAGGTCAAGGCTGCAGTGAAACGTGATTGTGAGTAACACTCCAGCCTGAGTAACACAGTGAGACCCTGCCTCAGAAAAAAAAAAAAGAAAAAAGAAACACATGGCTGGCTTCATTTTAAATTCTATCAAATATGTAAAGAACTAATACCAATTATTCTCAAACTTTTCGAAGAAATACAGAAGGGAACACTGTCAACTCATCTATGAAGCCAGCAATACCCTCACACCAAAACCAGACAGAGACATGACAGTAAAACCACAAACCAATATCGCTTACAAATATAGATACAAAAATCCTCAACAAAACAGTAGCAAACTAAATTCAGCAACACATAAAAAATATTACAAATGACCAAATAAGAATTAACCCAGGAAAGCTTGGTTAGTTTAACATCTGAAAACCAATCAATATAATACACAATAACAATAGAATACAGGAAAATAGACACAGAAAAAAATTTTGGCAAAATTCAACCCCCTTTTATAATAAAAAATACTCAGAAAACTAGGAATAGGAGGAAATTCCTTCACCTAAGAAAGAGCTTTTATTTTATTTATTTATTATTATTATTATTATTATTATTTTTAATTTGGAGGCAAAGTCTTGCTCTGTGGCATGCAATAATAGCTCACTGCAGTCTCCAACTCCTGGCCTCAAGAACTTCTCCTGCCATAGGTTCCCAAAGCACTGAGATTATAGGGAGAAAGGATCAGAGCACCCAGCCAGAAAGAACAACTTTTTTTCTTTTTTTTTGAGACAGAGTCTCACTCTGTGGCTCAGGTTGGAGTGCAGTGGTGTGATCTCGGCTCACTGCAAGCTCCGCTTCCCGGGTTCACCCCATTCTCCCACCTCAGCCTCACAAGTAGCTGGGACTACAGGCTCCTGCCACCACGCCCGGCTAGTTTTGTTTTTGTATTTTTAGTAGAGATGGGGTTTCACCGTGTTAGCCAGGATGGTCTTGATCTCCTGACCTCATGATCCGCCCACCTCGGCCTCCCAAAGTGCTTGGATTACAGGCGCGAGCCACAGCCCCCGGCCCAGAAAGAACTTTTATGAAACATCCACAGCTTAGTCTTCAGATATCAAAGAGGAGAGAGAAGAGAGGAGGAGAAGAGAGGAAAGAGGAAAGAAAAGGAAAGAAACGAGGAAAGGAAAGGAAAGGGGAAAGAGAAAAGGAACGGAACGGAACGAAACAGAACAGAACGGAAAGGAAAGGAAAGAAAGAAAGGAAAGGAAAGAAAGAAAGGAAAGGAAAGAAAGAAAGGAAAGGAAAGAGGAAAGAAAAGAGGAAAGGAAAGGGGAAAGGGGAAAGGGGAAAGGAAAGGAAAGGAAAGGAAAGGAAAAAAGAAAGGGGAAAGGGGAAAGGAAAAGGGAAAGACCCACAGCTAACATCATACTTAGTGACAAAAGACTGAAAACTGGCCGGGGATGGTGCCTCACACCTCTTATCCCAGCACTCTGGGAGGCTGAGGCAGGAGGATCAGTTGACACCAGGAGTTCGAGGTCAGATTGGGTAACATGGCGAGACTCTGTCTCTACAAAAAATGAAAATAAAAAAGTAGGCCAGCCACAGTGGCTCACGCCTGTAATCCCAGCACTTTGGGAGGCTGAAGCAGGTGGATCACCTGAGGGCAGGAGTTCGAGACCAGCCTGGCCAACATGGTGAAACCCCATCTCTACTCAGAATACAAAAATTAGCCAGGCATGGTGGCATAAGCATGTAATCCCACCTACTTGGGAGGCTGAGGCAGGAGAATCGCTTGAAACTGGGAGGAGGAGGTTGCAGTGAGCCGAGATCACACCATGGCACTGCAGCCTGGTGACAGAGCGAGGCTCAGTCTCAATAGATAAATAAATAAATAAAACTCAAAATGAATAAAGGACCTTAATTAAACATGAGAGCTAAAACTAGGCCAGGTACTGTGGCTCATGCCTGTAATCCCAACACTTTGGGAAGCTGAGATGGATGGATCGCTTAAGCTCAGGAGTTTGAGACCAGACTGTGCAACATGATGAAACCCCATCTCCACCAAGAATACAAAAAGTTAGCTGGGAGTGGTGGTGCACATCTGTGGTCCCAGCTATCCAGGAGGCTGAAGTGGGAGAACTGCTTGAGCCTGGGAGGCAGAGGCTGAAGTGAGCCGAGATTGCGCCACTGCACTCCAGCCTAGAATACAGCGAGACCCTGTCTCAAAAAAAATAAATAAACAAACAAACAAAAAGGAATTAAAACTATAAAATTTTAGAAGAAAACATAGGTATAAATAATTAACAAATAATAATAATAAATAGCCTTGGCCAGACGTGGTGGCTCGCGCCTGTAATCCTACCACTTTGGGAGGCCAAGACGAGAAGATCACCTGAGGTCAGGAGTTTGAAACCAGCCTAGCCAACATGGTGAAACCCCGTCCCTACTAAAAAAATACAGAACTTAGCCGGGCATGGTGGTGGGCACCTGTAATGTCATCTACTCAGGGGGCTGAGGCAGGAGAATCGCTTGAACCCAGGAGGCAGAGGTTGCAGTGAGCCAAGATCGCACCACTGTACTCCAGCCTGGGTAACAGAGTGAGACTCCATCTCAAATAATAATAATAATAATAATAATAATAATAATAATAATAATAAAACAGCCTCTATGTATTCAGCATCTACTTTATGCTGGTCATCCAATCAGGCTCTTTGTTTACTCGTCTTTTTTTGTTTTTCCTTTTTGTGGAGAATGGGGTCTCACTATATTGCCCAGCAGGTCTCAAACTCCTGGGTTCAAGCTATCCTCCCACTTCTGCCTCCCTAAGAGCTGGGATTACAGTTGTGAGCCACTGCGCCCAGCCTATTTGTTTTCTCACTTTTAAAGGTGATGTATCCCATTTAGCCCTTTCTCACCATTTCTGTTTCCCACTCATCTAAACCTATAGGCCTATCTGAAAAATATATTGTATTTTATTTATTTCTTTATTTTTTGGAGACAGAATCTCGCTCTGTCACCCAGGCTGGAGTGCAGTGGCACAATCTCAGCTCACTACAACCTCCACCTCCCAAGTTCAAGCAATTCTCCTGTCTCAGACTCCTGAGTAGGTGGGATTACAGGTGCCTGCCACCATGCCCGGCTAATTGTTTTTTTCTTTCTTTTTTTTGAGACAGAGTTTCGCTCTTGCTGCCCAGGCTGGAGTGCAGTGGTGCGATCTCAGCTCACCACAACCTCTGCCTCCCGGGTTCAAGCAATTCTCCTACCTCAGCCCCCTGAGTAGCTGGGATTACAGGAGCCCGCCACCATGCCCGGCTAATTTTGTATTTTTAGTAGAGACGGGGTTTCTCCATGTTAGTTAGGCTGGTCTCAAACTCCCCATCGCAGGTGATCCGCCCGTCTCGGCCTCCCAAAGTGCTGGGATTGTAGGCGTGAGCCAACACGCCTGGCCTAATTTTTGTATTTTTAATAGAGACAGGGTTTCCCCATGTTGGCCAGGCTAGTCTTGAACTCCTGACCCCAAGTGATCCCGCCCACCTTGGTCTCTCAACATGCTGGGATTACAGTCATGAGCCACCATGCCTGGCCTGAAAAAATATATTTTAAATGGGTAAAAAATAGCTTCGAGTGTCTACTTATACATTTAAAGTTGTATATGTAGAATGCAGGTGTATTGTTTCTCCATTTTTTACAGTTTTTTCAAGACATCAAAGTTAGACATGAAATAAAACAAGGATGGTGAGTGACAAAACACAAAATGATATACCAGTCCTTCATTTCTTTATATTAATATATTCTACCCTATTAATGCCAAGTTCAAATGTGTTTAGTAAAGAGGTCATTGTAATGTAAGAGAAAAGAAAAAAAAAACACTATTTTTTTTTTACTGGAGTGCAGTGGCACAATCCTGGCTCATTGCAACCTCTGCCTCCCAGGTTCAAGCAATTCTCATGTCTTATCCTCCTGAGTAGCTGGGATTGCAGGCATGCACCACCACACCTGGCTAATTTTTGTATTTTCAGTAGAGACAGGGTTTTGCCATGTTGCCCAAGCTGGTTTTGAACTCCTGGCCTCAAGTGATCCTCCTGCCTTGGCCTCCCAAAGTAGTGGGATTACAGGCATAAGCCACCACGCCTGGCAATTTTAAAATACACACATGTGTATTTTAAACATATGCATAGCGAAACTTACTATTGGAACCAGGAGGTGTCAGAAAGGGTCAACATATTTAAATCACAAGGTTGACTATTTTGAGACAAAAACAAATAACAAGTAGTCAACAAATAGCCATCTCTATTCTGAACAGTTCTGATTCTCTGAAGCTGTGGCAAACCACAGCAGAGGTTAACTGGTGAAGCTTTTGTGATTAAGGGATAATGTTTGCAAGTTTGCATGAATCTGCATTTTTCTAGGAAGACGGTCCAAAGCTACCTTCAGATCCTTGGATGGACAGCACATTGTAAATATCCAATTAATATTTGTTGAAAGAATAAATGAACGGAATCCACAGCTGGTAACAGCCAATGCAACACCCAACACTGCCTCTTTGGTTTTACCTTTTATCACCTTCAAACTCCAGAATCATTCTAAGGTGGCTCAAGCACTCTGCTGCAACTAACTAAGGCAGGAAAATAGGGTCTGAAGGCAGGGAATCTAAGGCCGATTCACACAAACTTCCTGGAGCAGCCAGGCATGGTGGCTCATGCCTGTAATCCCAGCACTTTGGGAGGCCGAGGCAGGCAGATCACTTGAGGTCAGAAGTTCAAGACCAGCCTGGCCAACATGGTGAAACCCCATCTCTACTAAAAATACAAAAATTAGCCAAGTGCCGTGGTATGCATTTGTAATCCCAACTACTCAGGAAGCTGAGATAGGAGAATCGTTTGAACCCAGGAGTCAGAGGTTGCAGTGAGCCTAGCCGAGATTTCTCAAAAAAAAAAAAAAAGAATTTGCACTCTGGCCTATGATTTGTCCATTCTAGGACCTTCATTTGCATAAGGCGCCAATCCCCACCAGTCTTGGAATGGTCGAGGTCCAGTTCACTGTGGCCTCTAATGGGCTGTGAGCCAGCCCTTCATCTACATAGGAGGTAACCAATGGGAGACCTCTAGAGGGTACTTGAACCCCAGAAGACTTTGCTACCAGGGCTCTGCAGCCACTTGCTCAGGCCTGCTCCTATCCTGCAACATGTACTTTAGCTTCTATTGCCTTCCACTTCAATAAATCTATGCTTTCATTGCTTGTTCATGCATGATGTTCAATTATTTGTTCAACGTGCCAAAAACCTGGACAACTCACAATCAGAACCTTCCACCCGGTAACACAACAACTTTCTGTAACTGTTTTTCTGAACAAAACATGATACTATATAACAAAGGGTCTTACCAAGATTGGCAAATCCATCCTGAAGGGCCCATAATCGAGCCCAGGGGGCAGGGGCAGGCTCCTCAGGTTCTTGGTCCTCAGGTTCTTGGTCCTCAGGAATAGAATAGAGTTCCTGAGTGGACACTGTCTCTAAGGAGCTCAGTGTCCCAGAGCTGGAGTGAGAGGACTGGCTGGAGTTTGGCATCGTGCTGGTAGAGGAGCTGGATATGCCCTGGGACTGTGAGGAGGAACCCTGGGACTGGGTAACGCTGCCATGGGGCTGTGAACAGGTACTGCTGCCATGGGACTGCTGAGCCTCAACATCCGACTCCCGAGACATCACGACCTCAAAAAGAAAGTGTCCAACAACAAAGGTGAGTTTCGAGGCACAAGACTTTAAAAAGTAAACAATGGGCCTATTACAACAGCAACAGAAAAGAAAAGAAAAGAAAAGAAAAGAAAAAAACCCAGGGCTAACATGCTCTCCAAAAATTAAAAGTCCTAACAGCCCAGACCTACAGTTCTGGGCTGAGCTTTTCACCAGATCATTGTCACCGGATCAGTTTTTTGTCTGATAGCCATAAACTACAAGGAAAAAACAAATTATCTGAAGATTATGAATAAGTAAAAAGCAATAAAATTGAGCTGGGGGGCTCATAAAAGCTCACATTTGTCCAATTATTTTAAATTAAGACTGAAACCAAAAATGTATTGATACAATCAATACTACATTTAAATTTCACGTATAGTGGGGGCCAGGCATGGGGCCTTACACCTGTAATCCCACCACATTGGGAGGCCAAGACGGGCAGATCATGAGGTCAGGAGTTCAAGACCAGCCTGGCCAACATAGTGAAATTCCATCTCTACTAAAAATACAAAAAATTAGCCGGGCGTGGTGGCAGGCACCTGTAGTTCCAGCTAATCAGGAGGCTGAAGCAGGAGAATTGCTTGAGCCCAGGAGGTGGAGGTTGCAGTAAGCTGAGGTCACACCACTGCACCCCAGCCTGGGTGACAGGAGTGAAACCCTGTCTCAAAAAAATAAATTAATGAAATAAATAAAATTTAAAAATAAAATAGGTCGGATGCAGTGACTCACAACTGTAAACAATACTTTGGGTGGCGAAGGTAGAAGGATTGCTTGAGGGCAGGTGTTTGAGACCCCACCTCTACGAAAAATAATAATAATCTTTGTGTTAGATAATTTAGCCCAACTGCAGCCTGATATAAGTGTTCTGAGCATGTTTAAAGGAGGCTAGGCTAAACTATGATGTTTGGTATGTTAGGTATATTGAATGTATTTTCAATTTAACAATATTTTCAACTTAGAATGGGTTTATTTAGACATAACGCCATTGAAAGTTGAGGAGCATCTGTGTATTTTGAAAAGAGAAAGAAGACAAAGGATCAGGTGGCTTGGAATAGAAGTCAAAAAGAAATTGTACAATAACCTGCTGCATTATTCCAAAGGGTCCATTTACATAAAATGTCACTGGTACCCCTTTTCCTCTGGGCTTGCTCCTAAAGGGAAACACACCTGTTCATTCAATCTAGATTCCCTGACACCTAAGGACCCAGTGACCTGATGAGGCAGAACACAAAGGAAGACAGCTCTAAATAACTCCACCTATCCCTTTGTGATGCTAAGTAACTATAGGGCTTATCTTTTCAGCATCCTAAATGGCCTTCCAGCCTTGATGGAACCTTGCAGGAAATATCTTTTATAAACTGGAGACCATAACAGAGGCTCCTACCCTTGTCTTAGAATTAACCTAATAGGCAGACTCTCATAACAGGCTGGGTGCAGTGGCTCATGCCTGTAATCCCAGCACTTTGGGAGGGCCAAGGCAAGAGGACCACTTGAGGTCATGTGTTCAATACCAGCCTGGCCAACATAGTGGGACTCCCCTGTACAAAAAGTAAGAAAATTAGACATGGTGGCATGCAGCTGTGGCCTCAGCTACTCGGGAAGGTGAGGTGGGAGGAATACTTGAGCCCAGGAGTTGAAGGCTGCAGTGAGCTACGATTATACCACTTATACACCAGTCTGGGTGGCAGAGTGAGACCCTATCTCCAAAGAACAGAAAACAAAACAAGACTCTGATAAAAGAACCACCAGTAAAACCAAAGTAACGTCCACTGCTGACCTAATCGGATTAACAAAAAAAAAAGCGGGGGGCGGGGGGAGGAGGACATTCTCTTCCTCCCCATACTCAGCCTACTACTCCAGGAGAACACAGGAAACAACACTATCATAGTCCCCACCATCACAGGGGGATAAGATCCAAGATCCCCCAAATGGATGCCTGAAACCTCACCTAGTACAGAACCCTATATAAACTATGCACGACTTTCTTTTTCCTTCTTCACAATTTCACAAATAGAAGATTTGTTCTTACCACAGATGTTACCAGCCTCAGCATACAAATTTTTTTGTCCTTATTAAATTGAGATCTTTCACCTTTTCAGTTAAAGGAAACACTTTACAGCTTCTCTTTGCAATATCCAAATTGTCAGCATCTTTTGCTTTGGGGCCATTATTAAATATAAAGGTGACTTGAACACAAGCACTGCAAAACCACATAATGTAAGACTTATGAATTGATTATTTCTTTTTTTTTTTTTTTTTGAGACGGAGTCTCACGCTGTTGCCCAGGCTGGAGTGCAGTGGCGCAATCTCGGCTCACTGCAAGCTCCGCCTCCTGGGTTCACGCCATTCTCCTGCCTCAGCCTCCTGAGTAGCTAGGACTACAGGCGCCCGCCACCGCGCCCGGCTAATTTTTTGTATTTTTAGTAGAGACGGGGTTTCACTGTGGTCTCGATCTCCTGACCTTGTGATCCGCCCGCCTCGGCCTCCCAAAGTGCTGGGATTACAGGCTTGAGCCACCGCGCCCGGCCTTATTTCTTTTTTTTTAAACAGAGTCTCACTCAGTCACCTAGGTTGGAGTGCAGTGGCACAATCTCGGCTCACTGCAACCTCCACCTCCTGGGTTCAAGCAATTCTCCTGCCTCAGCCTTCCAAGTAGCTGGGATTACAGGCACGCACCACCATACCTGGCTAATTTGTGTATTTTTTTAGTAGAGACAGGGTTTTCACCGTATTGGCCAGCCTGATCTCAAACTCCTGACCTCAAGTGATCCTCAGGCCCACCTCGGCCTCCCAAAGTGCTAGGATTACAGGCATGAGCTACCATGTCCAGCCATGAATTGATTATTTCTTATGAATTTTCCACTTAGTTTCAGATCACAGCTGACCATTGGTAACTGAAATTACTACCGCTGATAAGTAGGGACTACGATACCCACATTGATTGTATTTACACAGCTTTCAAGATACAAATGTTCTGCCAGGTGTGGTGGGTCTAGTCTGTAATCCCAGCACTTTGGGAGGCTGACGCAGGCAGATTCCTCGAGCCCAGGAATTCGAGACCAGCCTGGACACCATGGTGAAATCCAATATCTACAGAAAATACAAAAAATTAGCAGGGCATGGTGGTGTGCACCTGCAGTCCCAGCTACTTGGGAGGCTGAGGTGGGAGGATCACTTGAGCCCAGGAGGCTGAAGCTGCAGTGAGCCGTGATTGAGCCTACACTCCAGCCTAGGTGACAGAGACCCTATCACCAGGAAAAAAAAAAAAAAAAAAGGATACAAAGGTTCTGATGAGTTTTCTTTAAAACATACCAGGAAGGCAATGCCAAAACTGAGTATGCCACTCCAGGGACTGCTGGTCTAATACTACCTCAGCCAGGCTGAGTCTTCCCCACAGCTTTTTGAGCAAGACAGGACAACTGGAGAAAATGTGTCAACAAGTTGCTATGAGAGATTAGAGGCAAGCAGATCTGGAGTCAGACACTTGAGTGAAACTGTGCATGACTTTAGGTAGATCACAACTTCGCTAAGCCTGTTTTCTCATCAAAAATAAGTAGACAGACCATAAGGATTAAGTGAAGTGATGTATGTAATACTCCCCCCACCCACCCAAGCTCTCTGGGAGCCATTGTTATTGGAAAGTCATGCAGAGAAGTGAGTGAAAGACCAAAGTGAAGGCAGCAAAACTCCAGGACTATAAACAGAAGTCCAGTCCCCAAACCTATAAAACCACTAGAAGAAAACACTGGGGAAATGCTCCAGGACACTCATCTTGGGCACAGGTTTTTTGCGTAAGACCTCAAAAGCACAGGCAACTAAAGCAAAAACAGACAACTGGGATGTCATCAAGCTAAAAAAGCTTCTGCACAGCAAAGGAAACAATCAACAAAGTGAAGAGACAACCCACAGAATGGGAAAAAACATTTCCAAACTAGCCATCTGACAAGGGATGAATAATCAGAATATATAAGGAGATGAAACTCAACTGCAAAAGACAAATAATCCAATTTAAGAAATGGGCAGCCGGGCGCGGTGGCTCATGCCTGTAATCCCAGCACTTTGGGAGGCCGAGGCGGGCGGATCACAAGGTCAGGAGATCGAGACCACGGTGAAACCCCGTCTCTACTAAAAATACAAAAAATTAGCCGGGCGCGGTTGTGGGCGCCTGTAGTCCCAGCTACTCGGGAGGCTGAGGCAGGAGAATGGCGTGAACCCGGGAGGCGGAGCTTGCAGTGAGCCAAGATCGCGCCACTGCACTCCAGCCTGGGCGACAGAGCGAGACTCCGTCTCAAAAAAAAAAAAAAAAAAAGAAATGGGCAGGCCAGGCACAGTGCCTCACATCTGTAATCCCAGCACTTTGGGAGGCCAAGGCAGGGTGGATCATCTGAGGTCAGGACTTCAAGACCAGCCTGGCCAACATGGCGAAACCACATCTCTACTAAAAATACAAAAAATTAGCTGGGCGTGGTGGCTCGTGCCTGTAGTCCCAGCTACTTTGGAGGCTGAGACATGAGAATCACTTGAATCCAGGAAACGGAGACGGAGATTGCAGTGAGCCGAGATCGCGCCACTGCACTCCAGGCTAGGTGACAGAGTGAGACTCTGTCTCAAAAAAAAGAAATGGGCAAAAGATCCGAACAGACATTTCTCAAAAGAAGACATACAAATGGCCAACGGGTATATAAAAAAATGCTCAACATCACTGATCATTGGAGAAATAACAAATCAAAACTACAGTGAGGCCTGGGCACAGTATCTCATGCCTGTAATCCCAGAACTTTGGGAGGCGGAGGCGGGCAGATCACTTGAGGTCAGGAGTTTGAGACCAGCCTGGCCAACATGGTGAAACCCTGTCTCCACTAAAAATATGAAAATTAGCTGGGCATGGTGGCAGGTGTCTATAATCCCAGCTACTTGGGAGGCTGAGGCAGGAGAATCGCTTGAACCTGGGAGGCAGAGAATGCAGTGAGTCAAAATCGCACCACTGCATTCCAGCCTAGGCTACAGAGTAAGACTCTGTCTCAAACAAACAAACAAACAAACAAACAAACCTACAATGAGATACCATCTCACCCCAGTTAAAATGGTTTGAATAAAAGACAGGCAATAACAGATGCTGGGAAGAATGTGGAGAAAGGGGAACTGTACAGAGTGCTCTTGACATAAGTAATTTTATCTTAGAAAAAGGCTCTTGTATTTTAAAAGGCATTATGCCAATAGGGACCAGATGTTTGTCTAATTAATAAAGACTGTACTGGCCAGGCACAGTGGTTCACGCCTGTAATCCCAGCACTTTGGGAGGCCAAGGCAGACGGATCACAAAGTCAGGAGATCAAGACCATCCTGGCCATCATGGTGAAACCCCGACTCTACTAAAAATACAAAACTTAGCTGGGCGTGGTGTCACGTGCCTGTAATCCCAGCTACTTGGGAGGCTGAGGCAGGAGAATCGCTTGAACCAGGGAGTCGGAAGTTGCAGTGATCCGAGATCACGCCACTGCACTCTAGCCTGCGAGAGACAAAGCGAGACTCTGTCTCAAAAAAAAAAACAAAAAAAGACGGTACTAAACCAGATAAGGACATAAACATGTACACGCTTTTGTTATTAGTCCTTACCAGAAAATTTTGTGGTCATAAGACCAGGACTTTATTAGGTCAGAATGGCTGTCCTAACAGACACCATCTTGCTGTCACTCACGATTAACACCCAGCATCTGCCACCAAAGGCTCATCCACATCAAAAAACTCTTCCTTACAAGACACTGACACCCCAGATCAAGCCAAAACACTCTCTTTGTCCACATTGCTCTCCTTGGACTGGTTTGATAACCGCTTTCCCTATCCCCTTTTCTCTGAATGTTAAATGTTACTTTAATGTAAGATTTTTAACCTATAACATTTATATATTAAATAAATATACTATTGTGTATAATTTACAATGCTGACTGACTTGTGGAATGGCTTCAGCCTGTGTGCCCACGGTTCTGACTACCAAGTAAACAGGTAGTACTACAGAAAATTGCTTCCTTGGGAACTCCATGTAGCTCGTGGCTTTTACAATTAAAATAAAACATCAATAAGTCTGATCTTGTGGAAAAACACAAATGTTCACGGACCTAGTTATGTCTGACCTTGCCCTGTTCACATACACCATTGGTGGGAATGCAAATTAGTATAGCCACTAATCACAAAAGTATTGTGATTCCTCAAAAAACTGAAATTAGGCTGGGTGCAGTGGCTCACACCTGTAATCCCAGCACTTTGGGAGGCCAAGGCGGGTGGATCACCTGAGGTCAGGAGTTCAAGACCAGCCTGGCCAACATGGTAAAACCCCATCTCTACTAAAAATACTAGCCGGGCATGGTGGCCGGCACCTATAATCCTAGATACTTAGGAGGCTGAGGCAGGAGAACCGCTTGAACCCAGGAGGCAGAAGTTGCAGTGAGCCCAGATCGCGCCACTGCACTCCAGCCTGGCAACAGAGAGAGACTCCGTCTCAAAAAAAAAAAAAAAAGGTACATATGTGGTACTCATACATGTATACTTTATATCAAAAATAAATAATTTTTTTTAAAAAGTCCAGAAGGCTTTCAAGTGAAACACAATCTTTTTTTTCAAGTAGAAAACCTAAGTCCGAAGGAGGACTGATTCCCTCCTACCCACTCCTGGCCACCCTATCCCATACACTTACTTAGGGACTTACTTAGGGACCCGCAGAACATCCTCCTACACAGCTCAGTGCGTTTCCAGTTCCTGCAGCGCCCAGTAGCTAAGACTGGCCTCTCTATAAGTATTTTAGAGATTGAATCTAAAGAATGGCAATGACTACTAACATCTATAGAACTTTTTACAAAGTAACTTCGCTCTGATATTGAAGAACACAACTCTGTTCCTTCTTATCCTGTCCGTTCAGGCCTGTTTCAGCTTGTAAGTAATACGGGAAGTGAACTTCACCTCGAGGATGATCTACTAAAAAGGAAGAGAGTCGCCCACACACTCCCCCTTCAGTACAAAAATACAGACAAAGCGAAGCTCAGGAGACTCCGCTCGCACGAAACGCTGAAGATGGGATTCGAACCACCAAACACCCAACAGAAGTTCCCAATATGACTCACCGCGTGAGCCCACCTGGAGCCGCACACTCTCCACAGCCTCAGCCTGCAGTGGCGCTAAACCTGCAGATACAAACTCCACCCTCAGCCAATCAAAACCCTCTCCCCTGCCGCCGGACCAATGAGGAGCAGCAGATGTGGCCGTCAGGCATCGCCTCAATGCTTCCTGGGAGTTGTAGTTTAGAAGGCAGAGCGGAACTTAGAACTCGGGTTCCCCTCGGGTGATCCCGCCCCCTCGACTCCCCAGCCAATCAGCAGCATTAGTCTGGTTGGACGCTCTCTTTGCTTTTCCCCACGGGTGACCACGGCTAGCTAGGCCGCCGGCGAGATGTGGCGGGGGAGAGTCGGGGCTTTGCTCCGGGTGTGGGGGTTTTGGCCAACAGGGGTTCCCAGAAGGAGACTGCTAAGCTGCGATGCTGCGTCGCAGGCGGAAAGCAATTCTCCCCACTGTTGGAACTGCGGCGGCCCATGGGGCCCCGGGCGGGAGGACAGGTTCTTCTGCCCACAGTGCAGAGCGCTGCAGGCACCTGACCCCACTCGAGACTACTTCAGCCTTATGGACTGGTACGAGCGACTGTTTCGGGAAACGGGCCCGGGCGAGAGAGACGTCGGGGTCTGGCCTGCGAGAGGGGAGGACGGATCTGGCTTGCGGAAGAGAAGGCGGGACCGATAGGGGGGCGGAGGTCTAGAGAGCAGGCGTGAGAGAAGTGTCTTGATTTCTCAGGAGGAAATTGAGAGGCGGGGACTGAGGGAAGCAGCGTTGAGGTGTGGAGAAGGGAGACGAACGGGACTGGAGGGGCGGGCGCTGAAGTTAGAGGAAATAGGGGGGCCGAGGCTAGAGGGGAGGGAGATTTGAGGGGCGGTACCTACGGGAAAGGGAAGGAGAAGTCGAGGGGCGGAGCTTGAGGAAGGGGTACTTGAGGGGCAGGGCCCGGGAGACTGGAAGAGTTGGTTTGATGTATTTATGAAAGGACTGCAGAAGTGTAGTCCGAAATTGGGGAGTAAAGCATGAAAATCTTAATATTGTAGGCAAGACCTGAGGGAAAAGTGAGAATTCGAGGGAAAGGGTCCAATAAATAGTTTTTTCCCCTGAGGCTGACGATCTTGGAGAGATGGGGCAGTGTGGATAGAGCTGAACTGATAAGGAAATAGGACAGACTCTGGGAGTAGAGTGTGAACGGGGTTGAATTAAAATAAACCGGGAGACAGGGATGAAGGGACCTGGGCTGTGGAAAAGATAGGGTGGTATTAAAGAAAACGTTATTCAGTCACACTTGTTCAAACACCAGAAAGACTTTATTCAAGATCATCTTGGCCGGGCGCGGTGGCTCACGCCTGTAATTCCCAGCACTTTGGGAGGCCGAGGCGGGCGGATCACAAGGTCAGAAGATCGAGACCACGGTGAAACCCTGTCTCTACTAAAAATACAAAAAATTAGCCGGCCGCGGTGGCGGGCGCCTGTAGTCCCAGCTACTCCGGAGGCTGAGGCAGGAGAATGGCGTGAACCCAGGAGGCGGAGCTTGCAGTGAGCCGAGATCGCGCCACTGCACTCCAGCCTGGGGAACAGAGCGAGACTCCCTCTCAAAAAAAAAAAAAAGAAAAGAAAAGGCCGGGCGCGGTGGCTCAAGCCTGTAATCCCAGCACTTTGGGAGGCCGAGACGGGCGGATCACGAGGTCAGGAGATCGAGACCATCCTGGCTAACACGGTGAAACCCCATCTCTACTAAAAAATACAAAAAACTAGCCGGGCGAAGTGGCGGGCGCCTGTGGTCCCAGCTACTCGGGAGGCTGAGGCAGGAGACGGCGTAAACCCGGGAGGCGGAGCTTGCAGTGAGCTGAGATCTGGCCACTGCACTCCAGCCTGGGCGACAGAGCCAGACTCAGTCTCAAAAAAAAAAAAAGAAAAAAAAGATCATCTTGTAGAGGGGACACTGCAATAGAGTCTTGCAGTTAGGGAGAGAGATTGGTCTCAACTCCAAAAACAGCATGGGCAGAAGGAAATTTGTAGCCAAGGAGCAGAGTAAACGGGATTCTGGCTAACCGACCTAAGGTCGACCTAACCTAACGGACCTTCTTGCTGAAGACAGGCCAGGGTGCTCAGACATTACCTAGGGGATGGTGGAGGATGAACACTCTGATCAGAGATCTAGGATAATCAAATATCTAAGATTCTAGCTAAACTGACTTAGCAAGGTTATTTGCCAAAACTGGATTTTACAAGAAAGCATACAGCTGGGCCTAGGAGAAGGTTCAGAAATCTGACTAAAGTTTGGCCAGGCAAAAAATCTTTGTGTAATTTAGGAATGTCCTTTTCCCTTAACTGTGGGATCTGCCCCCACCAGTCATTGAACATGTATAAGGGGCTACAGTAACACTGATCTTTAAGTTCCTCAGGCATCCCTGTCTTGCTTCCACTTCGAGGTCCTTGCTCTTGGAATTCCACCTGGATGTCTCTTTCATCTGATCTTTGACTACTCATCATTCAGGTTTCAGTTCAGTGTCGTCTCATTGTCCACTACATCTGCTACCCACTCTGATTCTGTTCTGTGTCCCTTCGTAGGACCTACCACTTTTTGAAATTATCTGTGTATATGTTATTGCAACTTCCCCATAAGAGCAAGAACCAGGCTCATGGTAGACAAATCTTTAAATATCTGTTGCATAAATTTAATCTCCCAATTTCTTTCCAGCAACCGTTCCTTCAGAGTTGATACTGCAAAGCTCCAGCACAGGTACCAGCAACTGCAGCGTCTTGTCCACCCAGATTTCTTCAGCCAGAGGTCTCAGGTAGCTTATTGGCCAACCCCAATAATCCCCAAATATGTGTGCATACTGGGTGGCAGTGGCCTTGTGATTATGTGATTATCAGGGACCCAGCTGGAAAATCAGCTGTGTCTGCCCCATGGCAGTCTGACCCTAGCCTGCCAGACCCAGAGCTGCCATTCATTCATAGCTTTTGTCTGACTTCCCCGATAACTTAAAACCTATCAGCTGAGTATAAAGACATCTCATCCCACACCAGCTCTACTTAACCACTTCCTTAGGTGCCTGCCCATCAGCATATTATAAAACTTTGTGGGCCTGCCTGGTGCAGTGGCTCATGCCTCTAATCCCAGCACTTTGGGAGGCCCAGGCAGGCGGATCACTTGAAGTCGGGAGTTCAAGACCAGCCTGGCCAACATGGTGAAACCCTGTCTCTACTAAAAATATAAAAATTAGCCTAGTGCAGTGGCACACGCTTATAGTCCCAGCTACTTGAGAGGCTAAGGCAGGAGGATCACTTGAACGTGGGAGACAGAGGTTGCAGTGAGCTGAGTTCATGCCACTGCCACTCCAGCCTGGATGACTCTGTCTAAAAAAAAAAAAAAAAAAACTTTGTAATTTGGATGGTAAAGTACTATCTTCATCTCCACTAACAGACTGAAAAGGACTTCTCAGAGAAGCATTCGACCCTGGTGAATGACGCCTATAAGACCCTCCTCGCCCCCCTGAGCAGAGGACTGTACCTTGTAAGGTGATTTCCCAACCCTTTTGTGCATGAAGTCCTGATGCCCATTATGACATAGGACAGCCACGTCCCCTTTATTCAGCAGAAGAGTGCTTGAGGTCGGGCATGGTGGCTCACACCTGTAATCCCAGCACTTTAGGAGGCTGAGGTGGACAGATCACTTCAGCCCAGGAGTTCAAGACCATCCTGGGCAACATGATGACACCCCATTTCTACAAAAAATACCAAAATTAGCTGGGCATGGTGGCATACACCTGTAGTCCCAGCTACTCTGGAGTTGAAGCAGGAGGATCACTTGAGCCTGAGAGGTCGAGGCTACAGTGAGCTGTGATTGTACTACTGCACCCTCTCAAAAAAAAAAAAGAGTCCAGGGACCCAATAGTATTTAGCCTTACAGCACAAGTATAATTTTCTCTGTGAATATTACTTGCCTCAACAGCATTTTTTAAATTGTTATTTTCTAGCTTTTTTCTATGAATTTCAAGGATTTGATGTTGGTAGCTTTTAGTTAAAAGTCATTTTCTGTTGTGTTTTTTTTATTTTCCCCTCTCAAAAGTATCTTAAGAGGCCAGGCATGGTGGCTCACGCCTGTAATCCCAGCACTTTGGGAGGCCGAGGCAGGTGGATCACGAGGTCAGGAGTTCAAGACCAGCCTGGTCAAGGTGGTGAAACCCTGCCTCTACAAAAAATACAAAATAATTAGCCAGACGTGGTGGCAGGTGCCTCTAATCCCAGCTACTTGAGAGGCTGAGGCAGAGAATTGCTTCCCCAGGAGGCAGAGGTTGCAGTGAGCTGAGATCATGCCACTGCACTCCAGCCTGGGTAACAGAGCGAGACTTCATCTCAAAAAAAAAAAAAAAAAGTATCTTACAATCTAGAAAATTTTGTAATTGAATAGAATCTTTAGAAACATCTAGTTCAACCTCTGGGTGGAGGGATGACTACCCCAAGATCACACCAAGGTCACACAGTTTCAGGTAGCATTAAGTGGAAATCCCATTCCAGCATTTATGTTTCAGTCCAACCTTTTGATACCCCTTAGTCTTTCATTACTGGGACTGTTCCAGTTTTCTCTATTAGAGGTATTATTTCCTAACGGATGAGTAGGATTTAGATTACTCTGCCCATAGTTTCTTCAACTTATTTTTCTTGCTTTCTGCCCCAATAGCTAAAGCTCCATGGAATAGAGATTCCTGAAAGGACAGATTATGAAATGGACAGGCAATTTCTCATGGAAATAATGGAAATCAATGAAAAACTTGCAGAAGCTGAAAGTGAAGCTGCCATGAAAGAGATTGAATCCATTGTCAAAGGTGAAAGACAAAATAGCACCGAATGTATTTCATTGCTTGTCCAAGGATAAGTGAAAAATGAACGTAAAGAGTACATAATGGCCCAGGCACAGTGGCTCATGCCTATAATCCCAGCACTTTGGGAGGCCAAGGCGAGTGGATCACCTGAGGTCAGGCGTTCAAGACCAGCCTGGCCAACATGGTGAAACCCTATCTCTACTAAAAATACAAAAATTAGCCAGGTGTGGTAGCAGGCGCCTGTAGTCCCAGCTACTCGGGAGGCTGAGGCAGGAGAATGGCATGAACCCAGGAGGCAGAGCTTGCAGTGAGCGGAAATCACGCCACTGCACTCCAGCCTGGGCGACAGAGCGAGACTCCGTCTCAAAAAAAAAAAAAAAAAAAGGAAGGTTATTTACTTTAAGGAATTAGCTCACATAATTGTGGGAGCTGGCACATCTAAAATCTATAGGGTAGGACTGGGCGCAGTGGCTCATGCCTGTAATCCCAGCATTTTGGGAGACCGAGAAGGGCAGATCCCTTGAGTCTAGGAGTTCGAGACCAGCCTGGGCAATGTGGCGAAACTCCATCTGTGAAAAAAAAGACTAAAAAATCAGCCAAGCATCGACCGGGCGTGGTGGCTCACGCCTGTAATCCCAGCACTTTGGGAGGCCGAGGCAGGTGGATCACCTGAGGTTGGGGGTTCGAGACCAGCCAGGCCAACATGGAGAAACCCCGTCTCTACTAAAAATAGAAAATTAGCCGAGCATGGTGGTGCATGCCTATAATCCCAGCTACTCGGGAGGCTGAGGCAGGAGAATCGCTTGAACTTGGGAGGCGGGGCTTGCAGTGAGCCGAGATTGTGCCACTGCACTCCAGCCTGGGCAACAGAGTGAGACTCTGTCTCAAAAAAAAAAAAAAAAAAATCAGCCAAGCGTGGAGGTGCACACTTGTGGTCCCAGCTATCCGGGAGGCTGAGGTGGGAGAATCACCTGAGCCCGGGTGTCAGAGCTTGCAGTGAGCTGAGATCACGCCACTGCACTCCAGCCTGAGTGACAGTGAGACCCTGTCACAAAAAAATAAATAAATAAAATCTATAAGGTAGATAAGCAGGCTGAAAGTCTAGGCAGGATTTCTATGTTACAGTCTTGCTACAGAATTCCTTCCCAGAAAACCTGTTTTTGCACTTAATGCCTCTACTTGATTGGATGAGGCCCACCCACATTATGTAGGGTAACATCCATTACTTAAAGTCAACTGATTATAAATGTTAATCACATCTACAAATACCTTCACAGGATCATCTAAACTAGTTGGTTTTTGTTTTTTTGAGACATGGTCTCACTCTGTCACCCAGGCTGGAGCGCAGTGGTACAGTCACAGCTCACTGTAGCCTTGACCCATGGGCTCAAGCAATCTTCTCACCTCAACCTCTTGGATAGCTGGGACTACAGGCGTGCATCACCACGCCTGGCTAATTTTTTGTGTCTTTTATAGAGATGGGATTTCGCCATGTTGCCCAGGCTGGCTTTAAACTCCTGGGTTCAAAGCAATCCCCCTGCCTCAGTCTCCCAAAGTGCTGGGATTACAGGCGTGACTCAATGTGCCTGGCAAACAACTGGGCACCATAGCCTAGCCAACTTGACTCATCAAATTGACCATTCCACATATAAAAGATTCCAAGGTTCTCTGTTAGACTCTATTCATTACATACTTTCACAGATATTTGTAGTGTTCTACTACAAATATCAGGCACTGCGTATGACACTGAGGATACAGCATAGAACAAGAAAGACTGTGCCTTCTTGGAGTTTATATATGTCAACTGTGCCCAAAATGGATTCCCAAGTGTCTCCCCTCCCCACCTTTCCCCTAAAAAAAACCTGTTCCTCTTAGGCCGGGCGCGGTGGCTCACGCCTGTAATCCCTGCACTTGGGGAGGCCGAGGCAGGCGGATCACGAGGTCGGGAGATCAAGACCATCCTGGCTAACATAGTGAAACCCCGTCTCTACTAAAAATACAAAAAGTTAGCTGGGCGTGTTGGCATGCGCCTGTAGTCCCAGCTACTCGGGAGGCTGAGGCAGGAGAATTGCTTGAACCCAGGAGGCGGAGGTTGCAGTGAGCCGAGATCGTGCCACTGTACTCCAGCCTGGATGACAAAGCAAGACTCCAAATAAAAAAATAATAAGAAGAATAATCTGTTCCTCTTCCAGTGTTCCCTAAGAGAATGACACCAGTTGAACAAGTGTAAATTTTGAGGAGGCCTTAACAACCTTATTTTTCCTTATGCGTGTAGTCAGTCTTTTATGTCTGAAAGAGCCGACTTAAATTTGCCTCAAATTCATCCACCCATCTCTATTTTCACTGCCACCAACCTTTTCCAAGCTACCATTCACTCTCACCTGGACAACTGCAGTAGCTTTTCACTGGTCTGTCTGTACCTTCAGGCCCCATCTAACAAATCCCTTCACTGTCACTGGAATCTTTTTGAAACTCAAGTCTTTTTTTTTTTTTTTTTTTTGAGACAGAGTCTTGCTCTGTCATCCAGGCTGGAGTGCAGTGGTATCATCTCGGCTCACTGCAACCTCTGCCTCCCAGGTTCAAGCTATGCTCCTGCCTCTGCCTCCCAAGTTGCTAGGACTACAGGTGCGTGCCACCATGCTTGGCTAATTCTATTTTTTGTTTTTAGTAGTGACGGGGTTTCACCATGTTGCCCAGGCTGATCTCAAACTCCTGACCTCAGGTGATCCATCCATCTTGGCCTCCCAAAGTGCTGGGATTACAGGTGTGAGCCACCAAGCCCAGCCAAAACCCAAATCTAATCACTACTTTTGGCCTTATTTAAATTGGCCAGGTGTGGCTTACACCTGTAATCCCAGTACTTTGGGAGGCTGAAGTGGGAGGATCTTTTGAGCCCAGGAGTTCAAGACTAGCCTGGTCAACATAGCAAGACCCCATCTCCATAAAAAAATTTAAAAATTAGCCAGATGTGGTAGTGCATGCCTGTAGTCCCAGCTACTCAGGAGGCTGAGGCAGGAGGATCACTTGAGCCCAGGAGGTGGAGATTGCAGTGAACCGTGTTTGCACCATTGCTCTCCAGCTTCAGCAGTGGAGCGAAACCACGTCTCAGAAAAAAAGAAAAAACTTTTTTTTTTTTTAATGTGTATTTTTTTTTTTTAATTATACTTTGAGTTCTAGGGTACATGTGCATAACGTGCAGGTTTGTTACATATGTATACTTGTGCCATGTTGGTGTGCTGCAGCCATCAACTCGTCAGCACCCATCAACTCGTCATTTACATCAGGTATAACTCCCAATGCAATCCCTCCCCCCTCCCCAAGAAAAAACTTTTAAGTGGCTTCTCACTGCTCTAAAGCTCTAGCATCCCTTACAGGGCCCTGCATGCCCTGTCCTTTGCTTCTCTTCGTTTTGCCCTCTCCACTCCAGCCACACTGACCACTTCCGGTTCCTCATCTGTACTAGGCACCCTCCTACCTTAGGGCCTCTTGCTTCTGCCTGAAGCCCTCCTCTCCTTCACCCCATTTAAGTTAACCCCTCCTTCTCCAGATCTGAAGGCAATCATCATTTCCTCAGAGAAGCCTTTTTTAAGCTATCTATTAGTAGTGGCTATCTCTTTTGTAAGACTAATCACAGTTATAACTTCACTGTTCTGTGTGATATTAATTGATCAATATCAGCCTCCCTCATTAGACTGGAAGTTCTGCAGAAGGAGAAATCATGTCTACTTTTTGCTTCCCTCACATCCTCAGCTCACAGAAAAGTACTTATAGTTTAAAAGGAACTTGGTAAGTATTTACTAAATGAGCAAACAATAATGAGAAAAGACGTTTAAAGCAGTAAAATAGAATTTGTGGTGAGGGGACTGTCAGCTGGAGATATGTTGACAGCATTAGGGCTCGGTGATAGGGAGAAGAGAAACTCAGGAGTTGCAGTCGATGGGCTCAGCTGCCCAATTTTAGATGACAAGGCAGCATGCTATTGACTTTGTGTGACCTTGAACAAATGACTTCATTCCTCTGACCTTCAGTTTCCTCATCTGTAAATAGAGATAATATTAGTACTGGTTGTTGTGGGGATCAAGATAAATGAGATAAAGCATGTAAAAGCATGTATTCTAGGCCAGGTATGGTGGCTCACGCCTATAATTCCAGCACTTTGGGAGGCTGAGATGGGCAGATCACCTGAGGTCAGGAGTTCAAGACCACTCTGACCAACATGGCGAAACCCCGTCTCTACTAAAAATACAAAATTAGCCGGGCATGGTGGCGCACGCCTATAATCCCACCAACTTCGGAGGCTAAAGCAGGAGAATTGCTTGAACCCGGGAGGCAGAGGTTGCAGTGAGCCGAGATCGCACCATTGCACTACAGACTGGGCAACAAGAGTGAAACTCCGTCTGAAAAAAAAAAAAAAAAAACTTATTCTAGCCCTATAGTAAACATTTGACTTTGAGCAGCTCACTGACCTTAATTTAGATTAATTCCTAAATTTTCTCCTGTAAGGTATCTGTTACGGCCCAGGTAAAATGAATGTTCAAGGCATAGAGCTAGTTAATTTTAGGGTCAGGGCTTAAGAACCTCCAGGTTCCTAGTCTGTTCTTTTGTGGACACCACACTGCTACCTGAGAGGTGAGTTTCAAACACCAGACTGGGAGTCAAGTGACTTGGATTCTGCTCCCAGATCTTCCACTCATCACCCATGGGACAATTCCCCCAATACCTGTCATTTCCTACCTTAGGGATATAATGTATTTGACAGTGTTTCGAAAGACGACACCATATAAATGACTGATACTATTTATATCTGAGAAATGAGATTACTGGAAGATTCCTCATTTTCTAACAAGGAATCAAGAGAAATATGAGATAGCTGCTGCTTTATTTTGTTTGGCATCTTCTCTCTTATGACACAACATGATGTAAATGTTTTCATTTTCCTGAGAGGCCATACAATTTGCAAATCGTTGCCGGAAACACTCAGTAATGCTTTACTGATAGGTGTTCCCAGCATGTTAATATTCTCCTTGCTGAAATGTCGAAGACCCAAACTGTTTTGTGGAGATAATCAGTATATCCTTGTCTTTTTTTTTTTTTTTTTTTAACTGATTCTATAGCCATTTTATAAGCCTTGGTGATTGCTCCTCAGACCTTTCATGGGTAGAAAAACAGTGTTATTAGGGTCAGCCAGAGTTCTGCTAAACAGCAGCTGCCGTCATGGTACACACAGAGACAAAGGTTATGAAGCCTTACCCTAGAATATAAACTTCCTCCTTAGTTGTGTTCAAACCAGCATGATTACAAAGTATATGTATTGTCTTCATATTATAAGTCTATTTCAGTGGAAAAATTAAGAGAATGGTTTTCTTTTTCAGCTAAACAGAAAGAATTTACTGACAATGTGAGCAGTGCTTTTGAACAAGGTACTTTCTTTTCTTGACTTTCTTAAATATGGAAAGAAATTCCAAGCACTAAGACGTAGCCATTCATTCAATGACTAGCTATGATATACCTTCCTATGATAGCTATGTTGGGAGATATGAAATACTTAGAATCTACATTTCTGCCTTTAAAAAATGCCTTTAATACATTTCTGGGCCGGGCACAGTGGCTCACGCCTGTAATCCCATCACTTTGGGAGGCCAAGGTGGGCGGATCATGAGGTTGGGAGATAGAGACCATCCTCGCTAACGGATAAAACGCCATCTCTACTAAAAATACAAAAATTAGCCGGGCGTGGTGGCACACCGCCTGTAGTCCCAGCTGCTATGGAGGCTGAGGCAGGAGAGTCACTTGAACCAGGGAGGCGGAAGTTGCAGTGAGCCGAGATTGTGCCACTATGCCAGCCTGGGCAACAGGGCAAGACTCTGACTCAAAAAAAAAAAAAAAAGAAAAAAAAGGATCGACATTTCTGCCTTGCTAGAGAAACAAACTATATCAAAAAAGTGATCCGGGCATGGTGACTCATACCTGTAATCCCAGCAGTTTGGGAGGGTGAGGTGGGTGGATCACTTGAGGTCAGGGGTTTGAGACCAGCCTGGCCAACATGGTGAAACTCCCATCTCTATTAAAAATACAAAAATTAGCTGAGTGTGGTGGTATGTGCCTACAGTCCCAGCTACTCAAGAGGCTGAGGCAGGGGAATTGCTTGAACCGGGGAGGCTGAGGTTGCAGTGAGCTGAGACTGCACTGCTGCACTCCAGCCTGGGCAACAGAGCGAGACTCCTTCTCAAAACAAAAAAAGAAACCTGAAGGAGGAATGAAGCTATTCTCAGGCAAATAAAAATTGAGGGAATTTAGACTGGGCGTGCTGGTTCACACCTGTAATCCCAGCACTTTGGGAGGCCGAGGCAGGTGGATCAAGAGGTCAAGAGATCAAGACCATCCTAGCCAACATGGTGAAACCCCATCTCTTCTAAAAATAGAAAATTAGCCGGGTGTGGTAGTGTGCCTGTAATCCCAGCTACTTGGGAGGCTGAGGCAGGAGAATCACTTGAACTTGGGAGGTGGAGGTTGCAGTGAACCTAGATCGCACCACTGCACTCCAGCCTGGATAAAAGTACAAGATTCCATCTGAAAAAAAAAGAGGCCAGGCGCGGTGGCTCAAGCCTGTAATCCCAGCACTTTGGGAGGCCGAGACGGGCGGATCACGAGGTCAGGAGATCGAGACCATCCTGGCTAACGCAGTGAAACCCCGTCTCTACTAAAAAATACAAAAAACTAGCCGGGCGAGGTGGCGGGCGCCTGTAGTCCCAGCTACTCGGGAGGCTGAGGCAGGAGAATGGCGTAAACCCGGGAGGCGGAGCTTGCAGTGAGCTGAGATCCGGCCACTGCGCTCCAGCCTGGGCGACAGAGCAAGACTCTGTCCCAAAAAAAAAAAAAAAAAAGAGGAAATTTGTTGACAGGAGACCTGCCTTGTAAAAAAATGTTAAAATAATTGATTGGCCGGGCATGGTGGCTCACGCCTGTAATCCCAACATGTTGGGAGGCTGAGGTGGGCGGATCACGAGGTCAGGAGTTCGAGACCACCCTGACAAACATAGTGGAACCCCATCTCTACTAAAAATACAAAATTAGCCAGCATGGTGGCGCTCACCTGTAATCCCAGCTACTCAGGAGGCTGAGGCAGGAGAATCGCTTGAACCCAGGAGTTGGAGGTTGCAGTGAGCTGAGATCACGCCAATGCACTCCAACCTGGGTGACAGAATGAGACTCTGTCTCAAAAAAAGAATTTATTTAGAGTGGAGGAAATTTATATAGGTCAGAAACTTGGGTCTACATAAAGAAAGGAAAACCATTGGAGAAAGGAATAAGTAAATGTAAAATTAAAACTTTTTTTTTAATTGATCTAACAGTTAAATTTGTTCAAAATAATAAGTGCAACAATGGGCTGGGCGCAGTGGCTCACATCTGTAATCCCAGCACTTTAGGAGGCTGAGGCAGGCGGATCATTTGAGGTCGGGAGTTCGAGACCAGCCTGGCCGACATGGTGAAACCCCATCTCTACTGAAAATGCAAAAAAATTAGCCCAGCATGGTGGCAGGTGCCTATAATCCCAGCTACTCAGCAGGCTGAGGCAGGAAAATCACTTGAACCCGGGAGGCAGAGGTTGCAGTGAGCTGAGATTGCGCCATTGCACTCCAGCCTGGGCAACAAGAGAAAAACTCCATCTCAAAAAAAAGGGATAGAAATTTTGACACAGGGTCAGGCGCAGTAGCTCAAGCCTGTAATCCCAGCACGTAGGAAGTCCAAAGCCAGCGGATCACAAGGTCAGGAGTTCGAGACCAGCTTGGCCAATATGGTTGAAACCCCATCTCTACTAAAAATACAAAAAGTAGCCAGGTGTGGTGGCAGATGCCTGTAATCCCAGCTACTTGGGAGGCTGAGGCAGGAGAATCGAGCCAAGATCGCACCACTGCACTCCTGCCTGAGCAACAAGAGCAAAACTCTGTCTCAAGGGAAAAAAAAAAAAGGAAATTCTGACACAGGTTCCAACATGGATGAACCTTGAGGGCAATGTACTATGTGAAATGTCAGTCACAAAAGGACAAATACTATATAATTCCACTTATATGAGGTACCTGTGATAGATTCATAGAGAGAAAGTGGAATGGTGGTTGTGGGGAATAGAGTCGGGAAGAGGAAAATAGACAGTTATTTCATAAGTAGACAGCTTCAGTTTTGCAAGATGAAGAGAGTTCTGTGGAAGTCTGGGCAGGGTGGCTTGCACCTGTAATCCCAGCACTTTGAGAGACTGAGGCAGATGGATCACCTGAGACCAGGAGTTCAAGACCAGCCTGACCAACATGGTGAAACCCCATCTCTACTGAAAATACAAAAATTAGCTGGGTGTGATGGTGCATACCTGTAATCCCAGCTACTTGGGATTTTGAGGCACAAGAATCACTTGAACCCGGGAGGTGGAGGCTGCAGTCAGCCAAGATGATGCCACTGCACTCCAGCCTCAACGACAACGGGAGACTCCATCTGAAACAAACAAAAAAAAAGTTCTGCGGATGGATGGTGATGATCCTTGCATAACAATGTGAATGTAGTTAATGTCATTGAACTGTACACTTAGAAATGGCTAACATGATGAATTTTATGTCATGTGTTACCACAACTTAATTTTTTTTTTTTTTTTTTTTTTGAGACCGAGTTTTGCTCTTTCACCCAGGCTGGAGTGCAGTGGCACGATCGCACGATCTCAGCTTACTGCAACCTCAGCCTTTCGGTTTCAAGTGATTCTCCTGCCTCAGCCTCCCAAGTAGCTGCTATTACAGGTGCCTATCACCATGCCCAGCTAATTTTTGTATTTTTAGTAGAGATGGGGTTTCACCATGTTGGCCAGGCTGGTCTTGAACGCCTGACTTCATGATCCGCCCACCTCGGCCTCCCAAAGTGCTGGGATTACAGGCCTGAGTCACTGCACCTGGTCCTAAAATTTTTTTAATACAAAAAATATATTAAATAAATTGAGAAATGAAATATGACCAAGGCCTTCCAAGTCCCTGGTAGACCATTTGCCATTACATTTCCCACAGTAACCACCCTCCTGAATTTTGTGTTACTCATTCCCTTGCTTTTCTTGATAGTTTTAACCATATATGTACATAATAATGTATTATTTCGTCTCACATATTTTTATCTTTATATAAATAATATCATATATATCCTGTGACTTTTTTGCTAAATATTTTATTTTTGGAGTCATCTGGAATGATGCGAGTGGTTATAACATATCTTCATTTTAGCACTCTTCACATTGTGTTGTACTTATCTAAGTCAGGGTTTCTCAACTTTGGCACTACAGATATTGTAAGCCAGTTAATTCTTCATTTGGGGGAGCTGTCCTGAGCACTGTAAGACGATTAGCAGCATCCCTGGCCTGTACCCACCAGATGTCAGTACTACCTCCTAGCTGTGACAACCAAAAATATCTCCAGATCTTGCCCGATGTCCCCATGGGGACAAAATCATCCCCAGTTGAAAATCACTGGTCTGGCCAGGCATGGTGGCTCACACCTATAATCCCAGCACTTTGGGAATCCATGGCAGGCAGATCACTTGAGGTCAGGAATTTGAGACCAGCCACAGCCAACATGGTGAAACCCTGCCTCTACTAAAAATACAAAAATTAGCCAGGCATGGTGGCAGACACCCTGTAGTACCAGCTACTCAGGAGACTGAGGCATGAGTATTGGTTGAACCCGGGAGGCAGAGGTTGCAGTGAGCTGAGATCGCGCCACTGCACTCTGGCCTAGGTGACAGAGTGAGGCTCCATCTCACACACACACAAAAAAGAAAATCACTGGTCTAACGGTGTCTTTCTTGGGAACTGTAAGCCCCCTGAGCTTATCTCTGTGCCTTAGCACCTGAACTGTAAGCCCCCTGAAGGCAGCTCTGTGCCTCAGCACCTGGCATAGAGGAAGCATCCAGTGCTTTCATATCCTCAGTATACCACCACATGTGTTAGGGAAAAAGTTTTAAAACTTTTAAAACACAACCCCCCCTTTTTTTAAAAAAAAGAGACAGGGTCTCACCCTGTCACCCAGGTTGAAGTACAGTGGCGCAGTCATAGCTCAGTGCAACCTCAAACTCCTAGGCTGAAAGGATCCTCCCACATCAGCCTCCCAAGTAGCCAGGACTACAGACATGTGCCACTATGCCCAGCTAATTTTTTTTTTTTTTTTTTTTTTTTTGGTAGAGACAGGGTCTTGCCTTGTTACCCAGGCTGGTCTTCAATTCCTGGGCTCAAGCCATCCTCCCGCCTCAGCCTCCCAAAGTGCTGGGATAGCAGGTATGAGCTCCTGCATCTAGCCCCCACCAGTCATTTATTACTTGGGTCTATTCTGAAGAGAATAAACTTCTCTAATTTATGTGAATCCTGTGCACATGCTCTTACATGCCCCCCCCCCCCCGATTTGGTTTATCCCTTTGTCCCCTTAACGATCCAGATGTTCTCCCTCTTTGTTGCTAAGTCTTATTGAGGAATTGAGGGGCCCTCCGGACCCCAGGGCTCCACCTATATATGGCTGCCCTAGTCATCAGAGTTGGTTTTATTCTTGCTTGAAATGAAGACTGACTTCAGTGTCTCTGTTTATTTCAGATGACTTTGAAGAAGCCAAGGAAATTTTGACAAAGATGAGATACTTTTCAAATATAGAAGAAAAGATCAAGTTAAAGAAGATTCCCCTTTAATTGTTGATAGTTTAAAGTTTAAAAAATAAAGTTCTTGCCAGGCGCAGTGGCTCACACCTGTAATCCCAGCACTTTGGGAGGCTGAGGTGGGTAGATCACGAGGTCAGGAGTTCAAGAGCAGCTTGGCCAACATAGTGAAACCCCATCTCTGCTAAAAATACAAAAATTAACCGGGCATGGTGGTGCGTGCCTGTAGTCCCAGCTACTCGGTAGGCCGAGGCAGGAGAATCACTTGAACCCTGGAGGTGGAGGTTGCAGTGGCACAGACTGCCACTGCGCTCCAGCTTGGGCAACAGAGTGAGACTTTGTCTCAAAAAATAAGAAAATAAACAAAGTTATTGTGTATTTCTTTTCTGGCTTCTGGTAGTTGGAAATAGATAAGCTTTAACCATTTATATCATCTTAATTAAGCCTGTGGCTCAAGCATTAATGGATGGCAAAGTTTGTCATGTGGGAAGAAACACAGCCTAGTCAGAGCTTTGGGTGGTCAGTTCTTCATCTGATACTTGACATTGCATGACCCCAATGTAGGCTAATGGATGAAGAGGTGGAAATGGGGCCAATTTGAGGCCCTACAAAGAGGAGTCCAAAAACTTTTTTCTGCAAAGGGCCTGGTAGTGAATATTTTCAAGCTTTGTGGTCTATATCAAGGGTCCCCAACCTGTTAGGAACTGGATCACACAGCAGGAGGTGAGTGGCAGGTGAGCGTGCAAGCGAGCATTACCGCCTGAGCTTTGTCTCCTGTCAGATCCGCTTTGACCTTAGATTCTCAAAGGAATACGAACTGCGCATGTGAGGGTTCTAAGTTGCATGCTCCTTGTGAGAATCTAATGCCTGATGATCTGAGGTGGAATAGTTTCATCCCCAAACCATCCTCCAGCACCATCCGCATCCATGGAAAAACGGTCTTCCATGAAACCACTCCCTGGTGCCAAAAAGGCTGGGGACCCCTGGACTATATGGTCTTTGTTGTAACTGCTGTTGTGCCATTGTGACACAATCAGCGTAGAGAGTATGAAAACAAATGGACAGGGCTGTGTGCCGGTCAGACTTTATTTACAAAGCAGGTGATGAGCCAGACTTGGCCATGGCTCCGCCAACCTCTGCCCAAGAGCCACAACTTTCTAATGGCATGACCCTCCTCCCTAAGATAGGTAGTCCCCTTTGGTACTGTGGCGTTGGGGCATTCTGTTTGCTAACAAGCAAGGCTGCCTAAGAGTCTCTTTGGTCTAAATTTCAAACTAGATAATATAAAGAATTAATCTGGTATTAGGCCGGACATGGTGGCTCATGCCTGTAATCCCTGCACTTTGGGAGGCCAAGGCGGATAGATTACCTGAGGTCAGGAGTTCAAGACCAGCCTGGCCAACATGATGAAAACCCATCTCCACTAAAAACACAAAAAATTAGCCAGGCGTGGTGGTGCGTGCCTGTGATCCCGGCTACTCGGGAGGCTGAGGCAGGAGAATCACTTGAACCCGGGAGGCGGAGGTTGCAGTGAGCTGAGCTTGCACCACTGCACTCCAGCCTGGGCAACAAGAGCAAAAAACTCTATCTTAAAAAAAAAAAAAAAAAAAAAAATTGATCTGGTATTAAGCACTAACCACATTTTCTGCTCCATCTTAGTGGAATGGAGAGTAGTTGTAATTACTCTCTGGACAGCTGACGCACTTGTCACTATTTCCATGCTCTTCTAATGCAACCCAATGCAGCTCTACTTCCCCTTCTGTATCTTTGAATTTCAGTTTAAGTTCTTCATCCCTTTCCAGGAAAACAAACAAAAAGTCTCTGGATCAAGGAAGATTAAAATAGCAAACAAAATTCTGAATTAAAAAATTCCAAGGCCAGGCACAGTGGCTTCTGCCTGTAATCCCAGCACTTTGGGAGACCGAGGCAGGGGGATCACCTGGGGTCAGGAGTTCAAGACCAGCCTGACCAACATGGAGACACCCCGTCTCTACTAAAAATACAAAAAATTAGCCAGGTGTGGTGGTGCGTGCCTGTATCCCAGCTACTCAGGAGGCTGAGGCAAGAGAATCGATTGAACCCAGGAGGCGGAGGTTGCAGTGAGCCGAGATTGTGCCACTGCACTCCAGCCTAGGTGACAGAGTGAGACTCTGTCTCAAAAAAAAATTCCAAGAAACAACATTTTAAAACTCTGGAGATAATTGCCTGTCTGTAATTGGAAAAAAGTCAGGGGGTTTGATCCAAAGTTTAAATACTACTCCAAGAACTTAAAACTGTAGCTCCTTTGCAGTTTCTTTTTTCTTTTTTTTGAGACAGACTCTTGGCTCTTGTTACCCAGGTTGGTGTGCAATGGCGTGATCTCAGCTCACTGCAACCTCCACCTCCCGGGTTCAAGCGTTTCTCCTGCCTCAGCCTCCCAAGTATCTGGGATTACAGGCAACTGCCACCATGCCTGGCCATTTTTTTGTATTTTAGTAGAGATGGGGGTTTCACCATGTTGGCCAGGCTGGTCTTGAACTCCTGACCTCAGGTGTTCCACCCGCCTCAGCCTCCCAAAGTGCTGGGATTACAGGCATGAGCCACCATCCCAGTCTCTTATCCTTGTCGAAAAATGTGTATCTTGTGAATCCCGAACCAGTTATACTCAGTTAACATTTTAGAATTCTTTGATCTTTAGAAGGCAAATTAACCACAGCAGCTGTCGGGCTTAATGATACTTGGGAACATCAGTACAATCTCCACCCCCTCACAGTATACAAGGAGAATGAATTACTTGTCTGAAAACACACCAGGAGTCCTTTAAGTAAATAATTACAATGCATGCATATGTCCTCATTAAATTGGGTGCTTCTGCAAAAAAAAGGAGGAAATGAAAGGAGGGTTTGAAATACTTGTGCAGACAATCTTCATTCCTTCTTCAGAACAATGATCAAGACCAAAACAATCTGACCACAAAACTAAATCAGATCAACATTGCCACATCTTTGGAGGAACTTCAAAGAAACTTTCCTTTACCTGTTACCATCAGCTGGAAAAGCTGCAGGGCCTCCCAGCAAACCATGTCTAATTTGGGGAATAAATAAAAAAGACATTATTTCTGAGTCATGGCTTCTGAGGTGAGTGGGCTTACCTTTTTCTCCCACGTCTTCCAAATTCTTCCCCTTCTCATCTGAAGTTTAACTGGACTTCTAAATCCAGGAACCCTTTCAAGTGTTCCCTAACAAAGCCCTGTGGGAGGTATGCTAATAGACGGCTGAAAAGTTGGCAGCCCAATTTGGATTAAAGTTTCAGACCAACAATTGAAGCAAATGAAGCACCTCCTGCCCCCGCCCCCAACACACACAGGCACACACACACACACACACAGTTCCCAATATAGTGTCAGAACAAATCAGAGGTTTCAACTAATTTGTTACTATGTCTTCCCAGAGTTTGGTGTCAGACAGTGTTCGTGTTGTGAACTGAATAATTTTGTCCCCCAAAATTCATATGTTGCAGTTCTGGCGCCTCTAAGGAAGTAATTAAGATTCTACATGCAGGCCGGGCGCGGTGGCTCACGCCTGTAATCCCAGCACTTTGGGAGGCCGAGACGGGCGGATCACGAGGTCAGGAGATCGAGACCATCCTGGCTAACACGGTGAAACCCCGTCTCTACTAAAAAATACAAAAAAAACTAGCCGGGCGAGGTGGCGGGCGCCTATAGTCCCAGCTACTCGGGAGGCTGAGGCAGGAGAATGGCGTGAACCCGGGAGGCGGAGCTTGCAGTGAGCTGAGATCCGGCCACCGCACTCCAGCCTGGGTGACAGAGCGAGACGTCTCAAAAAAAAAAAAAAAAAAAAAAAAAAGATTCTACAAGCCAGGAAGAGAAACTGAAACTGACCATGCTGGTACTTTGAGCTTGGACTGCAGCCTCCAAAACTGTGAGAAAATAAATTGCTGTTATTTAAGCTACCTAATATCTGGGTTTGAGTCCCAGTTCCCCTACTTATATTTCATCTGTATTTTTTTTTTTTTCGAGATGGAGTCTCGCTTTGTCGCCCAGGCTGGAGTGCAGTAGTGCCATCTTGGTTCACTGCAACCTTCACCTCCCAGGTTCAAGCTATTCTCCTGCCTAAGCCTATCAAGTAGCTGGGATTACAGATGCCCACCACCACACCCGGCTAATTTTTTTTTTTCTTGTATTTTTAGTAGAGACGGGATTTCACCATGTTGGCTAGGCTGGTCTCGATCTCCTGACCTCGTGATCCACCCACCTCAGCCTCCCAAAGTACTGGGATTACAGGCATGAGCCACCGCGCCTGGCCATCGTCATCTGTATTTTGTTTGTTTGTTTGCTTTTGAGAAAGGGTCTCTGTTATCCAGGCTGGAGTGCAGTGGTACAATCTTAGCTCACTGCATCCTTGACCTCCCAGGCTCAATCAATCCTCCCACCTCAACCTCCCAAGTAGCTGGAACCACAGATGGGCACCACCATGCCTGGCTAATTTTTTAATTTTTTGTAGAGATGGGGTCTCTCTACATTGCCCAGGCTGGTCTCGAACTCCTGGGCTCAAGCTATCTACCCACCTTGGCCTCCCATAATGCTGGGAATACAGGGGTGAGCCACCATGCCCAGCGTCCTCATCTTATTTATGTATTTATTTATTTAAGACAAGGTCTGGCTCTGTTGCCCAATCTGGAGTGTAGTGGCATGATCTCGGCTCACTGCAACCTCCACTTCCCGGGCTCAAGCCATTCTTCTGCCTCAGCCTCCCAGGTAGCTGGAACTACAGGCATGCACCACCATGCTCGGCTAATTTTTGTATGTTTTGTAGAGACAGGGTTTTGCCATGTTGCCCAGGCTGGTCTCTAGTGATCTGCCTACCTCAGTGGCCTCTCACAATGTTGGGATTACAGGCATGAGCCACTGTGCCTGGACATGGCCTCCTTATCTTTAAAAGGATAATAATAGTTCCTATCTCACAGTGTCATTGTGAAGATTAAGTGAAATAAATTATCCATGCAAATTGCTTAGCATGGAGCATGGCACATGGAACTCAGAGATAATTCTTCTTTTACTTTCAATTATAATTACTACTTTTATTATTTTTACTTGGGAAACAAAATCATGCCTTTCATTGCGCCGTAAATACATTCTTCCAACAAAATTCCAAGCACCTACTTTGTGTAAGAAACCACTTAGCCCTGAGAGAGATAGAACAGTCAGATGCTTCCTGTATATTTGGGGAAATCACTTTTCACCAAAAACAAAACAATAATAAAAGTTCTGGGCTGGGCCGGGTACGGTGGCTCACACCTGTAATCCCAGAACTTTGGGAGGCAGAAGTGGGTGGATCACTTGAGGTCAGGAGTTCCAGACCAGCTTGGCCAACATGGTGAAACCCGGTCTCTGCTAAAAATACAACAATTAGCCAGGCGTGGTGGTGTGCGCCTGTAATCCCAGCTACTCGGGAGGCTGAGGCAGAAGAATCACTTGAACTTGGGAGGTGGAGGTTGCAGTGGGCTGAGATCATGCCACTCAACTCCAACCTGGGCAACAGAGTAAGACTCCATTTAAAAAAAAAAAAGATTCTGAACTGGGTATGATAGCTCACACCTGTAATCCCGGTACTTTGGGAGACCAAGTGGGAGGATCACTTGAGCCCAGGAGTTCAAGACCAGTCTGGGCAACATAGTGAGACCCCATCTCTACAAAAAATTTTAAAACTTAACCAGGTGTGTTGGCAGCCTGTGGTCCCAGCTACTGAAGTGGGAAGATTGCTTGAGCCCAGGAGTTTGAGGCTGCAGTGTGCTATGTACATGCCACTGTACTCCAGCCTGGGCAAAAGAGCAAGACCCTGCCTGAAAAAAAAACAAAGTTCCCATTTGCTGCATAGTTACCATATGCCAGGGAATATGTGTAGTATTTCGCCTGATTCCATCAAAATAAGCCGAATTTGACTTACTTTACTGATGAAGAAACACAATTCAAGAAGGTAAGAGTTAGCCAGGTGAGGTGGCTCATGCCTGTAATACCAGCACTTTGGGAAGCCGTGGCAGGTGGATCACTTGAGGCCAGGAGTTAGAGACAAGCCTGGGCAACATAGCAAGACCCCATGTCAAGTTTTGTTTCTTTTTTCTTTTCTTTTTTTTTTTTTTTTTTGAGATAGTCTCACTCTGTTGCCCAGGCTGGAGTGCAATGGCATGATCTAAGTGCACTGCAGCCCCCGCCTCCCAGGTTCAAGCGATTCTCCTGCCTCAGTCTCCCAAGTAGCTGGGATTATAGGCACTCACCACCACGCCCAGCTAATTTTTGTATTTTTAGTAGAGATGGGGTTTCTCCATGTTGCACAGGCTGGTCTCGAACACCTGGTCTCAAGCCATCCGCCTGCCTCAGCCTCCCAAAGTGCTGGAATTACAGGTGTTAGCCACCATGCCCAGCCACGTCTCAATATTTTTTTTAATGTAACAAAAATAGAAAAACAAAAGTAAGAGTATTTAAACCCATCTATCTGCAAAGCCTGTGCTCTTAAAGGGCTGAACTCACCAAGATTAAGTACCAGTCAATGGGGTTAAGCAATTCATAATGAGAGGTGCCATTTACCAGGGTCCATGCCATGCCACGGAGAGTTAAGATTTGTTAGGAGTCCCTATTTCCAAAGCCTGTGCAAACAGCTTCACTGGTTCTAGGGAGGGATCATTTCCAGGTGTGGTAACTGAAGAAGGGAAGAGGAGGAATAAAATCCAGACAAGCAGAAACTACATCAGGTGTCCTGCAAACCACCGGAGTTCTGATGATTTGCCAGGAGATCTCACAGGATTCAGTATATGGTCCTACTCATGGCTATAACTTATTATAACAAAAGTATACAAAATGAAATCAACACAAGGAAAAGGCTCCTGGCACAAAGTCTGATAGAAATCGGATGCAAGCTTCCAAGGGTCTTCTTCCAGTGGAGTCACATCAGAAGCACATAATTCCCCCAGCAACAAGTTGTGACAACACATGTGAAACTGTTGTCTGTAAGGAAGCATAGATAGACGCAATACCAAGGGGTTGGCCGGGCACGGTGGTTCACACCTGTAATCCCAGCCTTTAGGAGGCTGAGGAGTGCAGATCACTTGAGGTGATAACTTCTGACAACCCCCACCCCTCATGGATCATTGCCATGAACAGTTTGGTATCATTTGTTTCTTTCAGAGGGGATAAAGCCTAGTACTCTGGTATTATTTACCTAACTCGCTTGCTAAGATTGTTTCTTTTTTTCAGATGGAGTCTTGCTCCATCACCCAGGTTGCAGTACAGTGGCACGAACTCAGCGCGCTGCAACCTCTGCCTCCTGGGTTCAAGTGATTCTCCTGCCTCAGCCTCCTAAGTAGCTGGGACTACAGGCATGCGCCACCATGCCCAACTTATTTTTGTATTTTTTGATACAGACAGGGTTTCACTATGTTGGCCAGGCTGGTCTTATACTCCTGACCTAAGGTGATCTGCCTGCCTCAGCTTCCCAAAGTGCTGGGATTACAGGCATGAGCCAACGTGCCTGGCCGCTAAGTTTGTTTCTTAAGTTCCATCAATTAATAACTATTATGTAGGCAAATTACTCATTCCCCTCCCGCCGGCCCCAGCTTTTTTTTTTTTTTTTTTGAGACAAGGTCTTCCTCTGTTGCTCAAGCTGGAGTGCAGTGTTGCAGTCACAGCTCACTGCAGCCTCAACTGCCCAGGATAGTCATAATGGAGTTTCCTTCTGGATGGTATTAAGTGACTTTTATTTGCTTTTCTGTACTTTTATCAGCCCCACCACTAACTAAGAAGCTGTGTTCATTTTATAACCAGAAAACATTGTTTAAAACAAAGGTAGGGGGGAACAGTTGAGATTAACCACCAAGGAAAAAGTAGTCATGAAAGGATTGTCTAAGTGTCTGTATGTCTCTGACCCACCAACCCTATGAGAGGTGCACTGGAAGTAACATCAAAGAGGCAGGGTTGGACAGTCACTAAGAAAAAGATGGGTCCAGGTGCAGTGGCTCATACCTGTAATCCCAGCACTTTGGAAGGCCAAGGCAGGTGGATCACTTGAGGTCAGGAGTTTAAGACCAGCCTGGCCAATATGACAAAACCCTATCTCTACTAAAATTACAAAAATTTGGCCAGGTGCAGTGGCTTATGCCTGTAATCCCAGCACTTAAAGAGGCCGAGGCAAGTGGATCACTTGAGGTCAGAAGTTCGAGACCAACCTGAGCAACATGGTGAAACCCCATCTCTCCTAAAAAGACAAAAAATTAGCCAGCTGTGGTGGCACATGCCTGTAATCCCAGCTACTCGGGAGGCTGAGGCAGGAGAATCACTTGAACCCGGGAAGCGGAGGTTGCAGTGAGCTGAGATTGGGCCATTGCACTCCAGCCTGGGCTACAAGAGTGAAACTTCGTCTCAAAAAAAAAAAAAAAATTGGCCAGGCATGGTGGTGTACACCTGCAGTCCCAGCTACTCAGGAGGCTGAGGCAGGAGAATTGCTTCAACCCGGGAGGTGGAGGTTGCAGTGAGCACCACTGCACTCCAGCCTGGGTGACAGAGTGAGACTCTGTCTCAAAAAAAGAAAAAATAAAAATAAGAGGAGGGGCTCTTAGGGGCCACTGTCAAATTCTGTAGCTGCTCTCCCCAGGGTAATGGAAGAGACAACTAACTATAATCCTCTGACTTATGCTTCTGGGGTCTTAAGCTCCAAGGTCTCAGACACACTGTAGTGAGGCTTTCAGATTGATTCCCCAAAGCCCTTTCTTTCACAGAATTCAGTGAGATGAGCAGACCCTACAAGTTTAGGGCAGGATCTAGGGTCTCAGATCTGAGGCTGGGCACTGGCTAGTTCACATATAGCTGAGGGAATTGGGGACCATAACTTGCCTCAATTTCCTTATCTGTAAAATGGGAGTAGGAAAATCATCCAATTCACAGAGCTGTGAGGAATACTTGACTTAATCTGAGTAAAGAGCACCTGAAAATAGAAAGCACCTAATAAATTATTAATTTTAGTACATTGCCTGACAAGGGGTATAACTTAGTATAGAATTGTGAATTATGACCGGGTATGGTGGCTGATGCCTGTAATCCCAGCACTTTGGGAGGCCAAGGCAGTCGGATCACCTGAAATCGGGAGTTCAAGACCAGCCTGGCCAACATGGTGAAACTCTGTCTCTACTAAAAATATAAAAATTAACCAGGCATGGGGGCAGGCACCTGTAGTCCCAGCTACTGGGGAGGCTGAGGCAGGAGAATCGCTTGAACCCCAGAGATAGAGGTTGCAATGAGTGGAGATCGCGCCACTGCACTCCAGCCTAGGTGACAGAGTGAGACTCCATATCAAAAATATATCTATATGTATATATAGATATATATCTAGTAGATTAAAGAATGAAAAGAATGGCTGTGTGTGCCTCCCCTCCCAGGAGCTCAGGGCTGGGGCCTGCCAAAGGTGTCTCTACACCACATCCCATGCTCCCTCTCTTCTGTCTCTCTCTGGTTCTCTGGCTCTCACTCTCATTCTCTCTCCCTCCTCTCTCCATCTCTCCTTCCTTCCCTCTCTCCTTCTCTTTCTGCCATATGCTTTGAAAAAAGAAAGAATGAATTTAGATGTTCAAGAAATAGATAGAAAAGCAAGTTTCAGAATAATACGGAGTATAACTATCTTATTTTTATTTATTTATTATTATTTTTATTTTTATTATTATTATTATTTATTTATTTATTTATTTATTTATTTATTTTTGAGACGGAGTTTCGCTCTGTAGCCCAGGCTGGAGTGCAGTGGCCGGATCTCAGCTCACTGCAAGCTCCGCCTCCCGGGTTTATGCCATTCTCCTGCCTCAGCCTCCCGAGTAGCTGGGACTACAGGCGCCGGCCACCTCGCCCGGCTAGTTTTTTGTATTTTTTTTTTTTTTTTTTGAGACGGAGTCTTGCTCTGTCGCCCAGGCTGGAGTGCAGTGGCCGGATCTCAGCTCACTGCAAGCTCCACCTCCCGGGTCCACGCCATTCTCCTGCCTCAGCCTCCGGAGCAGCTGGGACTACAGGCGCCCGCCACCTCGTCCGGCTAGTTTTTTGTGGTATTTTTTAGTAGAGACGGGGTTTCACCGTATTAGCCAGGCTGGTCTCGATCTCCTGACCTCGATCTCCTGACCTCGTGATCCGCCCATCTCGGCCTCCCAAAGTGCTGGGACCACAGGCTTGAGCCACCGCGCCCGGCCAGTTTTTTGTATTTTTTTAGTGGAGATGGGGTTTCACCGTGTTAGCCAGGATGGTCTCGATCTCCTGACCTCGTGATTCACCCATCTTGGCCTCCCAAAGTGCTGGGATTACAGGCTTGAGCCACCGCGTCCGGCCTATTTTTATTATTTTTTGAGACGGAATCTCTCTCTTCTTGCTGGGGCTGGAGTGCAATGGCACGATCTTGGCTCACTGCAACCCCTGCCTCCTGGGTTCAAGCGAGTCTCCTGCCTCAGCCTCCCAAGGAGCTGGGATTACAGGTACCCGCCACCACATCTGGCTAATTTTTTTGTTTTTTTAGACGGAGTCTTGCTCTATCGCCCAGGCTGGAGTGCAGTGGCGCGATCTCGGTTCACTGCAAGCCCTGCCTCCCAGGTTCACGTTGTTCTCCTGCCTCAGCCTTCTGAGTAGCTGGGACTACAGGTGCCCGTCACCATGCCCGGCTAATCTTTTGTATTTTTAGTAGAGATGGGGTTTCACTGTGTTAGCCAGGATGGTCTCGATCTCCTGACCTTGTGATCCGCCTGCCTCGGCCTCCCAAAGTGCTGGGATTACAGGTGTGAGCCACCGCGCCTGGCCAAGTTTTGTATTTTTAGTAGACACAGGGTTTCACCATGTTGGCCAGGCTGGTCGTGAACTCCTGACCCCAGGTGATCCATCCACCTCGACTTCCCAAAGTGCTGGGATTACAGGCATGAGCCACCGTGCCCAGCCATGACTCTCTTTTCATAAATATATATTTATATTTATACCTAGGATCATCTGGAAGTTTTGCTTTTGTTTTTTTTTGAGCCAGAGCTTTGCTGTCTCACCCAGGCTTAGGTACAGTGGCATGATCATGGCGCCCTGCAACCTTGAACTGCTGGGCTCAAGCAATCCCCCTGTCTCAGCCTCAGGAGTAGCTAGGACAACAGGCATGCACCATCATGCCTGGCTATTTTTTTAGGTTTTATTTTTTTCAGTGACTGGGTCTTGCTGTATCGCCTAGACTTGTCTTGAACTTCTGGCTTCAAGCCACCTCAGCCTCTCAAAGCGCTAGGATTTCAGATGTGAGCCACCACACCCAACCTGGAAAAATATTTTCCCTTTTTTTTTTTTCTAAACCTCAGAGTCAACAAAACTCTTTGGGAGCCAAGGCTGGAAAAAAGGATATTTTTTAAGGTGAGGAATGAGGTGGCCATTTGTAGAAATTGCCCAGGAGAGTATATTTTATATCCAGTTAAGCAGAATATTACTTTAAGAACACAAAATTGAATTGTAAATTGCATTAAGAAAACTGAAACCTAATCCATTATATTGGCAAAGGGGGTTCATTAGTTTTTTCTTGGATCATCACAGTGGCAGTAGAGTTGGAGAAGAATGGGGAGAATCTGGAAGCATTTTGCAAGTAAAGTCCATAGAACTTGCTAACTGACTAGATATGGGTGTTAACAAGAGAGAGGCATCAATGGTGATGCCTTGGTTTTTGGTCAGAAAGAGAAAAGTATCTTCTGATAGAGGAAACTGGCTTGATACTTACAGGTGAAGCCAGCGGAGCTTCTGGGTCCGGTGAGGACTTGGAGAACTTTTGTGTCTAGCGAAAGGATTGTAAATGCACCAATCAGCACTCTGTAAAAATGCACCAATCAACACTCTGTAAAATGGACCAATCAGCAGGATGCAGGCAAGACCAAATAAGGGAATAAAAGCTGGCCACTCCAGCCAGCAGCGCCAATCCCTTTGGGTTCTCTTCCAGGCTGTGGAAGATTTGTTCCTTCGCTTTTCACAATAAATTTTGCTGCTGCCCACTCTGGGTCTACACTGCCTTTGTGAGCTGTAACACTCACCGCGAGGGTCTGCTGCTTCATTCCTGAAGTCAGCGAGATCACAAACCCACTGGGCGGGCAGAACAAACAACTCTGGACTCGCCACCTTTAAGAGCTGTAACACTCACTGTGAAAGTCTGCAGCTTCACTCCTGAAGTCAGTGAGACCACGAAGCCACCTGAAGGAAGAAACTCCGGACACGTCTTAACACGTGAAGGAACGAACTACAGACACATCATCTTTAAGAGCTCCAACACTCACCGCGAAGATCCGCGGCTTCATTTTTGAAGTCGCCGAGACCAAGAACCCACGGGAAAGAATAAATTCCGGGCACAATACTGTTAGACCTCGGTGTCCTCTTGTTACACATAAAATTTTCACAGAATATCATCGAACAAGGCTACTCTGTGACCTCATGGATGAAGATAAAAACAAGTTCACTTAATCATATCCAAACACAGACAAAAACATAAACATTGTCCAAATCACAAAAATGGCCAAATATCACCCTACCCTAACTGATATGAAGGACTGTTGCTGCTTTACCAATTACAGGTTCAGCTTTCCTTCATTCCTTACACCTTCTAGAAAAGAATCACAGCCGGGGGCGGGTGGTCCATGTCTGTAATCCCAGCACTTTGGGAGGCTGAGGTGGGCAGATCACTTGAGGTCAGGAGTTTGAGACCAGTCTGGCCAACGTGGTGAAACCCGTCTCTACTAAAAACAGAAAAATTAGCCAGGTATGGTGGCACATGACTGTAATCCCAGCTACTCGGCAGGCTGAGGCATGAGAACTGCTTGAACCCAGGAGGGAGAGGCTGCAGTGAGCCAAGATCGCACCACTGCACTCCAGTCTGGGCAACAGATGAGAACCTGTCTCAAAAAAAAAAAAAGAAAAAAGACACCCAATCACAAATTTATCCCCACTTCCTGACAGGATTAATTCCAGGCAAAGCTGTTTTGTTTCTTTTCTTTTACCTTTTCTTTCTCTTGCCCTATCGCCCAGGCTGGAGTGCAATGGCACGATCTCAAATCTCGGCTCACTGCAACCTCTGCCTCCCGGGCTCAAGCGATTCTCCTGCCTCAGCCTTCTGAGTAACCGGAACTACAGGAGCCCACAACCACGCCTGGCTAATTTTTGTATTTTTAGTAGAGACAGGATTTCACTATATTGACCAGGCTGGTCTCGAACTCCTGACCTTGTGATCCGAACGCCTTGGCCTCCCAAAGTGCTGGGATTACAGGTGTGAGCCACCGCACCCAGTCGAAAAGCTGTTTTTTTGTTTGCTTGTTTGTTTGTTTTGAGACGTAGTCTCGCTCTGTAGCCCCAGCTGGAGTGCAGTGGCCTGATCTCCGCTTACGGCAAGCTCCGCCTCCCGTGTTCACGCTATTTTCCTGCCTCAGCCTTGCGAGTAACTGGGACTACAGGCGCCTGCCACCACGCCCGGCTAATTTTTTGTATTTTTAGTAGAGAGGGGGTTTCACCGTGTTAGTCAGGATCGTCTCGATCTTCTGACCTCGTGATCCGCCCGCCTCGGCCTCCCAAAGTGCTGGGATTATACGCATGAGCCACTGCGTCCGGCCAAAAGCTGTTTTTTTAAACCTTCCCTCAAATCATCTAACACAACCCCAAATCCTATAAAAAGCCTTTGTAACACCTTCTTAGGGAGACACTTCCTCACCGCAATGAGTGGATAAATCTTTCTTTGTTCAGTTATGTACAGGTGTGTGCTTTGGCTGAAGGGCATTGAGATTGGCATAAGCAATTTAGATTGGATGGTGGTGCTGTTGCGAGATGGAAAAAACAGTGCATAATCAGTGATTGGAGTTGACCATCTGCCAAGCCCAGGGAGGAGATGCTGCCTTTGAATGCCCCAAAGAGACTGGAAGGCTTGCCAATACCTCTCACAAGTGCTCTGAGGCTTTTGTTTTTGTTTAAGTCCTGATTTACTTTTTTTTTTTTGAGACAAAGTCTTGCTCTGTCACTCAGGCTGGAGTGCAGTGGTGTAATTATAGCTCACCGGAACCTCAAACTCACGGGCTCAAGCGATCCTCTCACCTCAGCCCCCCGAGTAGCTGGGACTACAGGCATGCACCACTACGCTTGACTAATTTTTATTTTTTTGTTGTTGAGATAGGGTCTAGCCATTTGAGATGGAGTCTCACTCTGTTACCCAGGCTGGAGTACAGTGGTGCGATCTCGGCTCACTGCAACCTCCGCCTGCCGGGTTCAAGTGATTCTCCTGCCTCAGCCTCCCGAGTAGATGGGATTACAGGCACAGACCACCACAGCTGGCTAATTTTTTATATTTTTGGTAGAGACGGGATTTCACCATGTAGGCCAGACTGGTCTTGAACTCCTGACCTCAAGTGATTCGCCCGCCTTGGCCTCCCAAAGTGATAAGATTACAGACTTGAGTCACCGCACCCAGCCAGCAAATGAGGTTTTTACTTATCTTCCATGCTGTTCTAAGGCACCACCAACTTCATTTGTATTAAAATTGTTACATTTTTATTGATTCACTTATATTAATAACTGATACTTAATGAGTGTGTATTGTACGTCAGGCACTGCTCTAAGGGCTCTAGATTGTTTTTGTTTTGAGACAGGGTCTCCCGGACTCAAAAGATCCTCCTGCCTCCACCTTCCAAATTGCTGGGATTACAGGACTGAGCCACCGCCCAGCCCTGGCTCTAGATGTTTAAATTCATGTATTCCACACATCAACTCCATGATTATATGTACTATTATTATCTCATTTTACTACTGTGGAAACTGAGGTACGAAACTTGCGGAGTGAGGATTTGAACCTAGGTCATACTCTTGGTCAGCCAGAGCCACCCTTTTTTTACATTCGTAGGAAGATATGGTTCACACTGTGCAACACATTGATCTTTTCATTTTACTCTTCTGTAGCTTGTTCCATATCAACACATAGCCCCGGCTAAGAGGTCGAGAGACAGCCATTTTGTTTGTAGTCTGGAAGGACTGCAAATCCCGGCATCCCTCGCGGCAGCGGCCCTCTACACACAACAAATCCCGGCATGCCCCTGAGCGGCCCGAGGTGGAGGGTTCTAGAAGGCGTGACGTGGGGTCGAGAGCGGGATCGGAGGCTGGCGCCTTTCGGCAGTCGCTGTGGCTGCAGCTGCCGGGCCTGGGGACGCGGGCGGCCGAGGCCGCCGTCGCAGCTTCCTAGTCTCGCCGGCTATGGCTACGCTCGGCCGGCCCTTCGGCGGCCTCCCTCTGAGCGGCAGCTCGGACTTCCTGCAGCCGCCGCCGCAGCCGGCCTTCCCTGGTCGGGCCTTCCCGCCAGGGGCTGACGGCGCCGACTTGGCCCCGCGGTCGGGACCCCGCGCAGTCCCTAGCAGCCCCGCCGGGAGTGCGGCGCGCGGACGGTGAGGAGCCCGTCGGGCTCAGGGCGGGCGGGCAGGCTGGGCGCCCCTCGCGGCGGGCACGGGCAGGGGCGCGGGCTCCGCGCCGGGGCATCTTGACTTTCCCTCCCCACGGCCCTCCGCGGGAGCTTCGCAGCCCAGTTTACAGATGAAGAAACTGATCCCCAGAGACGTTAACTGTAAGTCGCCTGGGGTCGCACAGCCCAGGAGTCCGGTCCGAACCTCGGCCCGACTGTGTCCCCGAGAAGTGAGACTTCCAGTTGGAACCTGGGCGACTCGGTCTGGGTGCCCCCTCGGCGCGGCCGCTGTTAGTGACAACTTTCAGTGTCTCATCTGCAAAGTATGCCAAGCATGGGACAGAAACGGGTCCTCTTAGTGAGATTATGCAAATAAAGTGTTTAGAACAGAGCCTTCCCCGAGGACGTTTTCCCTGGTTTGGTCTTCCACCTTGACAAAACGACAAGTTGAGATTTCAGTGCCCAGTTATTTCGGGGCAACCCACCGTTACCCGACTGACCTGTGATTTGTACCCATCCCACTAGGCTCAGAAAGGGACGTTTGGTGTGTGGGGATGAGGAAGATTATTGGAGCAAGAAAGAGGATCCTGAAAGCACAAGCTCAAGTACATTTCTGAATTGACTGATTTTTGTTTGTTCCAACAGTGTTTCTGTTCACTGTAAAAAGAAACACAAGCGAGAGGAGGAGGATGATGAGTAAGTTTCAGTGGTTGTTTATTCACTCTATGGTCACCGTTAATTGAACCCATGTTGTAGTCTAAATTACTTGTTTAAGTGAAAAGGTGAAACATTAGATGAGTGTTTCTGGAAAGAGACACAGGAATTAGTGACACTGGTTGTCTTTTAGAGAAAGTAACAGTGGCAGGTCAGAGGGAAACTTTTCGCTCTGTAACAAATTGTAATGTTTGGATTTTGAGCCATGTTAATGTTACATGCACAAAGTAAAATAATTTAAAAAGTACATATTGAAAAGTTTTTTTTTTTTTTTTTTTTTGAGACGGAGTCTCCCAGGCTGATGTCGGCTCAATGTAAACTCCGTCTCCCAGGTTCATCCCATTCTCCTGCCTCAACCTCCCTAGTAGCTGGGACTACAGGCGCCCGCCACCACGCCTGGCTATTTTTTTGTATTTGTTTGTTTTTTTAGTAGTTGTTTTTTTAGTAGAGACGGGGTTTCACCGTGTTAGCCAGGAGGGTCTCGATTTTCTGACTTCGTGATCCGCCCGCCTCGGCCTCCCAAAGTGCTGGGATTAAGGCCTGAGCCACCCCAGCCTGAAAAGTCTTTTTTTTTTTTTTTTTTTTTTTTTTAAAGTCAGGGTCTCTGTCACCCAAGCTGGAGTGCAGTTGTGTTATCCCAGCTCACTGCAGCATCAAACTCCTTGGGCTCAAAATGATCCTTCAGCTTTAGCCTCCTGAATAGCTGAGACTACAGACTTGTCACCACGCTGAGCTAATTTTTTAAAAAAATTTTTGTAGAGATGGTGTCTCACTATGTTGACCAGTCTGGTCATGAACTTTTGGCCTCAAGCAATCCTCCCAGCTCTGGGATTACAGGTGTGAACTGTCACACCAGACTGTATTCAAGTCTTTTACTCCACACCCCTAGTTTTCCCCACCAGAGATAACCGTTACCCTTTTTCTGTGTCTCCTTTAGACGATAATCTAAAAATTTACCAAGTTTTCAAGTCTTTTTCTTTCTTTTTTTTTTTTTTGTTTGAGACAGGGTCTGATTCTGTCACTCAGGCTGGAGTGCAGTGGCTGTTTTTTTACATTCGTAGGAAGATACGGTTCACACTGTACAACACATTGATCTTTTCATTTTACTCTTCTGTAGCTTGTTCCATATCAACACATAGAGGTTTACATAATTTCTCTTTAAATAGTTGAGTGGAAGCCAGGCGTGGTGGCTCACAGTGTAATCCCAGCACTTTGGGAGGCTGAGAAGGGCAAATCAGGTGGTTAGGAGTTTGAGACCAGCCTGGCCGACATGATGAAACCCTGTCTGTACTAAAATACAAAACTTAGCTGTGGGTAGTGGTGTGTGCATGTAATCCCAGCTACTCAGGTGTTTGAGGCAGGAGAATCGCTTGAACCCGGAAGGCAGAGGTTGCAGTAAGCCAAGATCACGCCGTTGCACTCCAGCCTGGGCAATAGAGTGAGACTCCGTCTCAAAAAACAAAAAAAAAATAGTTGTGTGGAATTTTTTTTTTTTTTTTTTGAGACGGAGTCTTTGCTGTGTCACCCAGGCTGGAGCGCAGTGGCGTGATCTCGGCTCACTGCAAGCTCCACCTCCTGGGTTCACGCCATTCTCCTGCCTCAGCCTCCCGAGTAGCTGGGACTACAGGCGCCCGCTACCATGCCCAGCTAATTTTTTGTATTTTTAGTAGAGACGGGGTTTCACTGTGTTAGCCAGGATGGTCTCGATCTCCTGACCTTGTGATCCGCCCGTCTCGGCCTCCCAAAGTGCTGGGATTACAGGCGTGAGCCACCACGCCTGGCCAGTTGTGTGGAATTCTATTGTGGGACTTCGTATAGATAATTAACCAATTTCCTATTGATGGATTTCTAAGTTATTTTCTAATCTTTTGCTATTACAAATCTACCCTGACCATTCTTTTGAAGTTCTTTGTATATGTTTGGAAGTATATGAATGGCTTCCTTGATGCGGAATTGCTGGGTCTTAAAGTGTGTGCATTTTAAAGTTCGAATGTGAGTTTTTGCCAATTTATATGCCCATTAACATCTTCTCAACACAAGTGTATTTTTAAACTTTGGGATTGCTGCCTAACTAATACATGAAAAATTACATCTCATAAACAGGCAGTCTAATAGAAAAAGAAGTAAGGCCAGGCGCGGTGGCTCACTCCTGTAATCCCATCACTTTGGGAAGCCGAGGCAGGTGGATCACGAGGTCAGGAGTTCAAGACTAGCGTGACCAATATGATGAAACCCGGTCTGTACTAAAAATACAAAAATTAGTCAGGTGTGGTGGCAGGTGCCTGTAATCCCAGTTACTCGGGAGGCTGAGGCAGGAGAATCGCTTGAACTTGGGCAGCAGAGGTTGCAGTGAGCCGACATTGTGCCACTGCACTCCAGCCTGGGTAACAAAGTGAGACTGTCTCAAAAAAAGAATGAGAAGTAAAAAGATTTCTCAAAGATAATATCCAAGAACAACCAAATAAAAAAGTGTTCAATGTCATTATCTTTAGGGAAATGTGTATTAAAGCCACAATGAGATGCCACTCTACCTCCAGATATTGGGATGCATGTGAAGCACCAGGAACTCTTAAACATGGGTAGGAGTGTAAATTGGGACCATTAGGATCATTAGGCATCCACATTAAAGTCCTGATTTGGCATCCAGCGTAGTGCCTCATGTCTGTAATCCCAGCACTTGGGGAGGCCAGGGTAGGTGGATTTCTTGAGCCCGAGAGTTTGAGACCAGCCTGGCTAACATGGCGAAACCCTGTCTCTACTAAAATACAAAAAAATAGCTGGTGTGGTGGTGCGTGCCTGTAATCCCAGACACCCCAGAGGCTGAGGCAGGAGGAGAAGGCAGAGGTTACAGTGAGCCAAGATTGTGCCACTGCACTCCATTTTAGGCAACAGAGCAAGACTAGATAACCATTTTGGGATGCTGGCTGTATTCTATATCTTTTCTTTTGTTTTTTTCCCCAGTTACTTTGTTGCTCAGGCTAGAGTGCAGTGGCACAGGCTCAGCTCACTGCCACCTCTATCTCCCAGGTTCAAGCGATTCTCCTGCCTCAGCCTCACAAGTAGCTGGGATTACAGGAGCATACCACCACGCCCAGCTAATTTTTTTTTTTTTTTGAGACAGAGTTTCACTCTTGTTGTCCAGGCTGGAGTGCAATGGCACAATCTCCACTCAGCACAACCTCTGCCTCCCAGCTTCAAGTGGTTCTCCGGCTGTACCTCCTAAATAGTTGGGATTACAGGCATGTGCCGCCTTGCCTGGCTAATTTTGTATTTTCCGTAGAGACGAGGTTTCTCCATGTTGATCAGGCTGGTCTGGAACTCCCGACCTCAGATGATCCTCTTGCCTTGGCCTCCCAGAGTGCTGGGATTACAGGCATGAGCCACTGCGCCCGGCCAATTTTTTGTATTTTTAATAGAGAAAGGGTTGTGCCATGTTGGCCAAGCTGGTCTCAAACTCCTGACCTCAAGTGATCTGCCTGCCTCGGCCTCCCAAAGTGCTGGGATTACAGGCATGAGCTACTGTGCCAGACCAGTATACTGTAGCCTTTTTTTTTTTTTTTTGAGATGGTGTCTCGCTCTGTTGCCCAGGCTGGAGTGCAGTGGCACAATCTCGGCTCCCTCGGCACAACCTCTGCCTCCCAGGTTCAAGTGATTCTCCTGCCTCAGCCTCCCGTGTAGCTGGGACTACAGGTGTGTGATAATTTTTTGTATTTTTGGTAGAGACGGGGTTTCACCATGTTAGCCAAGATGGTCTCCATCTCCTGACCTTGTGATCTGCTCGCCTCTGCCTCCCAAAGTGCTGGAATTACAAGCATGAGCCACTGCGCCTGGCCTATTCTGTGTCTCAAATTACATTGTCATTATTGTTTGTTTTGTAATTATTTGTTAAGCTGTATGTTTGATGTAATTTTACGTGTGTAGGATTTTATAGTTAAAAAGGTTAAAGAAGTTTAGATTGTTGTTTTAATTTATATTTGTTAATTATAAGTGATATTGAACATCTTTTCTTTTCTTTTTTTTCTTTTTTTTTTTTTTTGAGATGGACTCTCACTCTGCCGCCAGGCTGGAGTGCAGAGCTGTGATCTTGGCTTACTGCAACTTCTCCCGCCCAGGCTCAAGTGATTCTCCTGCCTTATCCTCCCAAGTTGCTGGAACTACAGTCGTGTACCACCAGGCCCACCTTATTTTTGTATTTTTAGTAGAGACGGGATTTCACCATGTTGGCCAGGGTGGTCTTGATCTCTTGACCTCATGATTCACCCGCCTGGGCCTCCCAAAGTTCTGGGATTACAGGCGCAAGCCACTGCGCCTGGCTGTTTATGCATATTTTCTATTGGCTTATTGATCTTTTTCTTACTCATTTATAGGAATTTTTTTTTTCTTTTTGAGACGGATCCTCACTCTGTTGCCCAGGTTGGAATACAGTAGCATGATCTGGGTTCACTGTAGCAACCTCCACCTCCTGGGTTCAAGCGATTCTTCTGTCTCAGCCTCCGGAGTAGCTGGGATTACAGGTGCATGCCACCATGCCTGGCTAATTTTTTGCATTTTTAGTAAAGACAGGTTTCACCCTGTTAGCCAGGATGGTCTCTATCTCCTGACCTTGTGATTCGCTCACCTAGGCCTCCCAAAGTGTTGGGATTATAGGTGTGAGCCACCACTTCCTGCCAGGAAATCTTTATTAAGGAAGTTAGGGGTTTATGTGTGTTGCACTTGTTTTCTTCAAATTTATCCTTTGTCTTTTAATTTTGTGTATGATTTTTTTCTGCCATTGGACACTTTGGATTTTCTAAACTTGTTGATACGTAGATTCATAAAACATTAGATTTGAAAGTTCCCTTAGTTTAAAAATCACTGGGTCCGGCGCAGTGACTTATGCCTGTAATCCTAGCACTTTGGGAGGCCGAGGCAGGCAGATCACCTCAGATCAGTAGTTTGAGACCAGCTGGGCCAACATGATGAAACCTCTTCTCTACTAAAAATACAAAAATCATTTGGGCGTGGTGGTACGTGCATGTAGTCCCAGCTACTCGGAGGCCGAGGCAGGAGAATTGCTTGAACCCAGGAGGTGGAGGTTGCAGTGAGACCCACTGACCAGAAAATATTTCTGTTCCTTATTGCCTTGGGATTACTGTGGATAACACAGGAAACTTTTTGCTTTTATCTTTTGGGGTTCTCTCTTAAGATGTTATTATAGATGCCAAAATAAATAAATAAAAAGTTTAGAGTATAGAAACTATTGATTTAAAAAGTTAACCATCTTTAATTTACAAGTGGAGAAGTTGAGGCCTTGGGAGGAGGTGGGATGAGACATTTGGATGTCTAATGCCCAGAAGTGTGCTATCATATTATCTTTGGGACTTAATTATCATCGATCTCTATTTAGAAAGTGAACCTACAGGCATGAAATAACTTAGCCTAAATCATGTTGTTGGAGGTCAGAGTGCAGAACCCAGCTGTTAAACTCATTTGCATTTTATAGTGGAATTGTTAGATTGTGTGGGGAAATTACCTGTTCCCTTTAGATTTATTTTGCTTTCTGGGGATGTGGACTCTCTCACTGTGTTGCTCAGGCTGGTCTCAGACACTGGGCTCAAGTGATCTCCTTCCGCAGCTTCCCAAGTAGCTGGGACTGTAGGCACACACCACCACACTTGCCTTATTCTGCTTTTTCCTCAAGATGCAACTCATTACTTTACTGTGACACTTTGGAGAAGCCAGGTTGGTTTTTCTAGGTCCTAGTTTCCAAATAAAAAAAAAAAGGATTTGATGAATTCTTAAGTTTCTATGAAGTAAGAATTTGTTTAGGATGTGAAGACATTATGTTGCAAAGTGGGAGAAAATTGGACCCCACTATTGGTTGGACACTGATAGAGCCTCTGACATTTTGAAGGGGACCAAGAAATTAATGCTGTCCCCCACACCTGTAATATTAATACTTTGAACAAACCTCATGAGATGTACATTTTTGCCCTAAGGGAATATAGAATGGCTGCCAGACCATCTCCCTATATGTTTGATGGAGCAGTAGCAGTATGACAAAATATGCTGAATTGCTGACTTTTGGTTTCTTTGTTTCATTCATTCATTCATTCATTCATTCATGGTCTGAATTAGTGTCTCACTATATTGCCCAAGCTGGTCTTGAACTGTAGGCTCAGGTGATCCTCCTACCTCAGCCACTCCAAGTGCTGGTATTACAGGTGTGAGCCACCACGCCCAGCCAACTTTTGGTTTCTTTACTTCCCACTTGCCCTTTCCAGAGCCAAATAAGCAGGAATGACTTTAAGGTCCCACATTGAACACTTAACTGTCTGAACAGGCAAAATCTTGCAGGTGCATCTTTATTTGGCAAAGAGCAGTAGAAGAAAGCAGTTCAGTGTGGCTGTGAGAATAGCAGGAAAAAAATGCAGTATTTTCCATCTTGTAATCACACACTTGTCAAAAAAGTTAGTTTTTTAAATATAAAAATTTGATTGGAGATAGGAATGATAAACGTTTCATTTATATTAGTTGGGATTTTCATTGAATTTTTTTTCTGTTTTTCAGTTGTCCAGTAAGAAAGAAAAGGATAACTGAAGCAGAGCTCTGTGCTGGTCCTAATGACTGGATTCTTTGTGCACATCAGGATGTAGAGGGGCATGGAGTAAATCCCTGCATTAGTGGCCTTTCCGTACCTGGGATATTAGATGTTATTTGTGAAGAAATGGATCAGACAACTGGAGAACCACAGTGTGAAGTTGCCCGAAGGAAGCTTCAAGAGATTGAGGACAGGTAACTGGGCAGTGTATATAGCTGGTTTTTTGCTGTTTCCTTGTAATATCTCTTCTCATATAAGCTAATTCTGTTTATCATTTGGTGATACCTTGATCCTTAACCTCTCAGAAAGACTGTAAGTCAGAGAATTCAAAGCGTATGTTTTTTTTTGTTTTGTTTTTTTGTTTTGTTTTGTTTTTTAGATGGAGTTTTGCTCTTGTTGCCTAGGCTGGAGTGCAATGGCACCATCTTGGCTCAGTGCAACCTCCGCCTCCTGGGTTCAAGCGATTCTCCTGCCCCAGCCTCCCGAGTAGCTGGGATTACAGCCATGCGCCACCAAGCCCAGCTAATTTTGTATTTTTAGTAGAGACAGGGTTTCTCCATGTTGGTCAGGCTGGTCTCGAACTCATAACCTCAGGTGATCCACCCGTCTCAGCCTCCCAAAGTGCTGGGATTACAGGCATGAGCCAACCCGCCCCCCACCCCTTTTTTTTTTTAATTGAGACAGGGTCTTGCTTTGTCACCCAGGTTGGAGTGCAGTGGCTCACTGCAGTCTTGACCTTTCAGGCTCAACACATCTGCCCCCCTCAGCCTCCCGAGTAGCTGGGACTGCAAGCATGCACCGCCACCCCTGGCTAATCTTTGTGTCTTTTATAGAGATGGGATTTCACCATGTTGCCCAAGCTGGTCATGCATTCTTGGGCTCAAGCAAGCCGCCTGCCTCAGCCTCCCAAAGTGCTGGGATTACAGGCGTGAGCTACTGTGCTGGGCCAGTATACTGTAGCCTTTTTTTTTTTTTTGAAACAATCTCGCTCTGTCGCCCAGGCTGGAGTGCAATGACACCATCTCAGCTCACTGCAACCTCTGCCTCCCAGGTTCAAGCAATTCACTTGCCTCAGCCTCCTGAGTAACTGGGATTACAGGTGTCTGCCACCACACCTGGCTAATTATTTTTGTATTTTTATTTTTATTTTTGGAGACAGAGTCTCGCTGTGTCGCTTAGGCTGGAGTGCAGTGGTGTGATCTTGGCTCATTGCGATCTCCGCCTCCCAGGTTCAAGCAATTCTCCTGCCTCAATCTCCTGAGTAGCTGGGATTACAGGTGCCTGCCATCACACTTGGCTAATTTTGTATTTTTAGTAAAGACAGAGTTTCACCATATTGGCCAGGCTGGTCTCGAACTCCTGGCCTCAGGTTATCTGCCCATCTCGGCTTCTCAAGTGCTGGGATTACAGGCATGAGGCACCGTGCCCAGCCATGAAGTATGTGCTTTTAAAGTGAATTCTCATAGAACTGCTAAGTGTTTTCACTTACTGTCTCTGAATATTAATTTTGGTTTATGTGATAATTCTCTGAAAAACATTCAGATTTGATTATATGTAAAACTTTTTTGTTAAATGTTGAACAACCCCCTGAGTATAGGTTTTTTTGTTTCGAGACGGAGTCTTGCTCTGTTGCTCAGGCTGGTGTAGAATGGCACAATCTTGGTTCACTGCAACCTCCACCTCCTGGGTTCAAGTGATTCTCCTGCCTCAGCCTCCTGAGTAGCTGAATTACAGGGATGTGTCACCACACCCGACAAATTTTTGTATTTTTAGTAGAGATGGGATTTCACCATGTTGGCCAGGCTCTTCTCCAAATCCTAACCTCAGGTTATCTGCCCGCCTCAGCCTCCCAAAGTGCTGGGATTACAGGTGTGAGCTGCCACGCCCAGCCTGAGTATACCTTTTATACTCAGGTATAGCCTCATTTTTTGCTTAGTCTATTGCTGTATTACTTACTGCTTTTATCCTTTTGTATTTTTAAAATTTTGTCTAAATACTAGAATATATAATAGCTTGTCTAAATATTTTTTCTTCTGCTGATGCCTTAATTGATTTAGGATAATTGATGAAGATGAAGAAGTTGAAGCTGACAGAAATGTTAACCATCTCCCCAGTCTTGTCCTTTCTGATACCATGAAAACAGGTTTGAAGAGGGAATTTGATGAAGTTTTTACAAAGAAAATGATTGAGTCTATGTAAGTTTTGGTACCTGATTTCTATTTATTTATGATCTTGCAGGGAAAACCCAGTGTCTAGATTCTGCCCATCCTGTCCTCGTCAGCTCTTTTTATCTCCTGATCACCAGGCAATCGGAGATTGGCTTTTTCCTAGTTCATTGGGTTGAGCAAAGTGCTTTATAAGCAGAAGTTTGAAGTATGGGGAAGTGGCTGCCTTGCCTACTTACTCTTTCGTTCCTTTGAAGACCTAAAATGGACTGTAGTCTGCTATTTGGAAATGGGATGACTGGCAAGAGAGCCCACTCTCTCAAGTTCTTGTGATAGGATATAGGAACCACATTTCAAAGGCTCCTGTTTACCCGGCTTTCTAAATTACCCAGGAACAACATTGAGGCCTAGGAAACAAAAAAAAAGTGGCCCATCAGTGAAAGTAGTTACTGCAAAGACTGCAAAACAAAGCTCATATTCTTGGCTCATTAGCATAGTCCTTCCAGGCCTTTAGCAGAGCTGTTTTGCTTTTAATCTAAACACAGTTTATGAGCTCAGTTATCTGGTTTCCTAGATCATCAGAGTAGAAGCAGAAACAGCAAATGAGAGCAGAACAAACAAAACTTCTAACAGGGAGCTGTGACTACACTGTGAGGACAAGAGAGGAACCTGGAAAGCAAACACAATAACCTAAAAAGTAAAGTGGCCTGGGGCCTGTGAGTAATGATTAGCCCAGCCCTGTAATCCTGTAGTCCCTGAAGCCTCCATGATCTCAAATTGTCATTATTAACTATGTAAAATAGTAGGGAAGTTGGTTATAAAGTGCCATTTAGGTATTGCCTAGGAAAGACTTTAGATGGAGTTGGTACCCAATGAGGGCAAGTTTCAGGTATCTGAAAAAACCTCTTAGGACACCAGTCTCAGTGAGGCCAGATAGATGAGGCATTATTACCTTTGGATACAGGGGAGATGATTTGTGCTAGAAGTTCAGCTGCTATTTGGTCTTATCACAGAGGTTTTGCATTAGGGTCCTATCTTGAGCTTATAATTAACTACCCAGCCCTAAGGGTGGGTAAATAGCCATAAGTAAGCTGGTCACGTTACCCTCCAGCCTAAAACATAGCACTTTCTGCTTTTGGTAGTTTTCCAGAAGCTAGCCTTTGGGGGTATTTCATTGTTTTGTTTTATTTTTGCTTCCTCTTTGGGCCCAGACACCATCGCTGCCACAGTGTGTGTATAACATAGTCATTTTGCCTTAACCGTGAAGCTTGTTTTGTTTTGCTTTGTTTTGTGTTTTGAGACAGGGTCTCACTCTCACCCAGGCTGGAGTGTAGTGTGGCATGATCACAGTTCACCACAGACTTGACCTCCCGGGCTCAGGTGATCCTCCCACCTCAGCCTCCCGAGTAGCTGGGACTACAGGCACCCAGCTAATTTTTGTATTTTTTGTAGAGACAGGGTTCACCACATTGCCCGGGCTGGTTGCAAACTCCTGGGCTCAAACCGTCTGCCTGGCTCGGCCTCCCAAAGTGATAGGATTATAGGCACAAGCCACCATGCCTGACCCATAAAGCATTATACTTTGTACCTGTACTAAAAGGCACCTGAGATACTTTCAGCATGTTTGTCCAGTGTTTCCTTTTCATTTATAATGATTTAGTATAAGCTAGCTGCCTATATCTAATATTAACCACAGTTTTAAAAAATTTCTAGCAATCAAGGGCTCTGTGTTTTCACATTGGATTTTTAGATACTTCCCATCACAGCATCATTACATCCACTTGATTTGGTTAGATATACATGTTGAAGTGTGCAGTGTTATGTATTTGAGGGGCGTTTCTAAAGATCAGTTGGAGCCAGGCATGGTGGTAATGTGCCTGTAGTCCTAATTACTGGGAAGGCTAAAGTGGGTAGATTACTTGAGTCCAGGAGTTAAAGGCTGCAGTGAGCTATGACTGTGCCACTGTACTCCACCCTGGACAACACAGCAAGACCCCCATCTCTTTAAAAAAAAAAAAAAAAAAAAGAAAGTAAAGATCAGTTTGTGTGTTCTAAATATCCTGTTTTGCTACCATCAGTCCTTAAGGTATTAGGTAATGTTGGCTTTTCAACCTATAGCTTTTGTTTTCATGTCCTAAAATTTTTTGATAAAAGTCTGTATTTTATGTCTTAGGAGCCGTCCTTCCATGGAGCTTGTTCTCTGGAAACCCCTCCCTGAACTCCTTTCTGATAAGCCAAAGCCATCCTCTAATACTAAGAACTATACAGGAGAGAGCCAAGCTAAGCATGCAGCTGCTGGCACTGCCTTCCCTCAGAGAACTGAACTGTTCTTGGAACCTCGGCAACCAGGGATGTCTCTTTATAATAGTTTGGAGACAGCTACTAGCACAGAAGAAGAGATGGAACTCTAGAAACCAATTTCTACACTAAAGTTGTCAAATGTTAGAAGAATCCTGTGTTCAGTTATGAGACTCTTTGCATAGTATAGGGACTTGAAAGTTTTATGAAACGGGTGTAATAATATCTCCACCTGTGATTTGGGGGTGGGACTCTCATTTTGGGTAGCCATTTATTGACTTCAACTTTTTGCCAAGGAAGTTTGTCTCAAGGGAAAAGCAGTTTTCTGTGGGGCTTATTAAAGGAATGTTGGTTTACAGTTTCTTCGAAGATTACAGCCTCTTCAAAGACAAGTATAGAAGCTGTATGTGTAAGGGTGACTTAAATCATATATCACATTGTCTAAACTATTCAGACACTTGGAGAATATTCTCCTTGAATTCAAAAAAGATGATTAAGAAGGATGCTCCTACTACAGCTGTATCCTGACAGTTAAGTCACAGTTTAGTGTGTAGATATGAGCTGTTTACAGTGGTGCCTATATCTAATTGGGGAGGAGGGAAAAGAGCAGTAGCTTAAGCCTGTTGCTAAGAAATCTAATTTCTTAGCAACTTGTAATTTAGTTATCAATTCAATATAGCTCGTTGATAGCCAGTAGTATTGTGGCTCTCCTCTTTGACTATGAAAATAATAGAGAAAGTTTTTCCTTCAAGGCTTTTTTGCCTTGTGCCACTGTTACTCCTTGGTTTCCCTTGCGTAATTGATAAGCCCAGTTATTCAGTAATGTTTACAAATTAATTGACTTTCAATGATAGTTAAAAGACTGATGTAACCCATCTGCAATTTGCCTATGGGAGAAGCATCCTTTAGTTCATCCTAAGGAAGTGCTTGGTCAACTAAGCCCAGCATTGATAACTTTAGTAATTTTTTAAAAAGTTATACTTGTATTAGCAAGTTTTTTTTTTTTCCCCCACCGCAACCTCCACCTCCCGGGTTCAAGCAATTCTCCTGCCTCACCCTCCTGAGTAGCTGGGATTACAGGTGCCCGCCTCCACGCCCAGCTAATTTTTGTATTTTTAATAGAGACCGGGTTTCGCCATGTTGGCCAGGCTGGTCTCGAACTCCTGACCTCAGGTGATCTGCCCACCCCAGCCTCCCAAAATGCTGGGATTACAGGCGTGAGCCACGGTGCACAGCCAGCAAGTTACTTTTAAATGTTAATTTAGAAAACAGTGAATGATTAGCTGAAAATATATGAGCAGGTGACATTGAGGTTTACTAAAACAGCCAATTTGACTGGTGCTGAGACTTGTGCAGTAAGCCTAAAAGGTAGTGGAGAATTGCTTCCTGCTAGCAGGAAGCCTTCATCTTCTTGAGTACCTAAACCAGGCTTCAGGTGTCCTTTGAGGATAGCCAGGTTTGAAATTTGTAGTTTCTCAGGAAGAGCTCTTCTGTGTGGCAGGGGCTGATAGGGCAAAATAAAATGACAGTTTCTTTATTGCTACAGAGTATCCACTATAAGTTATTAAATGAGTGTAATGGTATAATGCCCTTCCATCACAACAGGACACCACCCCAGTTTTGTTTTCTGGGTTTCTTCCCCCTTTGTAGGAATCAGATACCTTTTATAGAAAAAAAATGGCTTATGCCACATAAAGGTGAATTTTTAGAAACCACCTTCTAGGCGTTTTTGGAACCCTTACTGAAATCCCTCCCCTTGTTACAGATGGCATAGAAGTCACAAGTCTGTTAATTGGACTGTTACTTCTTTGCCTGTTCCTGCTTTCTCTTTCTGTCTGGATAGTCAGGAAAATATTTAATGTTTAATATTTAAACAAAATATTTAATATCTATACAGTAAAATTATTCAAACTTCAAACCAGTATTGAAAGCAGTTGGAAACCAGCTAATAGTTTCTTAATCTCAGATTTCGAGATGAATGTAAACTGTATTCTTTCGAAATGTGCAAGTGTTTGATTCATGCCATTTGATAAACTTCTGCCTTGTAGTCATTGTTTGATGGGACCAACTTGTAAAGTTTGTAGCCTTAAACAAATCTCCATGCTAAAAAATGTGTTCCAGTACAACACAAAAACATGAAGTGACTGCGCAGAGGTAGAGTTAGTGTTTAGGTGGAAAGGAAGATGACAGCTTTCCAAAGAAGGATCTAAAACACACCAAGATTGTCTTCTACAGGAATTGTTGGGCAGGTCTCCGACTAAAGGTCTTACGATGAAAAAAGGAAGAAACGAGCCCCCAACCCAAGGCTCTGATACTACTGGTAAATGTAGGAGAGAATTAAGATTCTGTTAATTAAAATCCAAACAGAGCTTATTTCACTAGTCAAGTTACCTGACGTGATAATTATTTCTGCAGGATAATTGATGTTTTATGTTCTTTTTTGGACTTTATCTTCTTGCATATGTTTCTACAAAAATTGTTTTCTTCATCCTTGTGGTGCTTATTCATCTGAGCCGTCTCCACAGTCCCAATGCCTCTGCTTTTTGTTTTACTTTTGTAGCATAAGGGTTTTGCTTTTGCTTTGCCTTAAGATTTCCCTAGGGAGTTATCAGGGCTTTTCGTTTTGTATAGCTTTTGCAGCATGGATCAAACATTGGCTTACTGTGCTAATGTGTGAAGAGAAAAAATTATCTAAAGCAGGTGAGCTTTAATGAACAAATGTGTATTTTATCTGAGTTTGAGTAGGGTGCGTGTGGTTTTTGTTTTTTGTTTTTGTTTTTGTTTTTTTGTAATATGAAGAAAGTCCAGTTCTCATAAATATTAATCACTTAAAAAACTGCCACTCTTTCTTGAAAAGGTACACATGTAAAATTTAGGAAAATAACTAAGGTAGGGGCAGGAACCATAAGAAGAATGTTTACCAGCATGTTCATGTATTATTTTGGATTTGGAACTTGGCTTTGTTTTTCAAAAGTGACAAGAATGGTTCAGTTCTAGGAATGTTCTGGAAGATGCTGTTAATTTTACTTTAAAATGAGAATCTGGTGTTTCTGTATTTTATCGTTTTCAATAAAACTTCTTAAGTGTTTTGGACTTTTGAGATATTTGTATTACTCCACTTAAATAATGAAATCCGATATCTCCTTTCCTCTCAATTGTAGTTGAAGCAGCATTCATATTAGTGAAGGACTTAAATTTATGCTGAAGGGATGATTATGTTGGGATAAAGCTTAAGTTTCATATTTGAATTAGCTATTCCCAAAATAGGCAGGCTGTGTGTTGCTGTTCTAAAACCCGTAGACTGCTTTCCACTCAGAGCAATTCACTGCTATTGTTAGTATTTAGATGGCAGTGGTAACTGTGTATTCAAAAATGTTCAAATGGACTAGGTACGATGGTGCATACCTGTACCAGCACTTTGTGAGGCTGAGGCAGGAGGATCACGTAAGCCCAGGAGAGACGGACCTGGGCAACGTTAGCAAGACCTTGTCTCTTAAAAAAAAAAATGTGTGTATATATATATATATATATATATACACACACACACACACACACACACAAATGTAGAGTTGGAAGAGTGGCATACAGAGTTCATAGAGGGGGTTGAGGATCTTTGAAAATGGGGAATGGAAAACCCAGTGATGTTCACTTACGTGGTGGTTTTTTTTTTTTTTTTCAGACGGAGTTTTGCTCTTGTTGCCCCAGCTGGAGTGCAATGGTATGATCTCAGCTCACCACAACCTCTGCCTCCTGGGTTCAAGTGATTATCATGCCTCAGCCTCCTGAGTAGCTGGGATTATAGGCATGTGCCACCACACCTGGCTAATTTTTGTGGTGGTGGTTTTTTTTGTTTTTTGAGATGAAGTCTCGCTCTGTCGCCAGGCTGGAGTGCAGTGGTGCAATATCGGCTTGCTGCAACCTCCGCCACCTGGGTTCAAGCGATTCTCCTGCCTCAGCCTCCTGAGTTGCTGAAACTTTAGGCACATGCCACCATGCCCACCTAATTTTTTTTTGTACTATTAGTAGAGACGGGGGTTTCTCCATGTTTGTCAGGCTGGTCTCGAACTCCCAACCTCAGGTGATCCGCCTGCCTCAGCCTCCCAAAGTGCTGGGATTACAGGTGTGAGCCACCGTGCCCAGCCAGTTCATTTCTTTAAGACTTGACGGCCGGGCGCGGTGGCTCAAGCCTGTAATCCCAGCACTTTGGGAGGCCGAGGTGGATGGATCACGAGGTCAGGAGATCGAGACTATCCTGGCTAACATGGTGAAACCCCGTCTCTACTAAAAATACAAAAAACTAGCTGGGCGAGGTGGCGGGCGCCTGTAGTCTTAGCTACTTGGGAGGCTGAGGCAGGAGAATGGCGTGAACCCGGGAGGCGGAGCTTGCAGTGAGCCGAGATCACGCCACTGCACTCCAGCCTGGGAGACACAGCGAGACTCCGTCTCAAAAAAAAAAAAAAAAAAAAAAAAGACTTGACAGGACACTGGGTGGCAGTATTGCCTGCATATTTACATTCTTTGATAAATACATTCCTGATTTGGTGGGTAGGGGGAGTTAAGTTTGGGATACAATTACAAAAAGCATGGAGGCTTTTTTTTTTTGAGATGGAGTCTCCCTCTGTTGCCCAGACTGGAGTGCAGTGGCGTGATCTCGGCTCACTGCAACCTCCGGCTCCTAGATTCAGGTGATTCTCCTGCCTCAGCTTCCTGAGTAGCTGCGCCTACAGGCATGCGCCACCATGCCCGGCTAATTTTTGTATTTTTAGTGGAGACAGGTTCACCATATTGGCCATGCTGGTCTCGAACTCCTGACCTTGTGATCCACCCACCTCAGCCTCCCAAAGTGCTAGATTACAGGCGTGAGCCACTGTGCCCGGCCACGTGATGTTTTAAATCAAAATTTGGAAATCACAGCTAAAAATGATCTAATTACAGGTTGGGAAACTAAAACCTAAGTAGATCGTGTCGTCCAGTTCCTCAGGTCAGTGTTCTTTCACTTGACCAGTTGGTTTTAGAGTCTTTGCAGATCTAAGATGTCATTTAGATTTGGTTGAAATAACCAATAATACAGTTCAAGCAGTCTAACATTAAACTCCTTAAGGAAACATGGTTTAGTATGCATCAGTTTGGTACAAATCCTCTAGCTATGTTAATTCCCTAGTTCCTCAGACTACTAGTAGCATCTTAGAGATGAAGTAGTTGTGGTTAGAATAGTGTTTGGATTATAGCCCCAGCAAGACAGTGATGTTTGGTTAGGTGCAGTGGCTCATGCTTAAAATCCCAGCACTTTGGGAGGCTGAGGTCAGAAAATTGCTTGAGCCCACACATTTGAGACCAGCCTGGGCAACACAGTAGGACTCTGTCTCTATAAGAAATTTAAAATTAGGTGTCGTGGCTGGTCCCAGCTACTTAGGAGGATGAGGTGGGAGAATGGCTTGAATCCAGGAGTTCGAGGCTGCAGTGAGCCATGATTGTGCCATTGCAGCTCAGCCTGGGTGACAGTGAGACCCTGCCTCAAAAAAAGACTGATGTTTTCTTTCAGAAACTGTTCGGTGGGTAAACAAGCCAGTCTTCCTTTGTTTTTGTTTTTGTTGTTGTTACTTATGTATTTATTTTTTAGAGATGGGGTCTTGCTATGTTGCCCAGGCTGGTCTCGAACTGGGCTCAAGCCATCCTCCCACCTCAGCCTGTCAAAGTGCTGGGATTATAGACGTGAGCCAGCGTGCCTGGTCCAGTCTTTCTGTTTCTTAATGAACTTTATGTCATAAGAGAACTGAATTCTTAGGAGACTAGAACGTAACTGATTATTTTAAAGTGTGCCTGGAGTAAGCAGTATTACCTTCTGCCTATGGTTCTGTCCCTACTTTCTCTCTGCTCCAATAGCATATCTAGTAGAAAAGCAAGGAGGGGGACGGGCGTGGTGGCTCACACCTGTAATCCCAGCATTTTGCAAGGCTGAGATTGGTGGATCACTTGAGGTCAGGCGTTTGAGTCCAGCCGGGCCAACATGGTGAAACCCCGTTTCTACTAAAAATACAAAAATTAGCTGGGTGTGGTGGCATGTGCCTATAAGCCCAGCAACTCAGGAGATTGAGGCAGGAGAACTGCTTGAACCCAGGAGGTGGAGGTTGCAGTGAGCCAAGATTGTGCCACTGCACTCCAGCCTGGGTGACAGAGCGAGACTCAGTCTCAAAAAAAACAAAACAAAACAAAACAACAACAACAAAAAAGAGAAATAGATTGGTGTGACAAGGCCTAGGGAAATGGCATGCAGGCATCTTACCACTTGCCTCTTCAATCGCAGTTATGAGACAACCCTCTGCATTTAATGGAACTCTTGCTTTGGTTTTGTGGGAATTAATCGTGATTTTTTATTCTAACCATTCAATTTGGTGTTTCAGTATGAAAATGTCCATGAATACCAGGTGTTTTCTCAAGGCTGTTTAGTAATTTCCACCCATCTGTGCAGGAAATGAAAACCCTGATAATTTACACTGGTTATATATGTCCTGTCCTGTTAGTACAGCTGCCTCTTTCATGATATCATTGAATATAAATAACTCGAGCCTCAACCTCCAGATGCTTGTGCTATAATGATAAAGGCTAAAGTACCTCTGTAATTACATCTGCCTATACAATCCCTAAATAGGTTCTTGGCGCTAAGGTTTGCAGTTATAGAAAATCAGGTGAGATAAAGTTTCCAATCATGGGGTCAGCTGGAGGCTGTTCTTATATTTATAATACAGAAACCTTTTTTTTAAGGCAGAGTCTCGCTTTTTCACCCAGTCTGGAGTGCAGCGCTGCGATCTTGGCTGACTGTAACCTCCGCCCCCTGGCCTCAAGCAATCCTCCCACCTCAGCTTCCTGAGTAGCTGGGACCACCAGTGCACACCACCATGCCTGGCTATTTTTTTTACTTTTAGTGGAGAGGGTTTTGCCATGTTGTCCAGGCTGGTCTTGAACTAAGCTCAAGCAATCCGCTGGCCTTGGCCTCCCAAAGTGCTGGGATTATAGGTGTGAGCCACCATGCCTGGCGTTTCTGAAGAAACTTAAGAGCCTAAGCAAGCTTGCATTGCTGAGCACCAGGATTGGGCCCTGGCTTCAGCGACCGAATCTTGAAGGCAGCTGACTTGCCTCCAGTCACTACACCAAAGGCATTCTTTTTTTGTTTTGTTTTGTTTTAATGGAGTTTCGCTCTTGTTGCCCAGGCTGGAGTGCAATGGCACAATCTTGGCTCCCACAATGGCCTCCCGGGTTTAAGTGATTCTCCTGCCTCAGCCTCCCGAGTAACTGGGATTACAGGCACACACCAACACACCCAGCTAATTTTGTATTTTTAGTAGAGACAGGGCTTCACTATGTTCATCATCCTGACCTCATGTGATCCGCCCACCTTTGCCTCCCAAAGTGTTGGGATAACAGGCATTCTATAGTCCGCTTTGCCTTGCTGCTTGGGATTCTCTGAATCCTGCCTTTTTTCTACTCATTCACTTTGACCTCCCCAGAGTTAGTCTTCATAAGTAGGGAACAGAGCATTTAAATGCTAAATTGGCATAGAATGGTTTCATCTACTGGCATAGGTGAAATTTTATAAATAAGGAAAGTCCTGTAAAACCTTGTAAGATTTCCAAGGAAAAGATGCTATGAAGGATGAGGTGGTTATCAAGTCTTTGGGAATTGTATTAATGTCACTAGGATTTTTTCTTGAAGAGATTTATTATTTGATGAAACAAATTCTTGAGTAAATATAATTCTGGAAGAAATTAATACCCTTCCAAAGTGGATTAGGAGGTAATAACTAACTTTCCAGTGCTTAGGATGGTGCCTGGCATATACTAAATTCTTATAATGCATCATCTCTTTGAATCTTAACCACCTTTAGAGATACCATTATACAACTTTACAGATGAGGAAATAAGTGATTATATATAACCCCTGGGTTACCCAGCTTACCAGTGGCAGAGTTGAAACTAGGGAGTTTGAGTCTAGAAAATGCTCTTAATTCCCATGATAAGGGCAAGAGAATCTTGATATGTGATGGTGTGTCCTTGTTTAACATTTATAAGATCGTATAGCAAATAGTGGTTAGGGTTCTAGCTCTCCCACTTACTGGCTGTGATATTGGTCAGTTAGGCTCAAGAATCTGTCTCAGAAAGATAGTAACTGCTCAAATTATAGCTTATATCACTTACGGCAATCCAGAATTAAAGCAGGCAGTAATTAAGGTGGAAAAGCCTTCAGTCACTTTTAAAAGTGGCAGGCTCACTTCAGTTGGATAAAGTCCTACCACAGCACACAGAAACAACTAGAGAGAAAATAAGACTTACGGCCCTAGAAGAAATCAAAGAACAAGGATGCTGCATTGTACCTTTTAATTGCATGGGTAGTTTTAAATAAATGGAGAAAGCACCTTTCAGAAGCTACACTAGCAGGAAAAAATTCCATCAAGCATTTACATAGTAAATTTCTAGTTTCACAAAAGATTCTTGATCTTACTTGAAGTATACGTGAGGGAAAGAGCCCCCTCAGCAGGTGTTCTCTTTGCTTACAGAAGCAAACTAAGGGACCTAAAATTGGAGGCAAGCCAGGATGCCAAAAAGGGGGAAGAGAAATGATAAAGAACCATTCATAAATTCTACTTCAAGACATTTGTCTAATGACCCTTACATAATAAGTATTTTAGGGCAAACTACCACCCTTTTAAGATAAAAGTACAATCTTAAAAGCTGTAGTTCTCAATTATAGTAATATTTCTTAATTACAGTAATATGTCTCAATACTTTGGACTGCTGGATGTCAAAAGACAGTACCTGGGGCTCATCTATGAGATCTGAACAAATACTTGAAAGGAATTCTCTAGGACTGTGTACTCTCTATTTTGGCTTTTTGAATGAAGCACAGGCAGGCTTCCCTGCTATCCTCCAGGCAGTGTAATAGTCAAGGAAAAGGGCAACAGTACTGGATCATTCCTTAGACACTAATCAGCTGGGGAAAAAGTTCATTGGCAAAAGTGTCCTCCCAAGAATGGTTTACACCAAGCGGAGAGGACATGTCACTGAAGGGGGAAAGGGAGCCCCCATATCCACAGTCACTGTAAGCATCCAGTAGGCAGGAAGATGGTTTCGGGCAGTGGCTGGATGAAAGCAGATTTGAGATACCCAGCTCTGGAATGAGGTCATCTTCTACAGGTTCTTCCTTCACTGAGACAATGAATTCAGGGTGATCATTCTCTGAGGGGCTGAGAGGTGCTTCCTCGATTTTCACTACCACATTAGCTTGGCTCTCTGTCTCAGAGGGTATCTCTAAGACCAGGGGCTTGGTATATATGTGGTCAAAACGAATTAGTTCATTAATGGCTTCCAGCTTGGCTGATGACGTCCCCACTGACAGAGAAAGGGAGGCTGGTAAGGAACTGGGTCCTTCTGGGTAGACCTCTGGGAGCTCCTCCAGGCTGGCAGACTCTGGGGAAGGGCATTTGAAGAACATGACTGGGTCCAAGTTGTCCAGAATGCCCAACAGGATATCAGACTGCAAGAGGCAAAAATTAAATGACGTACAACTGTCAGAATACTATGGAAAATCGAACTGGAACACTTTGTACTGGATTCCATAATGTAAATTAGTCATTATGTGATTAAAATGACCTCAGGACCCACCAGACCCATTTATCTACACTTCACTCCATGTCCTATATTACCTGGAACTAGGAAGGTAGTTGATGTTCACCTCTAACCCCACCAAAAACTAACTTCAACCCTCATCTGTCTAGTTAGGGATGTCAAGCATCAAACAGATGTAATTAACTGGTTATATAGCTCTTTAATAAGTCAGAATGATCCCCACCTCTGAATCTGAAGAGTCAATACCGCCAGAATCCATGGGGAGATGTTCTGGAGGGGTGACAACTGGGCCTGCACCTGCTGCAGAGGTGCACGTAGTCTGAGTGCTGCGGACTCAGCAGACCCGGCCACTGGCCTCACTCCATTCCCCTGGGAGGAAAGACCAAAGTGAATAAACAGCTTCAAGTTCCCAAGGAAATGCTTGCTAGACCGCTGTGATTCTCAGCTTTCAAGAAAACTAGAAAACCGTTCTTTAGAGCTGAAATCTTTCCCTAACCATTGTTATTTCCATTTTTAAGTCCTCAAGAGATGAGAAAAGGGAGGTAAGATTTCCTTATACATTTCCCTCACAATGAAACATTTTTCCTTCTCCAGGCAAAGATTCAAGCAGAACTGACAAATAACATCTTATCTTGCTCTTCTCAATAATAATAATGTTCTTAGATAATAAAGTTCTTTTTTTTTTTTTTTTTTTTTTAGACGGAGTCTTGCTCTGCCACCCAGGCTGGAGTGCAGTGGCCGGATCTCAGCTCACTGCAAGCTCCGCCTCCCGGGTTCACGCCATTCTCCTGCCTCAGCCTCCCAAGTAGCTGGGACTACAGGCGCCCGCCACCTCGCCCGGCTAGTTTTTTGTATTTTTTAGTAGAGACGGGGTTTCACCGTGTCAGCCAGGATGGTCTCGATCTCCTGACCTCGTGATCCGCCCGTCTCGGCCTCCCAAAGTGCTGGGATTACAGGCTTGAGCCACCGCGCCCGGCCTAGATAATAAAGTTCTATAGCAATTTAAACCTAGAATCTTTTTTATAAGTAATTCTTTTCTTTTTTTTTGAGACGGAGTTTTGTTCTTGTTGCCCAGGCTGGAGTGCAATGGCGTGCTCTTGGCTCACTGCAATCTCCGCCTCCTGGGTTCTAGCAATTCTCCTGCCTCAGCTTCCCGAGCACCTGGGATTACAGGCAGGTGCCACTACGCCTGGCTAATTTTGTATTTTTAGTAGAGATGGGGTTTCTCCATGTTGATCAGGCTGGTTTCGAACTCCTGACCTCTGGTGATTCACCACCTCGGCCTCCCAAAGTGCAGGAATTACAGGCGTGAGCCACCGCACCTGGCCAAGTAATTCTTTAAATTCATCCTGAACATTACGTTCACAGAGTAAAACTGCGCTATTGTCAATTTTAGACCATTTGATTGTTGTCAATGAATTTGCCTTATCTATATACTAAAACTCATATACCACCCTTCTCTTACCACAGAGGTATCACTATCACAAAGAATCCTTTCCCCTATTCATTAATATTCATCAAAGGACTATTTTAATTTTAGTAGCATTCAAAGTCTGGTTTGAGTAGCTCTCTTACGTTGGTTCTCCTTAATGATTGCATGGTAATCTTGTTGGCTACTGCATTTGTTAGTACTTGTTCTTAGAGAGCCATGTAACTTGTTTTCATTATTAGATCTTAGTACTGTTCACTACACACTTAAAAAATGAGTAAGTGTCAAGTGCTTTTAGGGGAAGAACACTCTGCCTGCATGAAAATGTCTTAAAACTGAAGGAGGCCGGGCGCGGTGGCTCACGCCTGTAATCCCAGCACTTTGGGAGGCCGAGGCGGGCGGATCACAAGGTCAGGAGATCGAGACCACGGTGAAACCCCGTCTCTACTAAAAATACAAAAAATTAGCCGGGCGCGGTTGTGGGCGCCTGTAGTCCCAGCTACTCGGGAGGCTGAGGCAGGAGAATGGCGTGAACCTGGGAGGCGGAGCTTGCAGTGAGCTGAGATCGCGCCACTGCACTCCAGCCTGGGCTGGGCGACAGAGCGAGACTCCGTCTCAAAAAAAAAAAAAAAAACTGAAGGAAAATTTCAAGAACGCTCTTGATCAGAAGTCCAGACTGTAAACATAATCACTGGGTCATGTTACTTGGAACCAGTTCTCACATGAGGCACCAAATAAAGGAGATGATTTACCTTGGCTTCCACCTCCTCTTTAGCAACCAGGGCATCCATCCCCAGGCGCTGTCTTAACTCCTGGTTCTCAACTACAAGGCCGTGAGTTTTCTCTCGTAAAAGCTGATTTTCTAGCAAAAGTTTTTGGTTCTGGAAGAAAGTTCATAAGAGGCTATTAAAACAATTATTTCAGTTAAGAATCTACCTGATTCAGTATAATTGGTCTCCTTTCCTTCTTGAGCTTTTGGAAAATTCTATGCTTGTGGTGTTCACAGTAGGTTTTAGAAAGCTAGGCCATAATTATGGAAAAGCAAGCTACTTAATAAGTGCCACTTCACGGGGTCAAGAATAACACACTGCTTCCAACTACCAATACTGACTTCAGCAAAGTGTGACTTGTGGCTTTAATGTAGATATAATTTTTATTTTATTTTATTTTTTTGAGACGGAGTCTCCCTCTGTTGCCCAGGCTGGAGTGCAGTGGCACAATCTCAGCTCACTGCAAGCTCTGCCTAATTTTTTGTATTTTTAGTAGAGATGGGGTTTCACCATGTTAGCCAGGATTGTCTCCATCTCCTGACCTCGTGATCCGCCCGCCTCCGCCTCCCAAAGTGCTGGGATTACAAGCGTGAGCCACCGTGCCTGGCCCATAATTTTTTAATTTTAAATTATCTTGGCCAGGCACAGTGGCCCATGCTTGTAATCCTAACACTTTGGGAGGCCGAGGCGGGTGGATCACCTGAGGTCAAGAGTTCAAGACCAGCCTGGCCAACATGGCAAACTCCGTCTCTACTAAAAAATACAAAAATTAGCTAGCCAGGTGTGGTGGTGGGTGCTGTAATCCCAGCTAATCTGGAGGCTGTAGCAGGGAGAATTGCTTGAACCTGGGAGGCAGAGGTTGCAGCGAGTCAAGATTGTACCACTGCACTCCAGCCTGGGCAACAGAGTAAGACTCTATCTCAATAATAATAATAATATTTAAAAAAAAACTATCTTGAACTGGCAGGTAATAATAAAAGTGGTAGTGATGACTATAAATCCAAAAAAAAAAAAAAAAACAAAAAAAAACCTGCTCCTGACTCATGAGTCTTAGAAGAACCAACTAATGATTAAAACTTTAAAAAGAACAATATATGCAAATTGACCAAGGGGTTAAAAATATATATAAATAATCTCTATGTGTTCAAGATGTGTAATTGGCAACAATTTAAGATTAAATAACAGGTGGACCCTAGAGGGGGAAAGGAACCTTTAGTGAATTTCTGGCCAAGCCAGGAAGAATGTAAAGTTTAAGCAATTATTTCCTATTAGCCCTTGCTAATTTCTTACTACAAACTCACTAAACATTGTTGAATCCATCTACTTTGAGACACATCTAGCACCAAATGCCACAAAGTCAATCACTTCTGCCCTCAACAAGCTTCACCACTTCACCAACTACCTACCTGTCCTAACTTAGATTAACCTTTTTTTTTTTTTTTTTTTGGAGACAGGGCTTCCCCCTCTGTCACCCAGGCTGGGGTGCAGTGGTACGATCTCATGATCTCAGCTCACTGCAACCTCCGCCTCCTGGGTTCAATTGATTCTCATGCCTCAGCCTCCTGAACAACTGGGATTACAGGTGCCTGCCAGGACACCCGGCTAATTTTTATAGTTTTAGTAGAGATGGGGTTTCACCATGCTGGCCAGGTTGGTCTCGAACTCCTGATCTCAAGTGATCTGCCCACCTTGGCCTCCCAAAGTGCTGGGATTACAGGTGTGAGCCCCTGTGCCCAGCCACCTTTTTTTTTTTCTTGAGCCAGTCTCACTCTGTTGCCCAGGCTGGAGTGCAATGGTGCGATCTCAGCTCACTGCAACCTCCCTCTCCCAAGTTCAAACAATCCTTCCACCTCAACCTCCCAAGTAGCTGGGACTACAGGCATGCACGCTTGGGGTTTTTGTTGTTGTTGTTGTTTTTGGTATATTTTTGGGTAGAGATGCGGTTTTACAATGTTGACCAGGCTGGTCTCAAACTGCTGGCCTCAAGTGATCTGTCCATCTCGGGCTCCCAACGTGCTGGGATTACAGGCGTGAGCCACCACGCCCAGCCTAGTTTAACTTTTAATCACATATTCAATTGTATTCTAATAGGGGCTGAAACAACTTGGGATGGGAAGCAAATATCAGAACATTTACCAAGGAAGGATATACAATGGGTAAAAGAGTTTGACCTTAAGTAGTTTTACCTCTTCTTCTAAATCTACCACTTGCTGTTCCAGCTCACTCATTCGAGCTTTCTTTCGATCTCTGGCAGTCTGAGCTGCTACTCTGTTTTTCAGTTTCCTGAGAAAAGGAACATACCACACTGAGTCATTTCAAACCTTATTTATGTCTTTATTTGAAAACTTGACCAGCTGGTGCTTTCATTTTTATTTACAGTATGAGACAGACTAATGATAAAATACACTTCAGGTTCCTCCCCTCAATAAAACAAAATAAAAAATAGTCTGTCAATCTAGCTAGAAGACCTGCTTTATTCTCTTCCATATTGCATCATCCGCCCACCTCAGACTCATCCCCGTCACAGCACTGGGGCTGGACACACACACACTATTCATCTTGCATCATAAGGAACTTTCCTTTTTCCCCATCTATTCCCCCGCTGCTTCCTGTCTCCAATTCTCTTAAACAGGATCCAGCCTGGCCTCATTAATCCAGTGAAGGCTGCAATCTTGCTATGACATCAACCCTCCGTCCCCAAGCCCAATTTAGAAAAGGGAGAGGCTGATGCCACTCCCTGATCTCTAGTGTTGAGATCCTAGGCAGTGACCTGCTGATGGGCCCGTGTCTGTTGGAGGAGACACTTTTTAAGAATTAATTGAACTCAGAGGAGACACTTCATAAATCACAGAAGGCACAATGATCACAAAAGAGTGAACACTTACGGAGGACTACGTGCTAGGCACATTATATGCAAGTCTCAATCTCCCCAAAGACCTCATGAAGTAGGTTCCATTTTAATAACGCAGATACTGAGCTAGACCAGTGAGCCTCGCAGAGCTCCCAGCCCTTTCAACAGCTCTGTTATTTCAGCTCCGCGCCTCTCCAGAAACAGAAGTAAACCAAAACAGATTATTCGACTTCATGTCACAGTCCGAGTTCAGAGAGGCTGAACCACCGGTCTGCGGCCACACAGCAAGAGGGCCTGGAAGACAGGTGCCCGCATCCCCACCTCTGGTCATCTCTAACGAGAGAGTTAAAAAGCACAGAAAAGAGCCCTGGGCCGCCCTGGGTTCCCGGCGAGGCGGATCCAGTCAGTCCGGGCTTCCTGCCCCGCCCCGCGCCACGCTGGCACCGACCCGCCAGGCCAAAGGCGCCGGAGCCCTGGGGGACCGCCAGTGTTGGGTCCCCGCTCCCAGCCCCAGCCCCAGCTCCAGCCCCTGCCCCAGTCCCGGCTTCAGATCTGGCCCCAGACCCCGGCCCCTCGCCCACCTCCTCAGCGCCTTCTCCTCGGGGCTCAGATGCGTGAGGCGCTGCCGCTTGCGCGCCTGGGGCGGCCCCCCGCTCGCTGCCTCCGGGCTGGCCCCTCTCTGGGCTGGCACCATGAGCGGCAGGGCCTGGCCGGCCGGGGCTCCGGCGGAGGCGGGCTGCCCCGACAGAAGCAGTACTTTAGGGGCCCCGTCGGCCGGACTCGGTGCGGCTGCCACCACCACCATAGCTCGAGACTACGCACCGCGCGCCGCCGCCGCCGCCGCCCAGCCGTCAGCCCAGACGCGCCCGGCCTTTCTACGGTCGTGGCCCTCCGCGATTAGCCAGCGCCGCGTGACGCACGGCCGAGCTCGGCGTCCATTGGCCCGGCCTGCCCGGCGGGGCGTATCAGGGGCGTGACTATGGAGTCCGGAGTGGCAGCGGCAGTGTGGCCAAAGGTAACTGGGGTCATTTTCCGCGGGGGCGTGCGTGTTCTCAGCAAACGGATTTTCCCCCCTTAAGCGGACTTATTTCCATCCGGAGTGACAGAATTTAATTTCAAACCGAGAGATTTCCAGACGAATTTTTACTGGGACTAACAGAGAATTACCTCAGCCTGGTAACATTTCATCTTGTGCGCCACTTCGGGCTCGGAGTGGAGCCAAAAGTCAAGTTAGAGCGCAGTTGGGCCTTGGGTTCGAAAAAAGACTGGACAGAAGTTTCAGTGAGCCAAGCTCGCGCCACTGCAGCCACTGCATTTCGGCCTGGGCGACAGAGCGAGACTCCGTCTCAAAAAAAAGAAAAAGAAAAAAGCCTAGGGCCGGGCGCAGTGGCTCAAGCCTATAATCCCAGCACTTTGGGAGGCCGAGACGGGCGGATCACGAGGTCAGAAGATCGAGACCATCCTGGCTAACACGGTGAAACCCCGTCTCTACTAAAAAATACAAAAAACTAGCCGGGCGAGGTGGCGGGCGCCTGTAGTCCCAGCTACTCGGGAGGCTGAGGCAGGGGAATGGCGTAAACCCAGGAGGCGGAGCTTGCAGTGAGCTGAGATCCGGCCACTGCACTCCGGCTTGGGCGACAGAGCGAGACTCTGTCTCAAAAAAAAAAAAAAAAAAAAAAGCCTAGAAAGAAATTCTGCGGAATAAAAGTCTTTAGGAAATGAGATCGTGCCCTTTAAAACTAAGTTTAACAATAGTGAGGGCTTAATAAACGATAGGTGTTGTCTCTGGGTTGAGGGGGAATATCTATAATTTTAGTTTTTCGTTTGTTTTTTTATTTTATTTTTTATTTTTATTTTTATTTTTATTTTTTGACCGGAGTCTCCCTCTGTCATCCAGGCTGGAGTGCAGTGGCGTGATCTCGGCTCACTGCAACTTCGCCTCCCGGATTCATAGCAATTCTGACTCAGCCTCCGGAGTAGTTGGGACTACAGGCGCCCGCCACCACACACGGCTAATTTTTTGCATTTTTAGTAGAGGCGGGGTTTCACCGTGTTAGCCAGGATGGTCTCCTGACCTCGTGGATCCGCTTGCCTTGGCCTCCCAAAGTGCTGGGATTACAAGCGTCAGCCACTGCGCCCAGCCTACTGTTATTTTAAATGAGGGGACAGGAAACATCACGTGTAGAGACTGAGACCCCAGGATTGACCCTGAACCGCCTCTCCGAGGGGATGTCGAGGCTCCTGCCTGGCCATTGTGGCGTGAAGGTGGCCAGGTGTTTGTGAAAGAGGGGCCGCCAGAGAGCAGCACCGGAGCGATTTATACACACGAATATTAACATGGAAAAGTCTGAGAAACTCCCCCAAATATGCATGTCCACTTTTTTGAAGCAAATTACAAAATGTGAAATTCCCCAGAAATACACAGCAATACTTTCTCTAACAAGTAATTATTGCTTCCTCCTCTGCGGCCAGCACTATTCCAGGTTCTAGGGGTGCAAAGAGTAGTAAGACTGCTACCTGGTATTTGGAAGATATGCAAAAAGTGAAATGTTAAGATAGCAGGTTCCTAAGTAATTCTTTAGTGTTATTAAGTCAGATTAGCTGGTCAATTGTATTTTGGTAGGGAGGGAACAGGATGGGAAAAAGGAACTAAAAGCAAGTCCGTCTGTTGATATCTAGACCCTCTAAAGGGTTTTTCCCAGGACTGGGCCATGAGTCTCCTAACATGTGTTTTCACCCTCCATGTTGGGAGGGAAACCAATAATTTTTTTTAATTGGGCTGTCCCAACTCCAGAGCCTCCTGAGCAGGTTCTGTCCTGTGGGTTGGAAAAGAGGTGGGGGTGATTGGAGTCTCTGCAGGACCAAGAAACCAAGTTCCTGTTTAACTCTCATCAGCTTGGGCCACCTGGGTTCTGATGTGCCTTCAGATGTGGGGAGACTTACTCCTGGCCTCTGAAACGTTTTGGGAGAAGTCTGGAGGTGTCTTCTAGTTGAGACCTACAGCTTCATATTAAAAGACCTTGGAAAGCTGTAAGAGGCTCTTAGAAAAGTCATGTCATGCCACCTTTTACCTTTTATTTATTTTTTGATGCTTTTTTTTTTAAACTGGGTTTTGCCATGTTGCCTAGGCTGGAACTCCTAGGCTCAAGCAATCCTCCTGCCTTGGCCTCCCAAAGTGCTGGGATTGCAGGCAGGAGCCACAGCACTCGGCCCCTTTTATTTATTAAGTGAACATGTATTAACGCCAAGAGAATGTCTTGCACTGTGTGAGAAAGAAGATTCTGGAGGACCCTTTTTAGTCCTGCAGGGTGAAGTGAGTAACTGAGTAGAGAAAGCACAGGGTGCGGGATAGGGAAAAAAGGTTTATGAATTGCACTTTGGTCTTAGTTAATGGGATATTGAAATTCACTTCCCCAGCTTGCTTTCAAGATTTTTGTATTTTTGACAAACACTTTAAGTCATACTAAAAACAATAATTTGACCCACTGCAGATTGCTGTCCATGAAGTCTTGAACATGTGAGTCCAAACCCTTGGACAGTGTCATATCCTCTCTATAAGATGAGCCTGGTAATTCTTGCATCAGGCACCATCAGTGTTTTAAAACATTTACTAGGCACCTGTGATAAGAGCTATAATATATATAAAATATGGCTGGGCACGGTGGCTCACGCCCCGAGGCAGGCGGATCACGAGGTCAGGAGATCGAGACCATCCTGGCTAACACAGTGAAACCTCGTCTCTACCTAAAAAAAAAAAAAAAAAAAAATTAGCTGGGTGTGGTGGCTGGCACCTGTAGTCCCAGCTACTCGGGAGGCTGAGGCAGGAGAATGGCGTGAACCCGGGAGGCGGAGCTTGCAGTGAGCCGAGATCACGCCACTGCACTCCAGCCTGGGCGACAGAGCGAGACCCCGTCTCAAAAATAAAAAATAAAATATATATATATATACAAAGTTCTCAGTCTTTGAGGCCCGGTATGGTGGCTCACATCTGTAATCCCAGCACTTTGGGAGGCCAAAGTGGGTGGAGCACCTGAGGTCAGGAGTTCGAGAGCAGCCTGGCCAACATGGTGAAACCCCATCTCTACTAAAAATACAAAAATTAGCCGGACAGAGTGGGGGTGCCTGCAATCCCAGCTACTGGGGAGGCTGAGGCAGGAGAATTGCTTGAACCTGGGAGGTGGAGGTTGCAGTGAGCCAAAATCATGCCATTGCACTCCAGCCTGGGCAACAGAGTGAGACTCTCTCAAAAAAAAAAAAAAAAAAAAGCCTTATTCAGAAAGAATCAATCAGGAAAGCGTGAGCAAAACAGGAACAGAAATAAACAGGCATTCCAGAAAAGATAAGGGAAAATAGAAAAACACTGTAAGCTGGTAAGCAGAAAACAGAAAATAACATGGCAAGAATAAGTCCAAATATATAAACAATAAAACATAAATGTGAATGGGTTATATTATCTTCTTAATCATGCTGTTTTGTTTTATGTGTATCTCTTATAAACAACATATAGCTGGCTTTGGGGTTTCTCAATCAGAGCTTCTCTCTTTTAAGAAGAGAATAAAGCATTCGTATTTATTTTTGATTACTTACATATTTGGACTTATTTCTGCCATGTTATTTCACATGTTCTGTTTACTATGTTTCTCAAGTCAGGAGGATTGCTTGAGGCCAGGAGTTCAAGACCAGGCTGGGCAACATACTGAGACCTCATCTCTACAAAAAATAAAAAAAAATTAACCAGGTGTGGTGACTTGCACCTGTAGTCCCAGCTGCTCAGAAGACAGAGGTGGTAAGATCTCTTGAACCCAGGAGTTTGAGGCTGCAGTAAGCTATGAGCTATGATTGAACCATTGCACTCCAACCTGGGAGACTGAATGAGCTCCTGCCTCTGAAAAACAAAAATTAAAAAAAAAAAAAAAGGAAATGGCTTACCAGCCATTTTTATGTTTATGGAAATGATTATGGAAAGAAAGCATATGTGGCAATATTAATATGAGACAAAATAGAATTTATGGTAAAGGCATTAAAAGGACAAAGAAGGGTATTTCATGTTGATTGAAGGTACAAGTTACCACATGTACATCTTTATGAACACAGCAACATAATTTTGAAATGTATAGGCCTAGCATGGCGGCTCACACCTGTAATCCTAGCACTTTGGGAGGCCAAGGCGGGCAGATCACCTGACCAGCCTGGTCAACATGGTGAAACCCCGTCTATACTAAAAATACAAAAATTAAAAATTAACTGGGCATGGTGGCATGCACCTGAAATCCCAGCTACTGAGGAGGCTGAGGCACAAGAATTGCTTGAACCTGGGAGGCGGAGGTTGCAGTGAGCCACGATCAAGCCCCTGCACTCCAGCCTGGGTGAGGGACAGAGCAAGACTCCGTCTCAAAAAAAAAAAAAAAAAAAAGGCCAGGCGCGGTGGCTCAAGCCTGTAATCCCAGCACTTTGGGAGGCCGAGACGGGCGGATCACGAGGTCAGGAGATCGAGACCATCCTGGCTAACATGGTGAAACCCCGTTTCTACTAAAAAAAATACAGAAAAATACTAGCCGGGCGAGGTGGCGGGCGCCTGTAGTTCCAGCTACTCGGGAGGCTGAGGCAGGAGAATGGCGTAAACCTGGGAGGCGTAGCTTGCAGTGAGCTGAGATCTGGCCACTGCACTCCAGCCTGGGTGACAGAGCGAGACTCCGTCTCAAAAAAAAAAAAAAAAAAAAATTAGCTGGTCTTAGTAGTGTGCACTTGTAGCCCCAGCTACTCAGGAGGCCAAGGTGGGAGAATCATTTGAGCCCAGAAGATTGAGGCTGCAGTGAGCCAATGCATTCAAGCCTGGGCGACAGAGTAAGATCCTGTCTCAAAAGAAAAAACAAAAGAAAATCGGCCAGGCACCGTGACTCACGCCTGTAATCCCAGCACTTTGGGAGGCCGAGGCAGGTGGATCATCTGAGGTCAGGAGTTAGAGACCAGCCTGGCCAACATGGCGAAACCCCATCTCTACTAAAAATAACAAAAATTAGCTGGGCATGGTAGCAGGTGCCTGTAATCCCAGCTACTCAGGAGGCTGAGGCAGGAGAATCGCTTGAACCTGAGAGGGTGAGGTTGCAGTGAGCCGAGATCATGCCATTGCACTCCAACCTGGCAACAAGAGTGAAACTCTGTCTCAATAAAAGAAAGAAAAGAAAATAAGTGTATAAAACAAAGACTGAAATGATGAAAATGATTGATCCACAAATCACAGTGGGAGACAAATACAACTCTCAGAATCAACAGAGGGAGCAGACAGAAAAGATTTGAACAGCACAACTTTCCTCCCAACCAAGGGCTTGGATTTTTTTCTTTTTTTCAAGATGGAGTCTTGCTCTGTCTTGAATGGAATGCAGTGGCACAATCTCAGCTCACTGCAACCTTCACCTCCCAGGTTCAAGCAATTCTCCTGCTTCAGCCTCCCGAGTACCTGGGATTACAGGTGCCTGCCACCACACCCAGCTAATTTTTGTTTTTTTAGTAGAGACGGGGTTTCACCATGTTGGACAGGCTGGTCTAGAACTCCTGACCTTGTGATCCGCCCGCCTCAGCCTCCCAAAGTGTCGGGATTACAGGTGTGAGCCACAGTGCCCAGCCAGACCTATGTTTTTTCAATCAAGAAACATTCCCACTTTATTTATTTATTTATTTATTTATTTATTTTGAGACGGAATCTCGTTTCGTTACCCAGGCTGGAGTGCAATGGCATGATCTCAGCTCACTGCAACCTCTGACTCTTGGGATCAAGTGATTCTCCCGCCTCAGCTTCCCGAGTAGCTGGAATTACAGGCACACGCCACCAAGCCTGGTTAATTTTTGTATTTTTAGTAGAGACAGAGTTTCACCTTGTTGGCCAGCCTGGTCTGGAACTCCTGACCTCAGGTGAGCCACCTAAGTTGGGCTCCCAAAGTGTTGGGATTATAGGCATGAGCCACGGGACCTAGCGAAATCTTTGTATTTTCATTTCCCTAGAGTAAATACCTAGAAGTGGAATTGTAGTATCATATGGTAAGTACTATGTTTACATTTTTTAGAAACTTAGCAGCTTTCCAAAGTGGCTATAGGTTATGCCATTTTACATTCCCACCAGTGATGTACTGCTTTATTATATTGCTAAAGAGTAAATTGTTATTTAACTCTTTCATGGTTGTCCAACTTTTTATTGTTTATGTTGTATGTTTTTCCCAACTGGATTTCAACAAGCTCATTAGATGCTAGAAGCTAGGATTAATCGTGGTTACGTTTTGTGTGTGTTCTGTGCATACGATAGTGCTGAGTACATACTAGGCATTCAATAAATATTTTTGAATGACTATTGAATGGTTAGATTATCTGCAATATGCTTTATTTTATTTTATTTTATTTTATTTTGAGACAGGGTCTTACTCTGTCACCCAGGCTGGAGTGCAGTGGCATGATGTCGGCTTACTGCAACTTTCGTCTCCCAGGTTCAAGTGATTCTCCTGTCTCAGCCTCCTGAGTAGCTGGGATTACAGGCATGCACCATCATGCCTGGCTAATTTTTTTTGTTTGTATTTTCAGTAGAGATGGGGTTTTGTTATGTTGGCCAGGCTGATCTTGAATTCCTGACCTCAGATGATCTACCCGCTTCACCCTCCCAAAATGCTGGAATTACAGGCGTGAGCCACCGCTCCCAGCCAAATGTACTCTTTTTTTTTTTTTTTTTTTTTTGAGACGGAGTCTTGCTCTATCGCCCAGGCTGGAGTGCAGTGGCGCAATCTCAGCTCACTGCAACCTCCGCCTCCTTGGTTCACGCCATTCTCCTGCCTCAGCCTCCCGAGTAGCTGGGACTATAGGCGTTCGCCACTACGCCCAGCTAATTTTTTGTACTTTTAGTAGAGACGGGGTTTCACTGTGTGAGCCAGGATGGTCTCAATCTCCTGACCTCGTAATCCGCCCGCCTCAGCCTCCTGAAGTGCTGGGATTACAGGCGTGAGCCACCGTGCCCGGCCCTTTTTTTTTTTTTTTTTTGAGACGGAGTCTTACTCTTGTTGCCCAGGCTGGAGTGCAATGGTGTGATCTCGGCTCACCCCAACCTCTGCCTCCGGGTTCAAGCGATTCTCCTGCCTCAGCCTCCCAAGTAGCTGGGATTACAGGCATGCGCCACCACGCCTAGCTAATTTTGTATTTTTAGTAGTGATAGGGTTATTCCATGTGGGTCAGGCCGGTCTTGAACTCCCGACCTCAGGTGATCCACCTGCCTCAGCCTCCCAAAGTGCTGGGATTACAGGCGTGAGCCACGGCGCCCTGTCCCGAATGTACTCATTTTAAAGCACTAATTTTAAAACAGTCGTAGTTACCTGCACAGCACCTATTATACTTTTTCTTCCTTATTAAAAAAAAATTTTGTTCAAGATGCCCACTTGAAAACACTCAGCTTCCAGACTCCCTTGAGGTTATGGATAGTTATGTAATGTGGTTCAGGCCAATGTATACATATGTGGAAGTTCTAGACACAGACGATTCCAGGAAAGTTTGTTAAATGGAGGAGTCTCAACTGGGAAGGCTTTCACCTTTTGCCTATTGCTCTTTTCCTTTTTTCTCCTCTTCCTTCCCTGGAATGCTGATGAAACTTCCAAATATCGAGAGGTTCAGCTGCCATCTTGCAAATATGCGGATTGGAGTCACATGCTAAGGATGTCAGAGGGGAAAGACAGAAGGAGTCTGGGCTCCTGATGGCACCATGGAGTGGCCATTTAGCCCTAGACTGCCCATTTCCAGATGTCACATTACATAAGAATTATAAATGCTGTGGTAGCTGGGTTCTTGTTACATGCCATTAAATACAGTCTTCGCTTTTACTGACAATTTTTTTTTTTTTTTTTTTTTGAGATGGAGTTTTGCTCTTGTTGCCCAGGCTGGAGTATAATGGCGCAATCTCGGCTCACTGCAACCTCCACCTCCCAGGTTTAAGTGATTCTCCTGCCTCAGTCTTCCCAAGTAGCTGGGATTATAGGCATGCACCACCATGCTCAGCTAATTTTGTATTTTTAGTAGAGATGGGGTTTCTCCATGTTGGTCAGGCTGGTCTCAAACGCCCGACCTCAGGTGATCAGCCTGCCTTGGCCTCCCAAAGTGTTGGGATTACAGGCGTGAGCCACCGCGCCCGGCTTACTGACCATTTTACCTGCCACACTGCCCTTTGTTAGATTTCCCAAGTACCGTCTTTGTTCTCATGAATAAGCTACTAGCACTGCTGAGGAACAAGTAGGCTTGAGCAGGGCAACTAGAAGTAGGTGAGTCCCAGGGACACAATTTTTGTCAGTGACACTTTCTTCTGATACCAGTAAAAGAGGTGAGTCATACCACATTATAGCATCACTATTTTGTGAATGGGAAAATTGAGGTTCAAAGGGAAAAAATAATCAACTTAAGCCTACAGATTACGTCTCCAGCTTATCTGTCCATCCCTCATTCCAGTCTTACCATTTCCCTGAATTATTCTTCTCTGTTTAGTTTGCCTAGTAAACCCCATTTCTTCTGTTTGTTTAAACTACAGTTTCTCAACCTCAGTGTTACTGACATGTGGGGCTGGACAATTCTTTATGGTGAGGGACAGCCCTGTCCCTTGTAGGATGTTTAACACTATCCCTGGCCTCTGCCCACGAGATGCCAGTGGCACCGCTCCCCTCCTCCAAGTTGTGACAATCAAAATTGTCCTTGGACACTGCAGAATGTCCCCTGGGGGCCAAGATCTTCCCCATTGAGATCACTGCTCTAAAGTCAGGTCAAATACCACTCCAGTCTATACCTGCTTTATTCCCACATGTCCGCTACTAACTTCCAGCATAACAGCTACAGCACTGTTACCTGTCTGTATCTCCACATTACACTGTATGGTCCTTGAAGGCTCTTTGACTCATTTCTGCATCTCCCTGTTTATTGACTAAATTAATTTTAAAATTGTTCGTGAAGCCATGTGTGGTGGCTTGTGCCTGTAGTCCTAGCTACCTGGGAGACTGAGGCAGGAGGATTGCTTGAGCTTGAGCCCAGGAGTTCATGGCTGCAGTGAGCTATGATCATGCCACTGCACTCCAACCTGGGTGACAGTGCGAGACTCTGTCTCAAAAAAAAAAAAAAAAAAGAAAAACTCTTAAATGTTTTGGGAGAGAATGAAGAGTAAATTTCTATACAATGTTTTTGTTTCCCTGATGGAATCAAAGTTGAATCAATCTTGCAGAAAATGCTGTGTACACTCTTCTCAGTTCTAATTTCCTCTAATGTTGTCATCTTAAATTATTGTGTTACAGCCAGGCACGGTGGCTCATGCCTGTAATTCCAGCACTTTGGGAGGCCAAGGTGGGCAGATCATGAGGTCAACCTGACCAACATGGTGAAACCCTGTCTGTACTAAAAATGCAAAAATTAGCTGGGCGTGGTGGCGAGCGCCTGTAGTCCTAGGTACTCAGGAGGCTGAGGCGGAAGAATCACTTGAACCCGGGAGGTGGAAGTTGCAGTGAGCCGAGATCGTGCCACTGCACTCCAGCCTGGGTAACAGAGCGAGACTCCATCTCAAAAAAAAAAAAAAAAAAAAAATTGTGTTACATTCGTCATAACCAAGAAAAGATCTTAAAAAAAAAAAAGAAAAGAAAACAACTTGAATGCATGGGACTTCATTATTCTCCAGAAATGGATGAAGTCATTTTGGTTTGCTAGTACTATTGATCCCGTATTTCCAATTTTATTAGTTATTTCTAAAGAAAGACATCTACAAACCGTTCAAATAACATTGAGACGCTGAGTATGTGGGCAGGAAATCCTCTTGGTCATGTTGACGAGTGTTTCCTTCGGTCCTGTGGCTGCCCACCCCTTTCTGGAAAAAAAGTTGCAAAACTTCCTGAAGTTCACTTGTGTGCACTTGGGTTCTAAGAAATTCAATACTTCTTTGGCACCTACAAAATGCTGCAGTTCATTTGCCCATTCAATTAAAATGACACTAAAGGGGCATGACAACAAAAGGAAAAGATTCATTCAAAAAATGTGAAGATATTGCATGGCTCTTTTTCACTTGGCACTGACCTGGCTCTGCATTTGGTTTTGCTTTTTTTTTTTTTTTTTTAAAGAAAGCACAAACTCTCCATTGTTGGTAACTATTCTTTATGCTGAGGTTCAAAGGTAGCAAGAGAAGCAAGCTTTATCTTGTTTGAGAGAAGCTTAGCCGGGTCACGCCTGTAATCCCAGCACTTTGGGAGGTTGAGGTGGGTGGATCCCTTGAACCCAGGAACTCAAGACCAGCCTGGGCAACATGGTGAGACCCCATCTCTACAAAAAATACAAAAACTTAGCCAGCCATGGTGGCGTGCACCTGTAGTCCCAGTTTCTCAGGAGGCTGAGGTGGGAAAAACACCTGAGTCCAGGAAGTCGAGGCTGCAGTGCGCTGTGATCATGCCACTGCATTCCAACCTGGGCGACAGAGACCCTGTCTCGAAAGAAGTTTAAGTGTTGCAAGCCCCCTTCATTATTCCTATAAGAAAGAAAACCAGTTCATTGGTACTGAAATTTTAAACTTTTTATTTTGGCATAATTTAAATGTACAGAAAAGTTTTTTTTTTCTTTTTTCTTTTCTTTTGAGACGCAGTCTCGCTCTGTCACCCAGGCTGGAGTGCAGTGGCACAATCCCAACTCACTGCAACCTCCTAGTAGAGACGGGGTTTCACCATGTTGGCCAGGCTGGTCTTGAATTCCTGACCTCACATGATCCACCCACCTCTCAAAGTTCTGGGATTATAGATGTGAGCTCTGCCAAATGTACAGAAATGTTTCAAAGCTAGCACAGATAATTATCAGGCATGCCCTCACCCAGTTCCGGTTTCCCCTAACGTTACCAGCTTACACCACTGTGGCACATTTGTCAAAACTGAGAAACCAACACTGACACATTGCTAGGAACTAAACTCTAGTCTTTATTTGGATTTCACCAGTTTTTCCTTTAATGACCTTTTTCTGTTCCAGGATCCTGCATTGGCTTCCGGATAGTACACCTACTTTTGCAGAATATTTCATGATTAATTTCAGCAAACCATATTTATCTGAAGAGCTTAATTTACTCAAGTTCAATCTTCCCAGACATGCACCCTGGGGCTTTGACTCCAAAATGGCTACAATTGATCCCTTCCTCCCCCTTTGGTGAGGTGGCTTGGGCTTTAGGTGACGCTGAGAATTGTGCATGATCTGGCTTGTAGGATACTGAATTTCCTGAGAATGATCTAGGGACTCTCAGCATTTTAAAAAATATCCTGTTTTTGTTTTGTTGTTTTCTTTTGAGACAAAGTCTTACTCCGTCGCCCAGGCTGGAGTGCAGCAGCGCAATCTTAGCTCACCACAACTTCTGCCTCCTGGGTTCAAGTGATTATGCTGGCTCAGCCTCCCGAGTAGCTGAGACTACAGGCACCTGCCACCACACCCGGCTAATTTTTTTTTTTCGTTTTTTTTTTTTTTTTTTTTGAGACGGAGTCTCACGCTGTTGCCCAGGCTGGAGTGCAGTGGCGCGATCTCGGCTCACTGCAAGCTCCGCCTCCCGGGTTCCCGCCATTCTCCTGCCTCAGCCTCCTGAGTAGCTGGGACTACAGGCGCCCGCCACCGCGCCCGGCTAATTTTTTGTATTTTTAGTAGAGACGGGGTTTCACTGTGGTCTCGATCTCCTGACCTTGTGATCCGCCCGCCTCGGCCTCCCAAAGTGCTGGGATTACAGGCTTGAGCCACCGCGCCCGGCCTTTTTTTTTTTTTTTTGAGATGGAATCTCACTTTGTCGCCCAGGCTGGAGTGCAGTGGCCGGATCTCGGCTCACTGCAAGCTCCGCCTCCCGGGTCCATGCCATTCTCCTGCCTCAGCCTCCGAGTAGCTGGGACTACAGGCGCCCGTCACTACGCCCGGCTAATTTTTTGTATTTTTAGTAGAGATGGGGTTTCACCGTGTTAGCCAGGATGGTCTTGATCTCCTGACCTCACAATCCACCTGCCTCAGCCTCCCAAAGTGCTGGGATTACAGGCATGAGCCACCGCGCCCAGCCTTTTTTTCATATTTTTAGTAGAGACAGGGTTTCGCTTTGTTGGCCAGGCTGATCTTGAACTCTTGACCTTAAGTGATCAGCCCACCTTGGCCTCCCTAAGCACTGGGATTGCAGGCACGAGCCACTGCGCCCGGCCAAAATATCCTCTTATTTATAGCTGACTTTGCACATCTGATATTCATGTAGGATAAGATAGCAAGCTGTACTTTTTCTGTTCCTTTTTTTTTTTTTTTTTCCATGAAAACAGCCAGGATTTATGTGGTTCCAAGAGCCAACTGGGTAAAATATAGACCCATTCTGTTTTGGTGAATAAAGGTGATATGAGAAGAAAAAACCTCCAGGAACAGGGGAGGAAGTATGATTATGTTTGCCTCAGAGAACACTGGGAGAGAAACCATTCATCTTCCATTCATTCATCTTCCATTCCCAGACCTTGGAAGAATAGTCACTGTAACGTGGGGGCTAGAAGCATTGGCTTATGAAATCAACAGGCATAGGTAGGTTTTCACCTCCACCACCTAGCTAGGTAACCTTGGACAAGTTGCTTAACCTCTTTGAGCCTCAGTTTCCTTGTCTCCAAAATGAGAGCTGAGCTTTGAATAAGATCATGTATTTAACACAGCACATGAAATAGAGAAAACACATATCTGTTACCTATTATTATTTCCAAAGACAGTCCACCCTAATTACCAACAAGCATTCCCAAACTCTTCTTAGTCTATCATTAATCTCATCTTTTCTTCCATCTTTAGATATTTGGTAGCCAAGGGCTGGGCACAGTGGCTCACACCTGTAATCCCAGCACTTTGGGAGGCCAAGGCGGGTGAATTACTTGAGGTCAGGAGTTGGAGACCAGCCTGGCCAACATGGTGAAACCCCATCTCTACTAAAAATACAAAAATTAACTGGGCATGGTGTTGTGCATCTGTAATCCCAGCTATTCGGGAGACTGAGTTAGGAGAATCGTTTGAACCTAAGGAGGTAGAGGTTGCAGTGAGCTGAGATCGAGCCACTGCACTCCAGCCAGGGCAACAGAATGAGTGAGACTCTGTCTAAAAAATAAAAATAAAAGGAATTTGGTAGGAAAGAAGTTTGAGAGTTCCCAGAGGTCTACGTGAAACAGTAGGGTACTCACATCTTCAAAATATGTCTAAGTATGTATAAAATTTGATCACTGGTCACAAGCAGAAATGGGGTCCACAAAGCAGGAAAAATGTCACAGCGATGGACCTTGGATAAGCTTTCTCCAGTTTCTCCCTCCTCCGAACTGGAAACAAAATACCCATCTGACCAATAGTGGGCTGGACCTAGTTACAGGCTGCCAAGTATCTGCCCTGTTAGTGTGACCTGGAACAAAATTCCCAGCAGAGGACAGCAAACATTTGCTGAGCACAGACCTGTGACCCTACTACATGAGATTCTAGGGGCAGTGTTTGAATTACGCCATAACTGGGGGTTGGTGGCTTATGGGGAAGTGCTCTATACTAAACAAAGTGTGTGAGGCAGTCAGGCCCAGGAAAGAAGAGGTTGGCATCTGCAATTTGAAAATGTGACTCTGCTGTTTTATTTTTATTTTCAGAGACACTGTCTTGTTCTGTTGCCTGGGCTGGAGTGCAATGGTGCAATCATAGTTCACTATAACCTCAAACTCCTGGGCTCAAGTGATCCTCCCGCCTCAACCTTCTAAGCACACTGCCATACCCAGCTAATTAAAAACAAGTTTTTTTGGTTTTGTTTTTGTTTTTGGTAGAGACGCAAGTCTTGCTATGTTGCCCTGGTTGGTCATGATTTCCTGGTCCCTAGTGATCCTCCTGCCTCAGCCTCCCAAGCACACCACCAGACCTGGCTAAATTTTTTCTTCTTTAGTTATTATTTAGCTCTCTTTATAACTGGCTTATTTTTATTATTTTTTGTAGAGAAGGGGTCTTGTTATGTTAGCCTGCCTGGTCTTAAAATGTAACTCTGTTTTATACAAAACACTTATCTTTTTCCATTTGAAAACAAGTTGTATTTTCCAGCATAAAATTCCAGACTTATAGACTATAGTATAGTCCTTAGGACCCATAATGTGTCTCCAAGAACTATTTGCCAATGTCTGTACTTTCAGTGATCTGTAACCTCTAGGAGTAGTGGAGAGGTTAAGAAACTTGTCCAGGGTTACCCAGCTAGGATGTGGTGGAACTGAAAACCGACCTTTGCCTGTCTATTTCATAAGCCAATGTTTCTAGCCCCCACGTTACAGTGACTGTTCTTATAAGGTCTGGGAATGGAAGATGAATGGTTTATCCCCCAGTTTTCTCTGAGGCAAACATAATTATACTTCTTCCTTTGTTCTTGGAGGTTTTTCTCTTCTCATATCCCCTCCATTCACCAAAACAGAGTTGGGTCTATATTTTACCCAGCTGGCTCTTGGAACTGCATAAATCCTGGCTGTTTTCACTTTTTAAAAATTATGAGATTAACTACCAAACTTGAGCTGTAAGTTGTGGGTTAGCTCTTTACTCTGCTAGATAACCCAGAACAAAGTATTAACTTCTTTGAGAGCTTCCTTTTTTTCCCTTCATTGCCGTTGTGCATTTCTACCGGAAAATGTGGGAATGTGGGTGAAGGCGACCTAGCAGAGTGCCTGGCACACAGGAAGGAGCTTGTTGAATTTATAGTTCCGGGCTCCAGAACAAGGGCGGCCCATCTTAGCCTGAGCCACTCTGACTTCGCTTTAGGAAATACTGCCTAGATAGCTAAAGGAAAGTGATAGCAACTGCAACCAACTCTTTTTGAGGTCTGCCTGCCCACCAGTGGCCCCCTCAGCACATGGGAACAGTGTGTGGAGGTGCCTGGAACAGACACTGACTCAAGGGAGGTCTGTACAGAGGCAGTGTGGGTAAAGAAATGAATGCAGATTCCCCAAAAATCCAGAGGCATATGCAAGAGGAGGGGCACGGGTTCTTTTGAGTCACCTTCCAGGTGACCAGGTGCATTTACAACTCTAAGGCTCTATGAGTATGTTTTTTTCTTACCTTATAGAATAAAGGGGTAAATAAGACAGCTGCCCTGGGTATGGCTTTGGGTCAGAATAAACATTTCTCAAATTGAAGTATTTCAGTAATGTCTTGAGAAATCAGATTTGTTCAGGCTTGCTGGAAGTGCATTATTTGATTCTAAGTTTCACTTAAAAGTCTTGGGGAAGGCCAGGTATGGTGGCTCATGCCTGTAATCCCAGTACTTGAGAGGCCAAGGCAGGCAGATCGCTTGAGCCCAGGCATTCCAGCCCAGCCTAGGCAACATGGTGAAACCTCGTCTTTACAAAAAATACAAAAGTCAGCTGGGCGTGGTGACAAATGCCTGTAGTCCCAGCTACCGGGGAGGTTGGGGTGGGAAGAGGGAGGATGACTTGAGCCCAGGAGGTTGAGACTGCAGTGAGCCGATATTGTACCACTGCACTGCAGCCTGAGCAACAGAGCAAGACGCTGTCTAAACAAAACAAAACAAAAAGTCTTGGGAAAAATCACTGACAACACAGTTTTCTTTTTTTCTTTTCTTTTCTTTTTTTTTTTTTTTTTTTTTTTTTTGCTTTCTGGCTCAGGCTGGAGTGTGGTGGTGTGATCTCAGCTCATTACAACCTCTGTCCCCCGAGTTCAAGTGAATCTCCTGCCTCAGCCTCCCTAGTAGCTGGGATTACAGGTGCACGCCACCACGCCCAGCTAATTTTTGTATTTTTTTAGAGATGGGGTTTCACCAGGCTGGTCTGAAATTCCTGATCTCAGGTGATCTGCCTGCCTTGGCCCCTCAGCGTGCTGGGATTACAGGGGTGAGCCACCGCGCCCAACCGAAAACACAGCTTTCTAAAGGGATTCCTCTGGCCTGGTGCAGTGGCTCACACCTGTAATCCCATCACTTTGGAAGGCCAAGGCGGGTGGATCACCTGAGTCAGGAGTTTGAGATCAGCCTGGCCAACATGGCAAAACCCTGTCTCTACTAAAAATACAAAAACTTAGCCAGGTGTGGTGGCACGTGCCTGTAATCCCAGCTGTTCAGGAGGCTGAGGCAGGAGAATTGCTTGAACCCAGGAGAGGGACATTACAGTGAGCTGAGATCATACCACTGCACTCCAGCCTGGGCAACAAGAGAGAAACTCTGTCTCAAAAAAAATAAAAAATAAAGGGACTCCTCTAATCTTGACCAAGAGAGAAGGGAGTGTCCCACACTCTCTCGGGTACCAGCATGAGAAGAAGAAGAACAATTTGCTTTTGTGCAGACTTAGTGTTCTCCTGAAATTCACCACCTTTCACCTGTGCTGTATTATTTGCATTCAGTGCTTTTTTATTTGTTGTGCAGAAGCTGGGTACAATTAGCCATGACAACTGCAATAAACTGATATTTCTAGCATCGTGATCATAACCACTGCCAGAAAACCTTGGATTTGGGGTCATGCATTTATCCTGAACACCGGTGCCTTTATCTTGCTCTCAGGGGACCAGAATCCAGAAGAAGAGAGAGACATGCAAACAGTTCCAATGCAGTGTAACTGTAACCATCCCTAAGTGGTGGTACCGAGGAAAAAGAAAGACGCCTAACTCCCCAGGGCCGTCAGGGAAGGCTTCATAAAGAAGAGATGTTCAAATGGACTTTGAAGGATGAGTAGAAATTTGCACAGAATTTAGCTTCTTTTCTTCATGCCTCTTTTCCCTGACAAAGAAGCTAGAAGCCACCTGCACCTGAGATAGAATCTCAAGAAAGCAATAACAGTTCATCTAGTGCTAAAAATGACTTGAAACTAAAGAAAAAAATATGTTCAGCCTTTAACACCTGCTACTGTCCCCAAGGCAGTATAAGAAGATCCTTCCAGATTTTTTTTTTTTTTTTTTTTTTTGAGATGGAGTCTCGCACTGTTGCCCAGACTGGAGTACAGTGGTGTGATCTTGGCTCACTGCAACCTCTGCCTCCCAGGTTTAAGCGATTCTCCTGTCTCAGCCTCCCAAGTAGCTGGGATTAGAGGTGCCTTCCACCATGCCTGGCTAATTTTTTGTATTTTTAGTAGAGACAGGGTTTTCTATGTTGGCCAGGCTGGTTTCAAACTCCTGACCTCAGGTGATCCACCCGCCTCAGCCTCCCAAAGTGCTGGGATTACAGGTATGAGCCACTATGCCCGGCTGATCCTTTCAGATTTCTGTATCTACTTATTTTAACTCTTGTCCCTTGTCTTTTTCCTACCTTCGCTCTAGCCCCTTCAATACTTCCTTAATATTTCTCTTATAACCAACAACTTTTTTCTTTTTTGAGATGGAGTCTTGCTCTGTTGCCCAGGCTATAGTGCAGTGGTATGATCTTAGCTCACTGCAACCTCTGCCTCCCAGGCTCAAGTGATTCTTGTGCCTCAGCCTCCTGAATAGCTGGGATTACAGGCACCAACCACCACGCCCACCTAAGTTTTGTACTTTTAGTAGACGGGGTTTCACCACGTTGGCAAGGGTGGTCTCGAACTCCTGACCTCAGGTGATCCGCCTGTCTAGACCCCCCAAACTGCTGGGATTACAGGTTTGAGTCACCTCACCTGACCTTAATCTACAACTTGTTTTAAAAATGGGAGGCAGGATATGTGTGTGTGTGTGTATGTGTGTGTGTGTGTGTATGTAGGAGAGAGAAAGAGAAAGACAGAGAGAGAGAATATCCTTCCCCCACCTCTGCAATTGGCCTTAAATTTTATACACTCACCACCCCCACTTCCCTGCTTTGATGCTGTGCCTAAAGCAATGGGAATGAACTTCAGGTCTCTGGGCTTGGCCAGTGTTGCTGCTCTCCCTTGGAGTTCCAAGAAAGGTATCTCTTGGGATCAGGAGCTGGGCTGGAACCCAGGGCTCCTGAGATAGGACAAGGCTGTGCTGTGTGCACCTGTCCTGCCTTCTCACTTTGTACAATGAGGTAGGCATTCTTTTGTATTTCCTCTTGTTTTCTTTCTGCACCCCACTTGGCTTGGCAGCCATAAATCCACAGTTTCCTCCTTGGCATTTCTTCCATGTGTTCTGCCTGAATTAAAAACTGAAAGGGGGAAGGCCCAGTAGACCTTGAAATGTTCAGCTTGCCTTCGTCCTTGGCCGCTGGCTTGACAGGTCCCACAAGTTTTCCTGGGAGAGTGAGCAGCTGACGAAATCCCAGAGGCCCTGAAACCTCCCTTCCAGTAAGTGCCCATGTTTGCATATCCTGGTTCAAGAATAGGAACTGCTTGTTGGAAACTGATCAGGGAGCTAAAGTTACTGATTAAGTGGATTTGCTTCCAGCTGCAGGCAGTGGCCTCCCTGAGAAAGAGGGAATCTGTAGGATTGTTTTTACAGATTAAAATCTCCCTTGTTTGTTCACTTTCTACTTCTAAAAGTTCTTGGAACCCTTTTCCAGGAAGAAGCCAGGTAAAGTCAGAGTAGGGAAAAACCCTAATCCTTGTTTTTGTCCTCTATACTTTAAAGCTTCCTTTATTTTCAAAGAGACGTACATGAGATGTCTGAAATAAGTCAACTTTAGGAAGGATAGCTAACGAGTGTTGGACATGTGCCAGGCACTGTGTGAGCACTTGGCATCCATTCTCTCTTTGGTTCCCATAAGTTAGGAATTGGCCGCCTTTCTCAGAGGAGAATGAGGGGCTGCGAGGTTAAGTCGATGACCATGAAATTGTCAGTGTTGGAACTGGGATATTATTATTATTATTATTTTGAGACAGGGTCTCACTCTGTCGCCCAGGCTGCAGTGCAGTGGCGTGATCACAGCTCACTGCAGCCTCTACTTCCCAGGCTCACATGATCGTCCCACCTCAGCCTCCCAAGTAGCTGGGACTACAGATATATGCCACCATGCCCTGCTCATGGAACTGGGATTCAAATCTAGATTCCTTACCCCATGTCCTGGAGGTTGCCCAGGCATGGAAAAGATCCAGGCCTGGTCCACTGCTTTTAGGACGTGACACTTCTCAGGCAACCCCCTCTTTCAGTAATTTGCATTTTATTAGATAGAAACTGAAAACTCATGTCAAGGTGTCTGAAACCAGCAAAATAATGTTTTTTCGGTCTTTGTTCCCATTCCTTGGTTGGAGGGGGTGCTGGGTGACATTTGCTGTGCAAACAATAGCCCAGAAGCTGGGCAGAGTCCACACCTAGCTGAGTAAATAGCACCTGAAGGCCCTGGCGGGACATGCAAGCTCCCCAGGGGTGCCTTGCTTTGAGAGACAACCATGAGAATGTGCCCTTGGACTGGAAGCCTGGAATCCAGAGCTCTGGTCCTAGTTCTACTGTTATTAACACTTGTACCTCTCTGTTCCTCATCTTTGAAGTGAAGAAAACCAAGTTGATGATGTTTGAGGTCTGATGCTGCAAGAGTCAGTTTGACTTGGGCAGTGCAGCTTGATGGTTAGGCATGCAGAGAGTAGAATCCAGTTGACTGGGGTCCAGTACGAGCTTCATGGCTAGACAAGGTGGCTCGTACCTGCAATTCCAGCACTTTTCGGAGGTCAAAGTGGGAGACCAGAGTGGACAACAGAGCAAAACATCATGTCTACAAAACATAAATAATTACCTGGGCAGCATGGTGTGCACTTGTAGTCCCAGCTACTTGGGAGGCTGAGGTGGACTGGGAGGATTACTTGAGCCCAGGAGTTCAAGACTGCAGTGAGCTATGATCACACCACTGCACTCCAGCCTGAGTGACAGAGCAAGATCCCATCCCTTTTTAAAATTTTTTTCTGAGATGGAGTCTTGCTCTGTTACCCAGGCTGGAGTGCGGTGGCGCAATCTCAGCTCACTGGAACCTCTGCCTTCCAGGTTCAAGTGATTCTCCTGCCTCGGCCTCCTGAGTAGCTGGGACTACAGGTAAGCACCACCACGCCTGGCTAATTTTTGTGTTTTTTGTTTGTTTGTTTGTTTTGTTTTGAGACAGAGTCTCGCTCAGTCACCCGGGCTGGAGTGCAGTGGCACGATCTCGGCTCACTGCAAGCTCCGCCTCCCGGGTTCACGCCATTCTCCTGCCTCAGCCTCCTGAGTAGCTGGGACTACAGGTGCCCGCCACTAAGCCCGGCTAATTTTTTTTGTATTTTTAGTAGAGACGGGGTTTCACCATGTTGGCCAGGATGGTCTCGATCTCCTGACCTCGTGATCCGCCTGTCTCGGCCTCCCAAAGTGCTGGGATTACAGGCGTGAGCCACCGCACCTGGCCTAATTTTTGTATTTTTAGTAGAGATGCAGTTTCACCATGTTGGCCAGGCCAGTCTCAAACCTCAAGTGATCTGCCTGCTTCAGCCTCCCAAAGTTCTGGGATTACAGGTGTGAGCCTCCGCACCTAGCCAAGACCCTGTCTCTTAAAAAAAAAAAAAATGGCCAATGCAGTGGCTCACGCCTGTAATCCCAACACTTTAGGAGGCTGAGGTGGGCGGAAAACTTGAGGTCAGGAGTTCAAGACCAGCCTGACCAACATGGAGAAACCCCGTCTCTACTAAAAATACAAAATTAGCCAGGCATGGTGGCGTGCGCCTGTAATCCCAGCTACTTGGGAGGCTGAGGCAGGAGAATCGCTTGAACCCAGGAGGTGGAGGTTGCAGTGAGCTGAGATCGTGCCACCACTGTACTCCAGCCAGGGCGACAAGAGTGAAACTGCATCTCAAAAAAAAAAAAAAAGGAGCTTCACTACTTATAAATTTGGTGATCCTAAATAAGTCCTTCACTTTTCAGAGCCTCTGTTTTCCTGTCAGAGATGGGGAATAATAGTAAGACCACCTCATGGGGTTGTCAAGACGTTAGAGTTGGACTGACTCACAGAATTCTAGAATATACCATCATGCTATGACAGTTTTTTCCTTTTTAAATTTTAAATTATTATTATTATTATTTAGAGACAAGGTCTTGCTCTGTTGTCCAGGCTGGAGTGCAGTGGCGCCATCATAGCTCACTGCAGCCTCAGATTCCTGGACTCATGTGATCCTCCCACCTCAGCCTCCCAAGTTGCTAGGACTATAGGCACAGCCACCATGCATGCCCAGCTAATTTTTTAGACAGGGTCTTACTATGTTGCCCAAGCTGGTCTGAACTCCTGGCCACAAGCTCCTCCAGCCTCAGTCTCCTGAGTAGCTGGGATTATAGGCATGAGCCATTTTGCCTGGCTGCGTTTTTCTTTCACTTAACTTTTTTGGTGGGAAAATTGAGATTCAACTATATAGCAAGTTAACAAACTTTTTTTTTTTTTTGAGATGGAGTCTTGCTCTGTCGCCTAGGCTGGAGTGCAGTGGCGCGATCTCGGCTCACTGCAAGTTCCGCCTCCTGGGTTCATGCCATTCTCCTGCCTCAGCCTCCTGAGTAGCTGGGACTACAGGTGCCCGCCACCACGCCTGGCTAATTTTTTTTCTTTTTTTTCTTTTTTAGTAGAGACAGGGTTTCACCGTGTTAGCCAGAGTGGTCTTAATCTCCTGACCTCGTGATCTACCCACCTTGGCCTCCCAAAGTGCTGGGATTACAGGCGTGAGCCACCGTGTCCAGCCAACAGACTTAAAAAAATAAAAAAGAAAAGAAATTCGAGTTAACATCTAAAAGTTAAAGCTTAGTTCAGGGCTGGTACTCAATATATCTTAGGAATTATTGTTGATTCTCAAATTCTCCAAATATTCACTGAATGCCTGGCACATTTGGAGGCTTTGCACTAGTTCTATGGATGATAAAATGGTATTTACACATGAACTTTGTTTCAAAGAACCCACAATCCAGGAGGACATGCACACATGACTATGTGTGTCTGACACAGAAGTAACTGTCATACACGAGATTTAAAAACTGCTGGCTGGGCATGGCTCCTCATGTCTATAATCCCAGCACTTTGGGAGGCCGAGGCAGGTGGATCACCTGAGGTCGGGAGTTTGAGACCAGCCGGACCAACATGGAGAAACCCCGTCTCTACTAAAAATACAAAATTAGCTGGGTGTGGCGGTGCATGCCTGTAATTCCAGCTACTGGGGAATCTGAGGCAGGAGAATTGCTTGAATTCGGGAGGCGGAGATTGAAGTGAGCCAAGATTGTGCCATTGCACTCCAGCCTGGGCAACAAGAGTGAAACTCCGCCTCAAAAACAACAATAAAAAAAAAACTGCTTTGGGCTGGGCATGGTGGTTCACGCTTGTAATCTCAGCACTTTGGGAGGCAGCCTGGGCTCAAGTGATCCTCCCATGTCAGCCTCCCAAGTGTGAGCCATTGCACCTGGCCCAAAATATCACATTTTTAAACAAAGAAAGATCAGTACTCTTGGTGTTTCCTTTTGCTGCAGGGTCTGATGTGGTGTGTATAGCACTGCTGTCCTGAGTCCCTTGGGGGCCTCTATATTAGACGTGGCATCACATGTCCCCAGCTGGTTGGTGTTCATCATTAGCTCCTGTGTGGTTTCCCTTCCCCTTCCCATCAAGACCTTCCACGGGGACCAATTGGCCTTGTGTGCCCAGGACTGAGGGGTTTCCTGGGATGGGGGATTTTCAGTGCTTAAACTGGGACAGTTCCAGCAAAGCAGGATGATTTGTTACCCAATTAGAGAAAAAAGCAGGGACTGGATTTTTTTGTTTGTTTGTTTTTTGTTTTTTGTTTTTTTTTGAGACAGGATCTCATTCTCGCCTATGCTGGAGTGCAGTGGTGTGATCATGGCTTATTGCAGTCTCCACCTCTCAGGCTCATATGATCCTCCTGCCTCAGCCTCCTGAGTAGCTGGGACAACAGACATGTACCACCACACCTAGCTAATAGGGACTGGATCTTATGTATGTACCTTTGTAACTCTCAAAGGTTATAAGCCACTTGATAGCCCTCAGTAACTATTATTGGCCAAATTTGTCGTCTTTGGCAGAGCACCTGGCAGGGACTCAGTACATCCCTAATCAGTTGCTCATCTGAGGCACAGAAAGGTTAAAAGTGACGCAGCCAGGACCTGCTGGCAAATCCCCATGGCTCCAGCACCAGGCCTGTCTAGCACCTGAACCTCTGACCTACTGCTGCTCATCCATGTCTATCTCCTGAGACCTCGAGACATGAAGCCACCTTGGGAAACCTGTAAAGGCTTATTTGCCTAAAACCTGCCGAGGAGTCTTAATGTCCCCATCCTGTTTTAATAGACAAACACTTTGCTTTTGGAAACTTTCTGTTCCTTGGACATTGATGGTCATATTGCTTCTGGAATCATTACAGTGTGCCTTCGGCCAAAAGCAGAACTGGAAACATCCTGAGTGGGCTGGTAACGAGGCTAGCTCTGTCGACTAGTTCAAGACCCCTGAGAGCTTTGGGCCTGAAGTTCCTCAGCTTCCAAGTGAAAGGTTTCGACTTGGCATTCTGGGAGACAGCCTCTGTGACCATCAGTTTCCTCATCTGTAAAACTGGCATCATGATAACCTTGAAGGTAATTGTGAGGCTTAAAGGGAGTCATGCATGTAAACCACCTTGCACAGTCCCTCGCAGGAGTTCTTGGCTTTTTGTTTTTTTGGGTTTTTTGTTTGTTTGTTTGTTTTGAGACAGAGTCTTGCTCTGTTGCCCAGACTGGAGTGCAGTGGTGCAATCTCGGCTCACTGTAGCCTCCACCTCCCTGATTCAAGCGATTCTTGCACCTCAGCCTCCCAAGTAGCTGGGATTACAGGCGCCTGCCACCATGCCCAGCTAATTTTTGTATTTTTAGTAGAGACGGAGTTTCACCATGTTGGCCAGGCTGGTCTCAAACTCCTGGCCTCAAGTGATCTGCCTGCCTCAGCCTCCCAAAGTGCTGGGATTACAGGTGTATGTCACCTCGCCCACCCTGGAGTTCATTTATTAGCTTGTTTTTCCTTCTCTTTAGTTCTCCCCTAAGTCTAAACTGCAGTGATTTTATGATTCCACTTTTTGAGTCAGTGCCCCAGATGGTTTGCTCATTCATTCACCCCGAAAAATGTTTATTGTTCACCTACTATGTGGCAAACATCACACTAGGTACTGGGTGCTAAACATATGGTGGTGGGCAAGAACCTGTCTAGAAAACATCAGAAATTGTCCAGCAATCCCCAGCAATGCAAAGAAAGACACAGCAAAAAGATCCATGATCAAATGCATCCAGAAGTCTGAAATTACAACTTTTATGATTGTTTCAAATGAATTCTGAGTAGATGCTACTTAGCAGGTGGCCACAGTTCTCCCCAGTACCTGCTGTTCTACTTAAGACACCTGCTGCTGTTTCCAGGATGCTAACATTTACTTTGGTCTTTATGTCAATGTCATTTGCAGAGAAAGCCAGCTGTGCGGCTTTTTCTCTTTCAACATTGCCACTGAATTGTGCTTTGTTGATACAAAATTAAACACTGCTCACGTAGATAGCACCAGGGCAGCTTTCAAGACTGGTTTGAATAGGAACCTTCTGCCTAAGATGAAGAGTAGACTCCATCTTGGGGTTAGGAATGTTTTCCTTCTTTGAGGCTTGATCATCTGGCCGAATTTTACTTTACCTGGTGCTGCTTTTGTTCCCCTGGCTTTCCTTTCTTGGAGCCCTTTTGAAATAATCCTTCTCTGCTTGTGGGATTTTACCAGACAGTAAAGAACTGATGAACCATAAGAAGAAAAGGTTAGACAGACAGCAGATTAGTGGTTGCCAGGTGCTGGGGGTGGGGAGAATGCTGAGTGCTTCACAGGAATGAGGACTCTTTTGGGGGTAATGAAAATGTTTTGGAACTAGACAGAAATGGTGGTTGTGCCGGATTGTGAATGTACTAAATGCCACCAAATTGTTCACTTTACAGCAATTTATTTTATGTTACATGAATTTCCCCTCAGTTACACACGCGCGCACACACACACACACACACACACACACACACAAAAACTAAACATTATATTAAATGAGAGAAGCCGGATACAAGAGTATGATCTATGAGCCTAGGTATATGAAGTTTGAGAACAGGCTAGAGTACACTATGGTGGTAGAAATTAGAACAGTGGGCTGGGTGTGGTGGCTCACACCTGTAATCCCAGCACTTTGGGAGGCCAAGGCGGGTGGATAACCTGAGATCAAGAGTTCGAGACCAGCCTGGCCAACATAGTGAAACCCTGTTCTCTACTAAAAATAACAAAAATTAGCTGGGTGTGGTGGCATGCACCTGTAGTCCCAGCTACTCAGGGGCCTGAGACAGGAGAATCACTTGAACCCGGGAGACAGAGGTTAGAGTGACCCGAGATCACATCACTGTACTCCAGCCTGCACAACAGAGTGAGACTCCATCTCAAAACAATTAATTAATTAAATAAAAATAAATAATAAAATGCAGGCTATGGGTCAAATATGAATTTCAAAGAAACAAATTACTTTTAGTATAAGTATGCCCGATGTATTGCATTGTTTATCTGAAATTCAAATTTAACCAGGCATTTTGTATTTTTACTTATTAAATCTGGTAACCCTATGTTTGAGACTTTCTATAAGAAAGTCCTATTGTCATTAAGGGATAAACTAGGATGACCTGTCTGGTAAAAAGAGAACAGATCTCTGTCTGTCACTTGGTTCCCTAGAACCCTCACCTGTGGAGTTAAATTTGGAATCTGGAAAAATTGAACCTAAGAAGCTCCAGATTTAGGTATCCCAGGCATGGCAGGGAATTGAGATAAGACTCAGAACTAAGAACTTTTATGGAAAGTCTCTATAATAAGGTTGGGTGCAGCAGCTCACACCTGTAATCCCAGCACTTAGGGAGGACGAGGCGGGAGGATCACTTGAGCCCAGGAGTTCAAGACCAGCCTGGGCAACGTGGTGAGACCTCACCTCTACAAAAAATTTAAAAATTACCTGGGCATGGCGGCACACCTGTAGTCCCAGGTACTTGGGAGGTTAAGGTGGGAGGATCACTTAAGCCCAGGAGGCAGAGGTTGCAGTGAGTCAAAATTGTGCCACTGGCACCACTGCACTCTAGCCTGGGTGACAGAGTGAGACTCTGTCTCGAAAAAAAAAAGATTGCGCCACTGCAATCCAGCCTGGGCAACAGAGCCAGACTCTGTCTCAATAAACAAACAAACAAACAAACAAAAACCCCAAAGACTTCCAGTCCCCTTCATTTCTCCTACTCCCAGAAAGTTTGTGCCCAGACAGGAGATTGAAGGTTCTTCTCTAGAAAACCTGAGTTGTCTCAGATAAATGATTCCCACACACTCTCATTTTCGGAGTCATCAAAGGAAAAAGTAAGTTTCCCCCTGATCATTTTACAGGAAAAATCAAGCAATTAATAAGCCCTTCACATATAAATAGAGAACTTCCCATCAGATTCCTATTTCCCTCATTCTCAACTCGGTCAAACACACTGTCAGGATAAAGAATTTCTTGGCCGGGCGCGGTGGCTCAAGCCTGTAATCCCAGCACTTTGGGAGGCCGAGACGGGCGGATCACGAGGTCAGGAGATCGAGACCATCCTGGCTGACACGGTGAAACCCCGTCTCTACTAAAAAATACAAAAAACTAGCCGGGCGAGGTGGCGGGCGCCTGTAGTCCCAGCTACTTGGGAGGCTGAGGCAGGAGAATGGCGTGAACCTGGGAGGTGGAGCTTGCAGTGAGCTGAGATCCGGCCACTGCACTCCAGCCTGGGTGGCAGAGCGAGACTCCGTCTCAAAAAAAAAAAAAAAAAAAAAAGAATTTCTTCAGGGCTGGTGTGATGGCTCAAGCCTGTAATCCTGGCACTTTGGGAGGCTGAAGTGGGAGGATCACTTGAGTCCAGGAGTTCGAGACCAGGCTGAGCTAATCATAGTAAGACCTCATTTCTACAAAAAGTAAAAAAATTAGCTGGGCATGGTGGTGTGCACCTGTAATCCCAGCTACTTGGGAGGCTGAGCTAGGAGGATTGCTTGAGCCCAGGAGGTCAGGGCTACAGTGAACCATGATCACTACACTCTAGACTGAGTGACAGAGCGAGACTCCATCTCACACACACAAAAAAAAAGACACCCACAGACACAATTAAAAAAAAAAAATAGCAATAGGTATATGTTTAAAAAGTAAAGAAATGAAGAAAATGAGGCAGGTTAAACAGGCTTCGTGTGGTGGCTCACACTTGTAATTCCAGCACTTTGGGAGGCTAAGGCGGGAGGCTTGGGTGAGGCCAGGAGTTCGAGGCCAGCCTGGCCAACACAATAAGATTTCCCCCGCCCCATGCCCAGCCCCCATCTCTATTTTTAAAAGAAGTTACAGGAAAAACAAAACATTATAAAAGAATGAAAGTGTAATCACTATATACTATGTGTCTCAGCTGTGAATAATAATTACATAATCACAATAGTGTGCCTGTTGTATTCGTTTAATAAAAATAGTGACAAAATATATTGGGAGAAGGGGGAAGGTGGGAGTGGTGGTAAAAAGAAAATCACTCATTTGGAAATTAATGAATAAAGTAAAAAACTGATAAATCGAGATAAAGCAAAGTAGACATTGTTTAGAAGAATGGTGGCAGCTGGACATGGTGGCTCACGCCTGTAATCCCAGCACTTTAGGAGGCCGAGGCAGGCGGATCACCTGAGGCTGGTTCAAGACCAGCCTGACCAATATGGAGAAACCTCATCTCTACTAAAAATACAAAATTAGCTAGCCGTGTAGCCATATGTAGAAAGCTGAAATTGGACCCCTTCCTTACACCTTATACAAAAATTAATTCAAGATGGATTAAAGACTTAAATGTTAGACCTAAAACCATAAAAATCCTAGAAGAAAACCTAGGTAGTACCATTCAGGACATAGGCATGGGCAAGAACTTCATGACTAAAACACCAAAAGCAATGGTGACAAAAGCCAAAATTGACAAATGGGATCTAATTAAACTAAAGAGCTTCTGCACAGCAAAAGAAACTACCATCAGAGTGAACAGACGACCTATAGAATGGGAGAAAATTTTTACAATCTACTCATCTAACAAAGGGCTAATATCCAGAATCTACAAAGAACTTGTAAATTTGCTTAAATTTACAAGAAAAAATAAAACAACCCCATCAAAAAGTGGGCAAAGTATATGAACAGACACTTCTCAAAAGAAGACATTTATGCAGCCAACAGACACAAGAAAAAGTGCTCATCATCACTGGCCATCAGAGAAATGCAAATCAAAACCACAATGAGATACCATCTCACACCAGTTAGAATGGCGATCATTAAAAAGTCCTGCTGTTACAGGTGCTAGAGAGGATGTGGAGAAAGAGGAACCCTTTTACACTGTTGGTGGGATTGTAAACTAGTTCAACCATTGTGGAAAACAGTGTGGCGATTCCCCAAGGATCTAGAACTAGAAATACCATTTGACCCAGCCATCCTATTACTGGGTATATACCCAAAGGATTATAAGTCATGCTGCTATAAAGACACATGCACGTGTATGTTTACTGCAGCACTATTCACAATAGCAAAGACTTGGAACCAACCCAAATGTCCATCAATGATAGACTGGTTTAAGAAAATGTGGCACATATACACCATGGAACACTATGCAGCAATAAAAAAGGATGAGTTCATGTCCTTTGTAGGGACGTGGATGAAGCTGGAAACCATCATTCTGAGCAAACTATTGCAAGGACAGAAAACCAAACACCGCATGTTCTCACTCATAGGTGGGAATTGAACAATGAGAACGCTTGGACTCAGGGTGGGGAACATCACACACTGGGGCCTGTCGTGGGGTGGGGAGAGGGGAGAGGGATAGCATTAGGAGATATACCTAATGTAAATGACAAGTTAATGGGTGTGGCACACCAACATGGCACATGTATACATATGTAATAAACCTGCATGTTGTGCACATGTACCCTAGAACTTAAAGTATAAAAAAAAAATTAGCCAGCCATGGTGGCACATGCCTGTAATCCCAGGTACTCGGGAGGCTGACGCACGAGAATTGCTTGAACCCAGGAGGTGGAAGTTGCAGTGAGCCAAGATTGCACCATTGCACTCCAGCCTGGGCAACAAAAGCGAAACTCTGTCTCAAAAAAAAAAAAAAAAAGAAGAAGAGGAAGAATGGTGGATGGGCATGGTGGTTCATGCCCGTAATCTCAGCACTTTGGGAGGCTGGGGTGGGTGGATCTCTTGAGCCCAGGAATTTGAGACTAGCCTGGGCAACACTGAGAAACCATGTTGCTATAAAAAATTAAAACAAATTAGACAAGTGTGGTGACACATGCCTGTAGCCCCAGCTCCTTGGGAGGCTGAGGTTGGAGGATTGCTTGAACCCAAGGGGTCAAGGCTGCAATGAGCCGTGATTGTGCAGCTTCTCTCCAGCCTGGGTGACAGAGTGAGACTTTGTCTCAAAAAAAAAGGAAAAAAGAAAAAAGAAAAGAAGAAGGGTGATAAAAGCATGAAGTAACAAGAAGTCATAGCAGAGGTTGCCTCTGAGACATAAGACTGAGGAGAGGACAGGGATGGAGAAGGCAAGCTGGTTTTGTTGTCAGTTTTTAAAACCTGCCTTGACCAAACTCCATGCACATGCTCCTTAAATAAAACAAAATATAGGGTCAGGTGAGGTGGCTTACGCCTGTAATCCCAGCACTTTGAGAGGCCGAGGCAGGCGGATCACCTGAGGTCAAGAGTTTGAGACCATCCTGGCCAACATGGCGAAACCCTGTCTCTCCTAAAAATACAAAAATTAGCCGGGTGTGGTGGCACACGCCTGAAGTCCCAGCTACTCGGGGAACCTGAGGCAAGAGAATTGATTGCTTGAATCCAGGAGGTGGAGGTTGCAGTGAGCCGAGATTGCGCCATTGCACTCCTGCCTGGGCGACAGAGTGAGACTCCATCTCAAAATAAATAAATAAATGAACAAACAAAATATAGTTGAAAAATGGAAACCTGGAATTGGAATGATCAAATTGCTTTGGCTACTGAAATATTTTGCATGCTTATTTCTTATTTAGGAAAACCAGGGTTAGGAGGCAGGAGAGAAATGGTAGGATTGGGGGAGAGTTGTACCAAGCAGGGGACATTCTCCTCCATCTTCCCCACTGTCTCTAAGTAAGCCACAGTACTAGGGCCAGCCTCTTTTCTTGCTACTCTGTGCATGTGAGGTTACGAATTCCAGGCACCACAAGCGGCACCCTCCAAAATTCTCCTGCTCCATCTCTGGGAATCTTTCGGGCACTGCTTCCTGAACCTAGTGGCCAGTCACGCTTGCTCTCAGATGCTCATCCCTGGCTTCTGATCTCTTGCCTAACACTTATTTTCCTTTTTTTTTTTTTTATTTTTCTTTTTCTTGAGACTGAGCCTTGCTCTGTTGCCCAGGATGGAGTGCAGTGGCTTGATCTTGGCTCACTGCAGCCTCTGCCTCCCGGGTTCAAGCAATTCTCCTGCCTCAGTCTCCTGAGTAGCTTGGATTACAGGCGCCTGTCACCGCTTCCAGCTAAGTTTTGTGTTTTTAGTAGAAACAGTGTTTCTCCATGTTGGCTTGGCTGGTCTCGAACTCCTGACCTCAGGTGATCCACTTACCTTGGCCTCCCAAAGTGCTAGGATTACAGGCGTGAGCCACTGCGCCTGGCCCAACACACCTCATCTTGTATGTATGTATGTATGTATGTATGTATTTTTATTTATTTTGAGACAGAGTCTCACTCTGTTGCCCAGTCTGGAGTGCAGTGTCACCATCTCAGTTCACTGCAGCCTCTGCCTCCCAGGTTCAAGCGATTCTCCTGCCTCAGCCTCCACAGTAGCTGGTATTACAGGCATGTGCCACCACACTCAGCTAATTTCGGTATTTTTAGTAGAAACAGGGTTTCACAATGTTGGCCAGGCTGGTCTTCCACTCCTGATCTCAAATGATCTGCCCACTTTGGCCTTCCAAAGTGCTGGGTTTACAGGCCTGAGCCACTGTACCCGGTCTTATTTATTTTTATTACTTTTTTCTTACATTTCTTTTTTTTTTTTTTTTTTTTTTTTTTTTTGAGACAGTGTCTCACTCTGTTGCCCAGGTTGGAGTGCAGTGGCGCGATCTCGGCTCACTGCAAGCTCCACCTCCCGGGTTCACACCATTCTCCTGCCTCAGCCTTCCCAGTAGCTGGGACTACAGGCGCCCGCCACCACACCTGGCTAATTTTTTTGTATTTTTAGTAGAGACGTGGTCTCACCATGTTAGCCAGGATGGCCTTGATCTGCTGACCTTGTGATCCGCCCGCCTCAGCCTCCCAAAGTGCTGGGATTATAGGTGTGAGCCACGGCGCCTGGCCTTTTTTTTTTTTTTTTTGAGATGGAGTCTCGCTCTGTTGCCCAGGCTGGAGTTCAACCGCACAATCTCGGCTCACTACAACCTCCGCCTCCCGGGTGCTAGCAATTCTACTGCCTCAGCTTCCTGAGTAGCTGGGATTACAGGCGCCTGCCACCATGCCCGGATAATTTTCTGTATTTTTAGTAGAGATGGGGTTTCACCATGCTGGCCAGGCTGGTCTCAAACTCCCAATTTCAGGCGATCTGCCCGTCTCGGCTTCCCAAAGTGTTGGGATTACAGGCGTCAGTCACCACGCCCAGCCACTTTTTATGAGAAGCTCGTATTTTTACCAATCCCAGGCTTTTGCAATTCACAATCCCACTTTTTAAAAGTGGGGAGGGGAAATGTGTCCAAAACTAGGTCAGTTTTTGCCAAGAAAGAATATTTGGCGAGGAGCGATCATCTGTTACCACAAAAAGTAGGAAGAACATGATCTCAGAATATTGGATGGACTTTTAAATTTAGTACGTTACGGTTTTTGAAAAATGCCCTACATTGTGCTTATTTTTCTCATTTCTCTGCTTTCATAGGGTTTGGCCCCTGGGAACCAACCGGCCCATGCGATTGGCGATGGCACCGCAAAGAGCTGCAGGGCCATCTAGTGGTCAATGGTCTTCACTGCACATACGATGATTCTAGTCAGCAGTTCCCCAAAACAACCTGGTAACACACACCCAGGGTTTCCCCAATGAGGATCAACTTTTGCCACTTTCAAACATTGTATAAATGTTTGACATTTGTTTTATAAACATTCCTACAGCTTTGCACTTAAAAAGATTGCCTCACTGTAAATCTGAAGATTAACTTTCCAGCCATTGCAAGGTGATTTTGAGCCACTGTGTGCCAAATCAGACAGGCCTGAGTTAGTGCTTGTTGTTGGGTGACTTTGGGCAAGTTACTCAATCTTCCTGACTTTCCGTTTCCTCTTGTGTAGCAAAGACAGGATCGTTCTGAAGATGAAGGCAAGTGTACATGTCATGCATGTGCTACTGTTCCTGACAAATAAGTGTTTGCTACTGATTTAGCACCTCTAGAAAGAAAGTCCAGGCAAGGGACAGAAACCTAATCAAACAGGCTGAAGCAAACGCTTGCTATACGAAACCTGAGCAACCGAGTGCAGTGACTGATGCCTGTAATCCCATCACTTTGGGAGGCCAACACAGAAGGATCACTTGAAGCCAGGAGTTCAAAACTAGCCTGGTCAACATGGAGAGACCCCCATCTCTACAAAAAAATTAAAAAATTAACCAGGTGCATCTGTAGTCTCAGCTACTCAGGAGGCTGAGGCAGAGGATCTCTTGAACCCAAGAGTTTGAGGCTGCAATGAGCTGTGATTGCACCACTATACTCCAGCCTGGGAAATAAACAGAGACCATGTTTAAAAGAAAGAGAGGCCGGGGGCACTGCTCATGCCTGTAATCCCAGCACTTTGAGAGGCCAAGGCAGGTAGATGACTTGAGCCCAGGGGTGTTAGACCAGCTTGGGCAACATGGTGAAACCCTGTCTCTACAGAAAAATTTAAAAAATTATATGCGTGGTGGCCCAGGCCTGTGAACCCAGCTACTCGGAAGGATGAGCTGGGAAGATCACTCAAGCCTGGGATGCAGAGGTTGCAGTGAGCTGAGATCGTGCGATTGCACTCCAGCCTGGGTAATGGGAGTGAAATCCTGTCTCAAATAAAAAGGCAAAGCACATTTTAATTGAACCAGAGAAACATCACAGACATAAAATAGTAAAATAGATTATTTTCAGATTAAGCTTGGACATATCCAAGTTCACATTTTTCTCTAATTCTTTCCCATCATCATACTGGTCCAACCCTATCCCCATATTTTGCTTAGAATACTTCTTTATGGGCTGGGCACAGTGGCTCATGCCTGTATTCCCAGCAGTTTGGGAGGTCAAGAAGGAAAGATCGCTTAAGTCAAGAGTTTGAGACCAGCCTGGGTAACATGGCAAGACCCCATCTCTACTAAAATTAGAAGAAAAAAAAAATCCAGGCATAGTGGTGCACTCCTGTAGTCCAGCACTCCGGCAGCTGAGGCAGGAGGATCACTTGAACCCGGGGGTTCAAGGCTACGATTAGGCCACTGCAGTGCAGCCTGGGGACAAAGCGAAACCCTGTCTCTCTTAAAACCCTCTCTCTCTTAAAAAAAAAAAAACCCTCAAAGAATATTTCTCTGAGGGAGGTGCTACTGTCTCTTCGGTGGGTGCTGTTGTCTCTGAGGTGGGTGGTGCTGTCTCTGAGGTGGGAGCTGTTGTCTCTGTGGTGGGTGGTGTTGTCTCTATGGTAGGTGTTGTCTCTGTGGTAGGTGCTGTTGTCTCTGTGGTGGGAGCTGTTGTCTCTGGTGGGAGTTGTTGTATCTGAGGTGGGTGCTGTTGTCTCTGAGGTGGGAGCTATTGTCTCTGTGGTGAGTGCTGTTGTCTCTGAGGTGGGTGTTGTCTCTCTGGTGGGAGCTGTTGTCTCTCTGGTGGGAGCTGTTTCTCTGTGGTGGGAGCTGTTGTCTCTGTGGTGGGTGCTGTTGTCTCTGGGGTGAGTGCTATTGTCTCTGAGGTGGGTATTGTTGTGTCTGTGGTGGGTGCTGTTGTCTCTGTGGTGGGAGCTGTTGTCTCTGTGGTGAGTGCTGTTGTCTCTGTGGTGAGTGCTGTTGTGTCTGTGGTGGGTGCTGTTGTCTCTGAAGTGGGTGGTGTTGTCTCTGTGGTGGGTGCTGTTGTCTCTGTGGTGGGTGGTGTTGTGTCTGTGGTGGGTGCTGTTGTCTCTGAGGTGGGTGCTGTTGTCTCTGAGGTGGGTGCTGTTGTCTCTGTGGTGGGAGCTGTTGTCTCTGGTGGGAGCTGTTGTCTCTGTGGTGGGTGCTATTGTCTCTGTGGTGGGTGGTGTTGTCTCTGTGGTGGGTGGTGTTGTCTCTGTGGTGGGTGCTGTTATCTCTGAGGTGGGTGCTGTTGTCTCTGAGGTGGGTGTTGTTGTCTCTGGTGGGAGCTGTTGTCTCTGTGGTGGGAGCTGTTGTCTCTGTGGTGGGAGCTGTTGTCTCTGGTTGGAGCTGTTGTCTCTGTGGTGGGAGCTGTTGTCTCTGTGGTGAGTGTTGTCTCTGTGGTGGGTGCTGTTGTCTCTGTCATGGGTGTTGTCTCTGGTGGGTGCTGTTGTCTCTGTGGTGGGTGCTCTTGTCTCTGGTGGGTGCTGTTGCTTCTGGTGGGTGCTGTTGTCTCTGTGGTGGGTGCTGTTGTCTCTGGTGGGAGCTGTTGCTTCTGGTGGGTGCTGTTGTCTCTGTGGTGGGTGCTGTTGTCTCTGTGGTGGGTGCTGTTGTCTCTGGTGGGAGCTGTTGTCTCTGTGGTGGGAGCTGTTGTCTCTGTGGTGAGTGTTGTCTCTGTGGTGGGTGCTGTTGTCTCTGTCGTTGGTGCTGTTGTCTCTGTGGTGGGTGCTGTTGTCTCTGGTGGGTGCTGTTGTCTCTGTGGTGGGTGCTGTTGTCTCTGGTGGGTGCTGTTATCTCTGTGGTGGGTGCTGTTGCCTCTGGTTGGTGCTATTGCCTGTGGTGGGTGCTGTTTTCTCTGAGATGGGTGCTGTTGTCTCTGTGGTAGGTGCTATTGTCTCTGAGGTGGGTGCTGCTGTCTCTGTGGTGGGTGTTGTCTCTGTGGTGGGTGTGTCTCTGGTGGGTTCTGTTGTCTCTGAGGGGGTGCTGTTGTCTCTGTGGTGGGTGCTGTTGTCATTGGTGGGTATTGTCTCTGGTGGGTGCTGGTGTCTCTGTCGTAGGTACAGTTGTCTCTGCTGGGTGTCTGAGAGGTTACACACACAGCCGGGGTGGCCCAAGGCCAGTGACTGACTAATGGGGTGCAGCATAAAAGCCAGCCTCTGACCTCACGGTGGGACCAACACTGCAGCGCTCCCCTTGGAATTAGACTGTGGTCAGGCCTCACCTGAAAGCACATGTTTGCTCAGCTCCTTCCCTGGTGCTGTTCTGCTTTCCTCACTTCCTCGAAAGTTTCTCCCTAGGGCCTCCCTCAATAAATCAATTGCATGGGAATTCCTGCCTCAGTCTCTGCTTCTGGGGAACCCAGCCTAAGCCTCTAAGAGTGGGCTCCCACTGTGAGCCATCTATAATCTAGAGTAGGGTTGTGGAGTTACACAGCTAGGGAAGAGCTGGAGGTGATAATGCTAGCTGGGGCCATCGAAGAAGGGTATCAGTAGAGTGCTATGAAGAAACACATCTTAGAGGGGAAGCAAAGTTTGATGCTACCTTTGTCTGACTCTAAAACCTGGATTTGTAACCATGACCTTATACTACTCTTCACTCTCTGCTCATAAAGTTTTTTGTTTTTGTTTTTGATAGAGTGTCTTGCTTTGTCACCCAGGCTGGAGTGCAGTGTTGTGAACATGGCTCACTGCAGCTTCGACCTCCCAGGCTCAAGTGAACACCTCAGCCCCCAAGAAGCTGGGACTACAGGCATGCACCACCACGCCCTGCCAAGTTTTGTATCTTTTGTAGAGACAGGGTTTGGTTATGTTGCCCAGGCTGGCCTTAAACTCCTGAGCTCAAGTAATCCGCCTGCCTCAGCCTCCCAAAGTGTTGAGATTACAAGCGTGAGCCACCATGCCCAGCCTGTCAAGTTCTTACAGTTTTAAACTGAGACTTCAAAAAAATCATAAGAAGTCCAGGCGCGGTGGCTCACACCTGTAATCCCAGCACTTTGGGCCGAGGCAGGTGGATCACCTGAGGTCAGGAGCTCTAGACCAGCCTGGCCAACATGGTGAAACCCCATCTCTACTAAAAATACAAAATTAGTTGGTGGTGGTAGTGGTACCTATAATCCCAGCTACTTGGGAGGCTAAGGCAGGAGAATTGCTTGAACCCAGGAGATGGAGATTGCAGTGAGCTGAGACTGTGCCACTGCACTCCAGCCTAGGTGACAGAGCGAGACCCTGTCCAAAAAAAAACAAAAAACAAAAAAGAAGAAAACATAAGAAACATCTTCCTTCATTAACATAGCTTCTAAGGTGTGGGCAAGGCCAGCGTTCTGTGACCAAGAAAGTCTGGGCACAGTGTGACCTTCACTGCGTCTGCTGAACCAGCCCACTTTGACTCAGCCCAGATATCAGAATAGCAGGGCAGTGGGGATGGTGTTGGGATAACAGCTTATTTAGATGGAAAAAAAAAAAATAGGATTGGTTTGCTCCATCACATCAAACTATAAATAAATTTCAGATGCATCCAAGCACTACATGTGAAAATGAAATGAGGCTGGTGGGGTGGGTCATGCCTGTAATTCCAGCACTTTAGGAGGCTGAGGTGGGAGGATTGCTTGAGCCCAGGAGTTCGAGACCAACCTGGGCAACATGACAAAACCCCATCCCTACAAAAAATTTTAAAAATTAGCTGGGCATGGTGGCATGTACCTGTAATTGCAGCTTCTTGTGAGTCTGACATAGGAGGAATGCTTGAGCCCAGCAGGTCAAGGCAATAGAGCAAGACCCTGTCTCAAAAAAAATAAAAAAGAGAAACAAAGAAAGAGAGAGAGAGAGAGAGAGAAAGAAAGAAAGAGAGAGAGAGAAGGAAGGAAGGAAAGAAGGAAGGAAGGCAGGAAGGAAGGAAAAGAGAAAAGAAAAGAAAAGAAAAAGGATATGACAGTTTTAGAAGAAAGCTTAAGAAGTATATTTGAAGCCAGGCACAGTGGTTCACACCTGTAATCCCAGCACTTTGGGAGGCCAAGTCAGGCAAATCATGAGGTCAGCAGATTGAGACCATCCTGGCTAACACGGTGAAACCCCGTCTCTACTTAAAATATAAAAGATGAGCCAGGAGTGGTGGCAGGCGCCTGTAGTCCCAGCTACTCGGGAGGCTGAGGCAGGAGAATGGCGTGAACCCGGGAGGCGGAGCTTGCAGTGAGCAGAGATCGCGCCACTCCAGCCAGGGTGACAGAGCAAGACTCAATCTCAAAAAAAAAAAAAAATATATATATATATAAATATTAAAAAAAAATATATATATATATATATATAATCAGAGTGGAGAAGAATCTCTTTAATAAGATGCAAAAAGTACCAATCATTAGGAGAAACATCATCTGCTTTGCATCAAAATTAAAAGCATCTGAATGACAAAGCACATCATAAAGTGAAAAGTGACAGCCTTGATTATTGGTAGTTGACAGTGACTGTTTCTGACCCACTGTGTGGTTCTCACGAGTGTCTCATCCCTCAAGCCATTTCCTCCCTCGTCCTCCCATCTGTATCTATGCCACCAATACCTGGATGAGACTAAGCAGTAGACCGGACCCCCCCAGTCTGGGTTCAAGGACTGGTGAGGCAGATGGACTCAGCTGGAATTATTTTCACTTTGCTTTTTTTTTTTTCCACTTGTTTTTAAGAGATGGGGTCTTGCTCTGTCTCCCAGGCTGGAGTGCAGTGGCACAATCGTAGCTCACTGCAGCCTTGAACTCCTGGCCTCAAGGGATCCTCTTGCCTCAGCCTCCTAAGTTGCTGGGATCACAGGTGTGAACCACCATGCCAGTGTCGCTTGGCTTTTCTACAGAACCTGCCAAATAGCTGTGTGAAGGAGATACCTGACATCGAGCATACTTCCTGACCCTGGGCGCAGATCCTTGGTCCTCAGACATGCGCTTGAAGTCTGGCCTCACCTGCCCACACGGGATGAGGAATGTGCCCCGTCAGAAAGGTCTAGATCTCTGGGGGCTACTGCCATTTATCCCTTCTATTCTGGGAGAAGGTCCATGTCAGCCACCATGAAGTAAGTCTAATGTCTGAGCCATAGGTTGAAAATTTCTTGCTGTGCCGCAGTTACCAGTTACTTCTGCACTTTATTCCTCACTGTACTATGAGATGTACTTGAGGTTTCAATGCAACAGGGCTGGCCTGGACTACCATGGACAATACATAGTTTTTAAAATTATTATTTAGTTTTTAGGCCAGGCACAGTGGCTCACACCTGTAATCCCAGCACTTCAGGAGGCCCAGGTGGGCAGACCATTAGAGGTTAGGAGTTTGACCAGCCTGGCCAACTCAGTAAAACCCTGACTCTACTCAAAATACAAAAATTAGCCTGGTGTGGTGGCAAGTGCCTGTAGTTCCAGCTACTTGGGAGGCTGAGGCATGAGCATAGCTGGAACCTGGGAGGCGGAGGTTGCAGTGTGCTGAGATCACTCCACTGCACTCCAGCCTGGGTGACAGAATGAGTAGTCTCAAACAAAAAATTATTATTGATATTTTTACTTAATTTTTTTTTTTTGAGACAGAGTCAGTAGAGATGGGGTTTTGCCACATTGGCCAGGTTGGTCTTGAACTCCTGACCTCAAATGATCAGCCCAGCCGATATTTAATTTTTAATTGACAAAATTTGTCTATATTTATGGTGTACAACATAGTATTCTGAAATATGTATATATTGTGGGATGGCTAAATCAAGCTATTCAACATATGCTTGCCTAACAGTCTTATGTTTTTTGTGTGTGTGTGGTGACAACACTTAAAATCTCTCTTAGTAATTTTCTCTTTTTTTTGAGACAGAGTCACTCTGTCACCCAGGCTGGAGTGCAGTGGCACCTCTTCAGCTCACTGCAACCTCCACCTCCCAGGTTCAAGTGATTCTCATGCCTCAGCCTCCCGAGTAGCTGGGACCACAGGTGCGTCCCGCAACACCCGGCTAATTTTTGTATTTTGAGTAGAGACGGGGTTTCACCATGTTGGCCAACCTGGTCTCAAACTCCTGGCCCCAAGTGATCCGCCCACCTCAACCACCCAAAATGCTGGGATTACAGGCGTGAGCCACCATGCCTAGCCTCTCTTAGTAATTTGCAAGTATATGATACACTGTTATTAACTATATAAGTCACCATATTGTACAATGAGACTGTACTTAGGCTTCAAAAGTTGAAAAGCAGGATGAAAGAAGAAAATTGCCTCATGTCAACGTCTATCCACACCTCTACCCATCTAACCAATACTTATCAATCACCTACTCCACCAAATAGCACCAAATAACCAAGACAAAAGGCCCAACCTTTCAGTCAGGATTATTTTGTTTACCAGTGATGGAACTCTACTTTGTGTGTGTGTGACCCATTTCATGTGGACACTTAAGGCCTGGGTGAAGTGAGGAGTGCCCACCCAGTTGGGTGGCAGGCAAGTAGGTGGTCGCAGGCCCATGCCTGACCCCAGGAGGGGATGCCAGGCAGTGGGTACTGGCCCAGGCAGGCCAAGGGGAGTGCTGGAAGGGTGGCCAAGGCAGTTAGATCCATCGGGGGACCCTGAAGCCCAGCCCTTGGGAAGGTATCTAAGCCAGGGAGTGTGGGCCCAGGCCAGAGCCTGGCCCAGGGAAGCAGGGTTGGGACCTGGTCGGTGGCTCCCAGAGCCTAGAGGCTGACATCGCTGGGGGCTCCCAGAGCTGCTGCTGGAACTCAAGGCATATCTGCTGGTTGGATTCCAGCAGCTCCTGGAGGTGGGTGTGGAAGTGGTGGTTCTCCTCCAGCTGCTCCTGACAGGAGTTGATCTGGTCCAGCACGGAGTTGCTGGCAGGTATTTTGCTTCCTCGAAGCTGTCATCCTTGCCTTCCACTCCTGCCTCCAACAGCATGCCTGGGTCCCTTCTGGGGTCTGACATTGCAGTCTCGGGCTTGATCACATCAAGGGCTGTGAGACCATGGATGGAACACAGAAACTATTATGCTGAAAGCCCAACAGAACCCTACTGAAACAAGCTTTAAAAATAAAAAAGTTAATGAAGGCAGGCACAGTGGATCACACCTGTAATCTCGGTACTTTGGGAGGCTGAGGTGGGAGGATCACTTAAACCCACGAGTTTCAGACTAGCCTGGGCAACATAGTGAGACCCTGAGCTCTTAAAAAATAATAATAATAATAAGTTAGCCAGGCCTGGTGGCACACACCTGTGGTCCTAGCTACTTGGGAGGCTGCGGTGGGAGCATTGCTTAAGCCCAGGAGTTCAAGGCTGCAGTGAGCTATGATGGGGCTCCTGCACTCCAGCCTGGATGACAGACCAAGACTCTGTCTTTAAAAAAAAAAAAAAAAAAAAAACGGCCGGGCGCGATGGCTCACGCCTGTAATCCCAGCACTTTGGGAGACCGAGGCAGGCAGATTGCAAAGTCAGGAGATCAAGATCATCCTGGCTAACATGGTGAAACCCCATCTCTACTAAAAATACAAAAAATTAGCCGGGCATGGTGGTGGGCACCTGTAGTCCCAGTTGCTCGGGAGGCCGAGGCAGGAGAATGGCATGAACCCCGGAAGTGGAGCTTGCAGTGAGCTGAGATCGTGCCACTGCACTCCAGCCTGGGCGACAGAGCGAGACTTTGTCTAAAAAAAAAAAAAAGCTAAGCTAATGAGTCATATAACTAAAAAAATCTAGAGATGAACTTCAGGTACAAATGGATCCAGGAACCTAAAAGATATAACCAGGGGCCAGGCACCAGTGGCTCACACCTGCAATCCCAGCATTTTGGGAGGCTGAGGCAGGTGGATCACTTGAGGTCAGGAGTTGGAGACCAGCCTGGCCAACATGGTGAAACCCTGTCTCTACTAAAAAATACAAAAATTAGCTGGGCGTGGTGATGCACATCTGTAATCCCAGCTACTCAGGAGGCTGAGGCACAAGAATCGCTTGAGCCTGGGAGGCGGAGGTTGCAGTGAGCCAAGATTGTGCCACTGCACTCCAAATTGGATGACATAGCTCCATCTCAAAAAAAGAAAAAAAAAAAAGATATCACCAGGGCTCCCCTGACTCCATCTTTATTTTCTTCCCTTTGTGTATCAGCCTTGCTGTTGCCTGTTGCAGATGGCTTCCTCCACCTGGCCTGGGAAAATGGCAAGTAGTTCCACTTTACACTGTCCTTACAGCTCATGATCTTAGAAGAAGTGAAGCCCCCTGTTTCCCAGTTTCCTTATATCAAACCTCAGAGAAGTCTTTGATTGGTTCTACTGGGCTTACATACCCGGTCCTAAGCCAATCTCTGAGGACATGGGGATGGGTGGTCTGATTGGCCAGCTTGAATCCAAGTCCAGCAGGGTGGTGGTGGGGGAGGGACGGAGCACTGTGATTCAGAGCTTCATCTGGACCACAGGAAGTGGGGATGGGTGGGCACACAGGGGAGAGCATGCCAGGCAGGGAAAATGATAGCCATTTCTTCTAGAGCCTATAAGCCTTTCATATACTTCTGTTCCGGACCCCAGCTTCATTCCTTTGCTGCGCCCATCCATAGACTGTGTACACCCCATCTTCACATCCACTGTGTGTGTGAGATGAGGGTCTCGCTCTGTCACTCAGGTTGTAGTGCAGTGGCACAATCTCAGCTCACTGAAACCTCCACCTCCACCTCCCAGGCTCAAGCGATCCTCCCATCTCAGCCTCCCAAGTAGTTGGGACCACAGGCACACACCACTACATCTGGCTAAATTTTTGTACTTTCTGTAGAGACGGGGTTTCACCATGTTGCCCAGGCTGGTCTTGAACTCTTGAGCTCAGGCGATCCATCCACCTCGGCCTCCCAAACTGCTGAGATTACAGGCTTGAGCCACCACACCCAGCCCATTGTGTTTTATTGTTGGTTTCCTGCTAGGCTTGAAGCTCTGGCAGTACAGCGGCGGTGTCTATCTCATTTACCACTAAGTCCCCAGGGTCTACAGGGCTGCAAGAATGAACGATAACAAAGATTGTATCCATATAACCAAAGACTTAAAACAAGGGAAGGTAAATCTAAGCAAGTGCCACTAGTATGATGAGGGCCGCAGTCAGGTCTGGGACACAAAGGAGAGAGTTGCAGTGCTGTCTGGGCAGGGGTCTGGGTCAGGAAACAGAAGGTGGCCAGGCACAGTGGCTCATGCCTTTAATCCTAGCAGTTTGGGAGGCCAAAGTGGGTGGATCGTTTGAGCCCAGGAGTTTGGAACCAGCCTGGGCAACATGGCGAAACCCCATCTCTGCAAAAAATACAAAAAATTTGCTGGGCGTGGTGGACTGCATGTGTAGTCCCAGCTACTCAGGAGACTGAGATGGGACGATCGCTTGGCCCTGGGAGGCCCAGGCTGCAGTGAGCCATGATCACACCATTGTACTCCAGCCTGGACGACAGAGTGAGACCCTGTCTCAAAAAAAAAAAAAAAAAGAAGAAAGAAAAGAAAAGAGAAAGAAAGAGAAGGGAAGGAAGGCAGGCAAGGGAAGGCAGTGGAAGGCAGGGGCGGGCAGGCAAGCAGGCAGGCAGGCAGGCAGGGAGGCGGGCAGGCGGGCAGGCGGGCAGGCAATGTGGAGGAGACATTTCTGTTTCTTTCCTTTTTTTTTTTTCTCCTGCCCTGTGCTTGGATCTCCCCCTTTGTGTGTTTATGGAGCTCCTTACTATATAATCTTGGAAGAGCCTGCTTCCCACTCCGGAAACCAAGAACTCCAGATACCAGCTTGCCCCTGCCCCCAGGCAGCTGGGCTCAGCCACCCACCACATCACTATGAAGTAAGTCAGGCAATACCTACTTTACAAAGTCACTTTGATGATTAAATGGAGTTTAAGAAGCACGCAGCTCAGGCCTGGACATACACTGGACCCTTAATAGTTGTTGCTCCCTCCTCCACCCTGGGCAGTGGGTGGGAGGGAGAAGAGCACAGGATGGTCAGTGCCTGACTTTGACCCTTGGACTTGATTCTGCAGGCACTATAGGGGGAGGAGTTTAGAAGTCCTTTTTGTTTGTTTTGTTTGTTTTGTTTTATTTGTTTTTGAGATAGAGTTGGCCAGGTGCAGTGGCTCACGCCTATAATCCCAACACTTTGGGAGGCTGAGGCAGGTGGATCACCTGAGGTCAGGAGTTTGAGACCAGCCTGGCCAACATGGTGAAAACCCATCTCTGCTAAAAATACAAAAATACCTGGGCATGGTGGTGCACATCTATAATCCCAGTACTTGGGAGGCTGAGGCAGGAGAATTGCTTGAACCCAGGAGGTGGAGGTTGCAGTGAGCCAGGATGGCACCACTGCACTCCAGCCTGGGTGACAGAGTGAAACTCCAGGCTGGGTGCGGTGGCTCACGCCTGTAATCCCAGCACTTTGGGAGGCCGAGACGGGTGGATCATGAGGTCAGGAGATCGAGACCATCCTGGCGAACACGGTGAAACCCCGTCTCTACTAAAAATACAAAAAAATTAGCCGGGCGAGGTGGCAGGCGCCTGTAGTCCCAGCTACTCAGGAGGCTGAGGCAGGAGAATGGCGTGAACCCGGGAGGCGGAGCTTGCAGTGAGCCAAAATCGCGCCACCGCACCCCAGCCTGGGCGTCTGAGCAAGACTCCGTCTCAAAAAAAGAAAAAACAGAGTGAAACTCCATCTCAAAAAAAAAAAAAAAAAAGGGAGAGAGAGACAGGGTCTCCCTATGTTGCCCAGGCTGGTCTTGAACTCCCAGCTTCAAGTGATCCTCCTGCCTCAGCCTCCCAAGGATGACAGGCATGAGCCACCATGCCCAGCCAAGGTCCTTTTATCTGAAAATTGAATATGCTGTATTATAGTCATGAAAATGCACCACTTGGCGAGGCACAGTGGCTCACGCCTGTAATCCTAGAACTTTGGGAGGCCGAGGCGGGTGGATCACTTGAGGTCAGGAGTTCAAGACCAGTGTGGCCAAAATGGTGAAACCCTGTCTTTACTAAAAATATAAAAACGGCCAGGCACGGTGGCTCACGCCTGTAATCCCAGCACTTTGGGAGGCCGAGGCGGGCGGATCACGAGGTCAGGAGATCGAGACCATCCTGGCTAACACGGTGAAACCTCATCTCAAAAAAAAAAAAAAGCAAAAAACTTTAGCTGGGTGTAGTGGAACGTGCATGTAATCCCAGCTACTTGAGAGGCTAAGGCAGGAGAATCACTTGAATGCTGGAGTTGGAAGTTTCAGTGAGCCGAGATTGTGCCACTGCACTCCAGTTTGGTCAACAGAGCAAGACTCCGCCTCAAAAAACAAACAAATGAAAAAAAGAACTCAAGGAGCGCCAAGAATATGTCATTAGTTCCTGGTTTGAGAAACCATGATGGTCAGTAAGGGACACTGAAGTATTTTCAGTACAGAAGAAACAGGACCAGATTTTTTTTTTTTTTTTTTTTTTTTTTTTTTTTTTTTTTTTTGAGATGGAGTCTCGCTCTGTTACCCAGGCTGAAGTGCAATGGCACGATCTCGGCTCACCTCAACCTCCGCCTCACCTCAACCTCCGCCTCACCTCAACCTCCGCCTCCCGGGTTCAAGTGATCCACCTGCCTAGGCCTCCCAAAGTGCTGGGATTACAGGTGTGAGCCACCATGCCCAGCCCAGGACCATATTTTTAATCTGAAAGATCAGGCTAGGAGCAAGAGAATAATCTGGACCAGTCTGTGGCAGTGAGCTAGGCAAGAGTGGCATGGGGACAGGAGGGGGCAATGGATCTGGAACACATTTGGGAAGTAGAGTGGACAGGGCTTCCTGAGAGTTTTTGAGTGACAGAACTGAGGGTCAATTTTCTTTCTTCAAAGTCTAGCCCCATGCTACTTAAGACAGTGGCCATTGGGCCCACAGGGCTATTTAAATTTAATTCATAACAGGCCGAGTGGTGTGATTCACACCTGTAATCCCAGCACTTCAGGAGGCTGAGGTGGGAGGATTATTTGAGGTCAGGAGTTCAAGACCAGTCTGGCCAATGCAGTGAAACTTTGTCTCCACTAAAAATACAAACATTAGGTGAGCATGGTGACGGATGCCTGTAATCCCAGCTACTTGGGAAGGGGAGGCAGGAGAATCGATTGAATCCAGGAGACAGAGGTTGCAGTGAGCTGAGATGGTGCCACTGCACTCTAGCCTGGGCAACAGAGTGAGTGAGACCCCATCTCAAACAATAAAATAAAAATAAATAAATAAATTTAACAACAGGCCAAGTGTTATGATTCACACCTGTAATCCCAGCACTTTGGAAGGCTGAGGCAAGATAATTGCTTAAGGCCAGGAGTTCAAGATCAGCCTGGGCAATATAGTGAGTCCCCATCTATGCAAAAAAACTTTAAAAATTAGCCAGGCATGGTGGTGCACAGGAGTCTCAGTTAGTCCCAGCTACTCAGGAGGCTGAGGTGGCAGGACTGCTTGAGCCCAGGAGTTCAAAGCTGCAGTAGCTATGATCGTGCCACTGCACTCCAGCCTGGGTGACAGAATGAGACCTTGTCTGATAAATAAGTAAATGAATGAGTGAATGAAGAAGTAAATAAATAATTTAATTAATAACAATTAACAAAATTAAAAATTCAGTTCCACAGCCCCATGAGCCACCTTTCAAGCACTCAACAGCCATAGCTGGCTACAGGCCATACCATAGGGCAGTGCAACTACAGTTATGTACCACGTAATGATGTTTCAGTTGATGATGGACGGCATATACAAAAGTCTTCCCATAACATTATAATACTGTATTTTTACTGTATCTTTTCTATGTTTAGATGTGTTTAGATACACAAATACTTGCCATTGTGTTACAATTGCCTACAGTATTCAGTGCAATGACATGCTTTACAGATTTGTAGCCTGGGAGCAATAGGCTACACCATATAGTCTAGGTGTGCAGTAGGCTACACCAGCTAGGTTTATGAAAACGCACTCCATGATGCTCACGGGGTGAAATCGCCTAATGATGCATTTCTCAGACAGCGTTCCTCATCAAGTGATGCACAAGTGTGGAACGTTTCCATCATTGTGGAAGTTCCATTGGATCACACTGGTCTATACTTTTCCCATTTCATTATACTGTTTCCCTTGCCCACTCCCAAATGATCAGACATGGAACCCTGTTCTCTAGAAGCTCGCAAACAACCAGGGAACCGAAGGTCTTTAATACAATGTAGAACTGTGTTGAGATACATTAGAAAGATGTGGAGAGCTCTATGTGGGAGTTCAGAGGAGGAAACAAGAATTTCTGGGAGAAAGTAGCTTTAGTGAAACCTTGCAGATGACAGGAAAGAGAAGAGGGGTGTCGGGGGAGGCATGTGAACCTGCTGAAACAGGATCATTCCTTGCTTGCTTCCCAGCTCTGTCAGTCCCCCCCAAATTGATTTATTGATTCAATGTAATCCCAATCAAATCCTTTCAGTAGGGTGTGTGGGTGTGCATGTGTCTATAAATTGTCAACTGTTAGTTGGCCTTTTAAGTTTATTTATTTATTTTTATTTTTTAAATTATTTTTTGAGACAGAGCCTTGCTCTGTCACTCCGGCTGGAGTGGAGTGGCACAATCTTGGCTCACTGCAACCTACGTCTCCTTGGTTCAAGCAATTCTCCTGTCTCAGCCTCCCGAGTAGCTGGGACTACACGCACACACCACCATGCCTGGCTAATTTGTGTATTTTTAGTAGAGATGGGGTTTTGTCATGTTGGCCAGGCTGGTCTTGAACTCCTGACCTCAGGTGATCCACCAGCCTTAGCCCCCCAAAGCTCTAGGATTGCAGACGTGAGCCACTGCGCCTGGCTGATTTGTTTATTTATTTGGTTTTAAAAACAGCGTCTTGCTGTCACCCAGCCTGGAGTGTAATGGTGTGATCACGGGTTACTGCAGTCTCAAATTCCTGGTCTCAAGTGACCCTCCCACCCCAACCTACCAAGTAGCTGAGACTACAGACACACATCACCACATGTGGCTAATTATTTTATTTTTCGTAAAGATGGGGATCTCACTATATTGCCCAGGGTGGTCTTGAACTCCAGGGCTCAAGTGATCCTCCTGCCTCAGCCTCCCAAAGCATTGGGATTACAGGCATGAACCACTGTGTCCAGCCTGGTTCCAAAATTTATATGGAAATGCAGGCCGGGCACGGTGGCTCACGCCTGTAATCCCAGCACTTTGGGAGGCCGAGGCGGGCAGATCACAAAGTCAGTAGACTGAGATCATCCTGGCTAACATGGTGAAACCCCGTCTCTACTAAAAATACAAAAAATTAGCCAGGTGTGGTTGCAGGCGCCTGTAGTCCCAGCTACTCCGGAGGCTGAGGCAGGAGAATGGTGTGAACCCAGGAGGCGGAGCTTGCAGTGAGCCAAGATTGCCCCACTGCACTCCAGCCTGGGCGACAGAGCAAGACTCCATCTCAAAAAAAAAAAAAAGGCCGGGCGCGGTGGCTCAAGCCTGTAATCCCAGCACTTTGGGAGGCCGAGACGGGCGGATCACGAGGTCAGGAGATCGAAACCATCCTGGCTAACACGGTGAAACCCCGTCTCTATTAAGAAATACAAAAAACTAGCCGGGCAAGGTGGCGGGCGCCTGTAGTCCCAGCTACTCGGGAGGCTGAGGCCGGAGAATGGCGTGAACCCGGGAGGCGGAGCTTGCAGTGAGCTGAGATCTGGCCACCGCACTCCAGCCTGGGTGACAGAGCGAGACTCCGTCTCAAAAAAAAAAAAAAAAAAAAAAAAAAAAAAAAAAAAAATTTATATGGAAATGAAAAAGATCTAATCATGGCAGTATCAAAGAAGAACAACAAAGCTGGAGGACCTATACTACTAGAGTTGAAACTGACTAAAAAGCTACAGCAAATAAGACCACGTGGTTCTTGTGCAAGGTGGAAAACAGACCAACAGAATAGTACATAGGGTTCAGAAACAGACCCTCATATATTAATAGATGGCCACCAGTTTTACAGCAATGGTAACACTACAGTGCAGTGGGAAGTGGATGGTTGTTTTAATAAATGGTCCCAGAAACTTTAATCGCTGTGTGTGTGTGTGTGTGTGTGTGTGTGTGTATATATATATATATAAAAAGAACCTTGACCCATACCTCACACTAGACAAAAAAATTAACTGGAAGTAGACCATAGACTTAAATTTGAGACAAATAAAGCTTCTAGAAGAAAACATAGGAGAATATTTCATGACCTTGGGGTAGATGAAGATTTCTTAAACAGAACATAGAAAGCATTAACTTGGGCTGGGCACTGTGGCTCATGCTTATAATCCCAGCATTTTGGGAGGCTGAGACAGGGGGATCACTTGCGCCCAGGAGTTTGAGACCAGCCTGGGCAACATGTCAAAACCCCATCTCTAAAAAAATTATCTGGCCATGGTGGTGCACACCTGTAGTCCTAGCTACTTAGGAAGCAGAGTGGGGAGGATGGCTTGAGCCTGGGATGTTGAGGCTGCATTGAGCCAAGATCGTACCACTGCACTCCAGCCTGGGCGACAGAGTGGGACTCTGTCAAAAAAAAAGAAAGAAAAGAAAAGGAAAAAGAAAGAAAGAAAGAAAAGAAAAGAAAAGAGAAAAGAAAAGAACAGAACTTAGATCCCAAAGGTTCTAGGTGGGAAAATTCTGAAGTTGTCATCATCCATATATCCATATTCACATGGAGATTAAAAAAAAAAACTCAGATAAAGAACTGTGGGCTCACAGGACAGCTGTGGATTAAGAATGAGTCCTTTTCATTTGTTCATTTGTTTGTGTGTTTATGGAGAGATTGTCTCACTTTGTCGCCCAGGCTGGAGTGCAGTGACATGATCATAGCTCACTGTAACCTTGACCTCTTCGACTCAAGCAATCCTCCCACCTCAGCCTTCTGAGTAGCTTGAGACTACAGGCTCACGCCACCATTCTTAGCTAATTAAAATTTTTTTTTTTTTTTAGAGACAGGGTCTTGCTATGTTGCCTAGGCTGGTCTCAAACTCCTGGGCTCAAGCAATCCACCTGCCTTGCATCCTAAAGCACTGGGACTGTACGGGCATGAGCCACCATGTCCAGCCTAGACTCTTACATATGATTCACAAATATCTCCTCCCATTCTGTGGGTAGACTACCCAATTATTATAATGAACAAAAGAGTTACACAGGCATTTCACAAAAAATAATATAAAAAGGAACAATACGGTCGGGCACGGTGGCTCATGCCTGTAATCCCAGCACTTTGGGAGGCCGAGGCAGGCAGATTACCTGAGGTCGGGAGTTCGAGACCAGCCTGACCAACATGGAGAAACCTCGTCTCTACTAAAAATCCATAATTAGCTGGGTGTGGTGGCAGGCGCCTGTAATCCCACGTACTCGGGAGGTTGAGGCAGGAGAATCACTTGAACCCGGAGGCAGAGGTTGCAGTGAGCTGAGATCGTGCCATTGCACTGCAGCCTGGGCAACAAGAATGAAACTCTGTCTCAAAGAAAAAAAAAAAAAAAAAAGAACAATAAACATATGAAAAGCTGCTCAACAATTTTTTGTCATCTGAGAAATGTAAATTAACATCACAAGGAGGCCGGGCACGGTGGCTCATGTTTATAGTCCTAGCACTTTTTTTTTTTTTTTTTTTTTTTTTTTTTTTTTTACAAAGGGCTTATGATGATTTTATTGGCTGCCAGAATAACATAGTAAATAATCCCAAGTGTCTTGTTGGAAATTATCATGTGGAAATTATCACTTCTTTGGTGCAGTAATGCCTTCCAGTTGGACCTTCAGCTGCCGATTCGTCCGCTTTAGGAACTGAATCTCCTCATTGTGCTTCTTCTCCTCCACCTGCCGCCTCTCGCTCTCCCGCTTCTCGGTGGCTTCACATTTTGCCTTCTGCTCGTTCACTTGCCTCTCCAGGTCTCTCTTTTCCGTCTCCAATTCTGCAATCTTGGGGCTCCGTTTCTCCGTGTTCCGGCTCACCAGTACAGGGGTGTCGTACTTGAGCAAAGAATCTGCGGGGGAAATCATGGCGGCGGCGAGAGTAGCAGCCCAGCAGCTGCCCCGTCCAGTGTGGGCCTTGTTTTCTAGTCCTAGCACTTTTGGAGGCCAAAGTGGGCGGAATGCTTGAGCCCAGGACTTCAAGACCAGCCTTGGCAACATGGTGAAACCTTGTCTCTACAAAAAATACAAAAATTAGCTGGGCGTAGTCCCAGATACTTGGAGGCTGATGTGGGAGAATCACCTGAGCCCAGGAGGTTGAGGCTGCAGTGAGCAGTAATCACATTACTGTATTCCAGCCTGGGCGATGGGAGTGAGACCCTGTCTAAGAAAATACAGTACAATAAAATAAACAAAAAATAACCACAAAGAGATACCATAACATACTTATCCAGAATGGCAACAGAAAAGGACTAACATACCACGTATTGGTCAGGAACAATTGGAACTCCTATTTCGTAGGTGGGAACGTATATCAATACAACCACTTTGAAAAAATATTTGTCAGTGGTTACTAAATCTAAACATATAGGCCGGGAACTGTGGCTCACGCCTGTAATCCCGGCACTTGGGGAGGCTGAGGCGGGTGGATCACCTGAAGTCAGGAGTTTGAGACCAGCCTGGCCAACATGGCTAGAAACCCTGTCTCCACTAAAAATACAAAAATTAGCTGGGCATGATGGTGCATGTCTGTTATCTCAGCTATTCAGGAGGCCGAGGCAGGAGAATCGTTTGAACCGGGGAGGTGGAGGTTACAGTGAGCTGAGATCATGCCACTGCACTCCAGCCTGTGTGACAGAGCGAGACTCTGTCTCAGAAAAAGCAAAAAGACAAATAAACATATAGATACTGTATGACCCAGCAGTTCCACTCCTGGGCATACACTTAACAGAAGTGAGTGTTATATCTACTAAAGGACACGTTCAAGAATGTTCTTGGCCAGGTGTGGTGGCTTATGCCTGTAGTCCCAACACTGGGAGGCTCAGGTGGGTGGACCACCTGAGGTGAGAAGTTCGAGTCCCGCCTGGCCAACATGGTGAAACCCTGACTCTACTAAAAATACAAAAATTAGCTGGGCATGGTGATGGGCACCTGTAATCCCAGCTACTTGGGAGGTTAAGGCAAGAGAATCACTTGAACCCAGGAGGCGGAGGCTGCAGTGAGCTGAGATCGCACCACTGCACTTGAGCCTGGGTGACAGAACAAGACTCCATCTGAAAAAAAAAAAAAAAAAAAAAAACAAGCATGTTATTTGCAGCTTTATGCATAATAACTTCAAGCTGGAAACAACCTAAATGTCCATCAATGTCTATATGAAGTTCAGAAACAGACAAAATTAATCTGTGCTGATGGAAGTCAGAATAATGGTTTCCCCTAGGTGGGCACTGACTGACAGGTGCACAAAGGAGCATGCTGGTGCCGAAAATGTTTCATATCTTGATCAGAGTGGGTGGATATCACATGTCTGTGATATCTGTGAAAAACTCCTCCAGCTATACAGCTGTCACCTTATCAGAGAGGCCTTCCCTACCACTTTATTGGAAGTAGCATTTTGCCTCCTACCGTCCTGCTGCCCCGATCCTGCCTTATTTCTCTTCATAGTCATCATGACTACCAGTTAGTTGGCTCAGACTGCCACAACACAATGCCATAAACTAGGCGCCTTTTTTATTTTTTGAGACAAGGTCTGTCTCTATTGCTTAGGCTGGAGTACAGTGGCTCACTGCAACTTCTGCCTCCCAAGCCATCCTCCCACCTCAGTTCAGCCTCTCAAGTAGCTGGGACTACAGGCATACACCACCATGCCCGGCTCACTTTGGTACTTTTTGTAGAGATAGCGTTTTGCCATGTTGCCCAGGCTGCTCTCAAACTCAGAAGCTCAAGTGATCTGCCCCCCAGACCCCCCAGGCCTTCCAAAGTGCTGGGATTACAGGCCTGAGCCACTGTTCGCAGCCAACTAGGGGGTTTAAACAACAGACACTTATGTTCTCACAGTTCTAGATGTTGGGAAGTACAAGATCAAGGTTCTGGCTGACTTGGTTTCTGGCAAGGGCTCTTTTCTTGGCTTGTGGGGGGACACCTTCTTGTTGTGTGCTCACATGACCTCTTCTCCATATGCTTGTGGGAAAGAGAGAGACAGCTCTCTGGTATTGCTTCTTATAAGGGCACTAATACTTATAAGGGATCAGGATCCCACCCTTAAGACCTTATTTTACCTTAATTACTTTTTTTTTTTTTTGTGAGACAGAGTCTTGCTCTGTTGCCAGGTTGGAGTGCAGTGGCGTGATCTTGGCTCCCTGCAACCTCCACCTCCTGGGTTCAAGAGATTCTTTTGTCTCAGCCTCCCAAGTAGCTGGGACTACAGGTGTGTGCCACCATGCCTGGCTAATTTTTTATATTTTTAGTAGAGACGGGGTTTCACCGTGTTAGCCAGGATGGTCTCGATCTCCTGACCTCGTGATCCGTCCGCCTCGGTCTCCCAAAGTGCTGGGATTACAGGCATGAGCCACTGCTCCCAGCCACCTTAATTACTTCTTTATAGGCCCTATCTCCACATCCAGTCATGTTGGGGGTTGGGGCTTCAACATATGAATCTTGGGGGCGGGAGGAACACAGATATTCATTTCATATCACCAACATACCAAGTATTTGGTTATTAACATGTTTCTTATCCATCTCCCCCAATTAGAGTGTGGTCTCCCTAAGAGAAGGGACTCCATTTAGGCCACTATGGCATCTCCTGCACCTATAATGGTGCCTGGCACATAGGAGATGCTCCATGAGTATTTGTTGAATGAATGAAAAAAAGAGGTGGGGTAGGGGTTGTGGCAGCCAAGTGCTACTAAAGCCCAACATCTAGAAAATGGGACTAGCACAATAGAAGTTAAAGACCATTATCCTTCTCATTAATATTTATTAATCCTAAGGGTATTTGGTATATCAACTAAAGTTTCTGCCTTTAAACAGTTTATATTCTAACAGAGGAAAGACTTAAGTGCATTTTGCTCTGTGTTGTATAGCATGTACTATGTTGGATCATCCCTCTTTTAAGGAAATTGTTTCTTAGTTTATCACTCTGTGATAAGCATCTTGAATATAGGAGTCAAAGTTTAGAACTTGGTTCTATTTCTGACTTCACCACTAATTTGCCGTAGGCTCTGCTGAATCCCTTTGCCTCTATCAACCTTGTCTTCCTCTACTGTGAAATAAAGTGTTGCGATTTGAATTAAGATCTTTGAGGTCAATTCTTTGCAGCTGGAAAATGTTACCGCTTGCCTAGTGTGTTGTTCCTGTTTCTAGCACTAGGGGGCAATACAAGCAGCACCTTGGAACACATTCTGCAATTCCTGCCATCAGGTTAGAGTTGATACAGAAAGATGATTGATCTCCGCTTTGGTTCTCCCACCTCTACTGTAAGCTCACAAATTTGAGCCTTCTACCAGACTAGTTAGAGACAGAAACTTTCATCAAAGGGAACAGGACTGGCTGGCCTATGAAATCTTGGATCCATCACTTTTGAGTCTGTTGTGGACTATGTATGTGGTTAGAGAGATGGCATGTGGCTAATACATTGTGAGTGACAAATGGACACCCCAAAGGAGGCAAACTGAGGTGTAGACTTAGATTTTGTTCAGAAGAGAAAAACGATTTAGTAATACCATCTTGCTATGATGTTGGACTGAGATGAGTATGTGGTTGGAAAGGCCATGGAGGCTGTGCATAGAGAGCAGGAGCCATGGCCTGAACCTTAGGAGACCTGCATTGAAGTCCCAGCTTGTCAAGTGAAGTGCTGTGTGACCCTGGGCAAGTTACTTCCCATATGAGAATCAACTTTCTACCTATACAAGTAGGAGGGACCTATACATAGCCAATACATACCCCATATACATTCCTACCTTGAAATAAGTTACATTCTAAAAGAGGAAACACTTATGTGCATTTTGTTGTGTGTTTTATAGCATGTACTACGTTGGATCATTGCTTCTTTTAAGGAAATTGTTTCTTAATTTGTCACTTTGTGTTAAGTGTCTTGAATATGGGAGTCAAGAGACCAGGACAGGTATCTCTTACCAACCATAGGAGCCTTTCCTACCAAGTCCAGACACAGACACAGCCTCGGAGTCCTTTTTTTTTTTTTTTTTTTTTTTGTTTGAGACAGAGTGTCACTCTGTCGCCTAGGCTGGAGTGCAGTGGCGCGATCTTGGCTCACTGCAAGCTCCGCCTCCCGGGTTCGCGCCATTCTCCTGCCTCAGCTTTCCGAGTAGCTGGGACTACAGGTGCCTGCCACCGCGCCCGGCTAATTTTTTGTGTTTTTAGTAGAGGAGGGGGTTTCACCGTGTTAGCCAGGATGGTCTCGAACTCCTGACCTCGTGATCTGCCTACCTCGGCCTCCCAAAGTGCTGGGATTACAGGAGTGAGCCACCACGCCTGATCAATTTTTGTATTTTTAGTAGAGGTGGGGTTTCACCATGTTGGCCAGACTGGTCTCGAATTCCTGACCTCAAGTGATCGGCCCACCTCAGCCTCCCAGAGTGCTGAGATTACAGGCGTAAGCCACTACACCCAGCCCCGTTTTTTTTTTTTTTTGTTTTGTTTTTTGTTTTTTTTGAGACAGAGTCTCGCACTGTCCCCCAGGCTGGAGTGCAGTGGCGCGATCTCAGCTCACTGCAACCTCTGCCCCCTGGGTTCAAGCAATTCTCCTGCCTCAGCCTCCCAAGCAGCTGGGATTACAGATGCCTGCCACCATGCCCAGCTAATTTTTTGTGTGTATTTTTAGTCGAAATGGGGTTTCATTATATTGGCCAGGCTGGTCTCAAACTCCTGACCTCATAATGCGCCCGCCTCAGCCTCCCAAAGTTCTGGGATTATAGACATGAGCCACCGCACCTGGCTTTTTTTTTTTTTTTTTTAATCATGACCATCCTAGTGGGTGTGAAATAATATCTCACTGTGCATTTCCCTGACGACTAATAATGCAAAGAATCATTTAATGTACTTGTTGGCCGTTGGTATACTATTTTTTTGGTATCCTCTCTTTTTTAAAATAAAAAATATTTGCAATACCAAAAGATATATAGGACAACACAACAAACATTTGTGTTCCCACCACATGACTTAAGAAATAAAACATCGGCTGGGCACAGTGGCTCACACCTGTAATCCCAGCAGTTTGGGAGGCCTAGGTTGGTGAATCACTTGAGCTCACAAGTTTGAAACCAGCCTGGGCAACATGGTGAAACCTCGTCTGTATAAAAATACAAAAATTAGGCTGGGTGTGGTTGCTCACGCCTGTAATCCCAGCACTTTTAGAGGTGGACATGGGCGGATCATGAGGTCAGGAGTTCGAAACCAGCCTGACCAACGTGGTGAAATGCCGACTCTACTAAAAATACACAAATTAGCCGGGCATGCTGGCATGTGCCTGTAATCCCAGCTATTGGGAGGCTGAGGCAGGAAAATTGTTTGAACCCAGGAGGCAGAGGTTGCAGTGAGCCAAGATCGCGCCATTTCACTCCAGCCTGGGTGACAGAGCGAGACTCTGTCTCAAAAAAACAAACAAACAAACAAAAATTAGCCGGGCATGGTGGTACACACCCATAGTCCCAGCTATCCGGGAGGCTGATGTGCCTCCCAAAGGTGGCTTGAGCCCAGGAGGTGGAGGTTGCAGTGAGCCTGGAAGGCAGAGGTTGCAGCACTGCACTCCAGCCTGGGCGACGGAGCCAGACCTTGTCTCAAAAAAAAGACCCCATCTCTAGAAAAAATTTTAAAAATTAGCCAGGTGTGTTGGCGCATGCCCATAGTCCTAGCTACTTGGGAGGCTGAGATGGGAGGATTGCTTTGGCCCCAGAAATTTGAGGTTGCATTACAGCTTGGGCAACACAACAAGACTCTGTCACAAAAAAAAAAAAAAGAGAGCAAGAGAAAGAAGAAGGAAGGAAGGAAGGAAGGAAGGAAGGAAGGAAGGAAGGAAAGAGAAGGAAAAAAGAAAGGAAAGGAAAAAGAAAAGAAAGGAAAGGAAAAGTAAAGAAAAGAAAAACATCCTCAAACTGCAGAAAACCCCTGTGTGCTCTTCAATCACTTATTTTCCCCTCCCCCAAGTAAATACTAATCCTAAGCTTGATGTTTATTATTCTCATGTAATTTTTTCTACTTTCATTACATCCATACATATGGCCTAACAAGAAGTGGTATTGTTTTGCATGTTTGTACAGCTTATTTGTTTATTTATGTGAGACAGAGTGAGACTCTGTCACCCAGGCTGGAGGCAGTGGTTCGATCTTGACCCCCTGCAACCTCCATCTCCCAGGTTCAAGGGATTCTCATGTCTCAGCCTCCTAAGTACCTGGGACCACGGGCGCCTGCCACCACATCTGGTTAATTTTTGTATTTTTAGTAGAGATGAGGTTTCATCACGTTGCCCTGGCTGGTCTTGAACTCCTGGGCTCAAGCAATTCACCCACCTCGGCCTCCCAAAGTATTTGGATTACAGGCGAGAACCAGCATGGTTGGCTGACTTTAATCTTGAAGTTGATTTTTGTGTATGTTGTGATGCAGGAATCTTCCCCTGACACACACACTTTTTTTTTCTATGTGGATAACTACTTGTTCAATAATCAATGGCAGAGCCAGGCATGGTGGCACGTGCATGGTGGCACTCCAGCTACTCAAGAGGCCGAGGCAAGAAGATTCATTGAGCCTAGGAGTTCAGGGCTGCAGTGAGCCATGATCATACTACTGCACTCCAACCTGAGTGTCAGAGGGAGGCCCTGTCTCAAAAATAAATAAATAAGGCCGGGCGCGGTGGCTCAAGCCTGTAATCCCGGCACTTTGGGAGGCCGAGACGGGTGGATCACGAGGTCAGGAGATCGAGACCATCCTGGCTAACATGGTGAAACCCCATCTCTACTAAAAAATACAAAAAACTAGCCAGGCGAGGTGGCGGGCACCTGTAGTCCCAGCTACTCGGGAGGCTGAGGCAGGAGAATGGCGTGAACCCGGGAGGCAGAGCTTGCAGTGAGCCGAGATCTGGCCACTGCACTCCATCCTGGGCGACAGAGCGAGACTCCGTCTCAAAAAAAAAAAAAATAAATAAATAAATAAATAAAATAAAAGGAGAAAAAGAAAAAAGAAAAAAAAATCAATGGCAATTGATTAATATCATTTTCCTATTTAAAACCATCCTGCGGCTGTCCCGTCTTCTTGCCTTGGTCTGTTATGGTTGCACAAATTGCCCTGACCACCCTGCCCCTGCCAGCCCCCTGCCACCTCACCTCTCACTGCTCTCCTGTTCTCCAGCCACAAGTACCTTGACCTTCCTTCACTTCTTTTTTTTTTTTTTTTTTTTGAGACGGAGTCTTGCTCTGTCGCCCAGGCTGGAGTGCAGTGGCCAGATCTCAGCTCACTGCAAGCTCCGCCTCCCGGGTTTATGCCATTCTCCTGCCTCAGCCTCCCGAGTAGCTGGGACTACAGGCGCCCGCCACCTCGCCCGGCTAGTTTTTTGTATTTTTAATAGAGACGGGATTTCACCATGTTAGCCAGGATGGTCTCGATCTCCTGATCTCGTGATCAGCCTGTCTCGGCCTCCCAAAGTGCTGGATTACAGGCGTAAGTCACCCCGCCGGGCCCCTTCCTTCACTTCTAAAGGGCTGGGCTCTCTACCCTTCACTGATTTTTTTTTTTTTTTTTTTTGGAGAGGTAGCCTCACTGTCACCCAGGCTAGAGTGCAGTGATGCAATCTCGGCTCACTGCAACCTCCACCTCCCAGGTTCAAGCAATTCTCTGCCTCAGCCTCCTGAGTAGCTGTGATTATAAGCGCCCACCACACCTGGCTAATTTTTGTATTTTTAGTAGAGACAGGGTTTAGCCATCTTGGCCAGACTGATCTTGAACTCCTGACCTCAGGTGATCCACCAACCTCAGCCTCCCAAAGTGCTGGGATTATATGTATGAGCCACCGCGCCTGGACTACTGATTTTGTTTTTACTACCTAACATGCCCATATTCTTCTGGTCTCAGTTGATACTAGTTGCAGTGGGTTGAAAGGTGGCCCTTCCAAAAGATATGTCTGCCTAGAATCTGTAAATGTGATCTCATTTGGGAAAAGTATGAAATTAGGCTGGGCATGGTGGCTCACGCCTGTAATCCTAGCACTTTGGGAGGCCAAGGCGGGTGGATCACTTGAGACCAGGAGTTTGAGACCAGCCTGGCCCACATGGTGAATCCGCATCTCTACTAAAAATACAAAAATTAGCTGGCCGTGGGGGTGCATGCCTGTAGTCCCAGCTACTTGGGAGGCTGAGGTGAGACAGTCACTTGAACCTGGGAGGCAGAGGTTGCAGTGAGCAGAGATTGGGCCACTGTACTCCAGCCTGGGCAACAAGGCGAGACTCTGTCTTTTTTTTTTTTTTTTTTTTTTTTTTTGAGACGGAGTCTTGCTCTGTCGCCCAGCCCAGGCTGGAGTGCAGTGGCGCGATCTCGGCTCACTGCAAGCTCCGCCTCCCGGGTTCACGCCATTCTCCTGCCTCAGCCTCCCGAGTAGCTGGGACTACAGGCGCCCACAACCGCGCCCGGCTAATTTTTTGTATTTTTTTTTTAAGTAGAGACGGGGTTTCACCGTGGTCTCGATCTCCTGACCTTGTGATCCGCCCGCCTCGGCCTCCCAAAGTGCTGGGATTACAGGTGTGAGCCACCGCGCCCGGCCGAGACTCTGTCTTAAAATAAAAAAAAGAAAAGAAAAAAAGAAAAGAAAAATGAAGTCAATGATCTCCAGATGAGATCCTCCTGGATGACCTGGGTGGAGTCTACATCCAATGACAAGTGTCCTCATAATAGAGACAGGAGGAAAAGACAGAGCAAAGGGGAATGTCATGTGAAGATGGAGGCAGAGATTGGAGTGATGCAGCCACAAGCCAAAGAACTCTGGCAGCCACCAGAAGCTGAAAAAGACAAGGAAGCATCCTCCCCTAGTCTTTGGAGGGAGGATGGCCCTGGTGACACCTTGATTTAGGACTTATGGCCTCCAGAACTGTGAAATGGAGACAGGGTCTCCCTATGTTGTGCAGGTTGATCTCGAAGTCCTGGGCTCAAGTGATCCTTCCATCACACCAGAGGATTACAGGTGTGAGCCTCTGTGCCTGGCCTCATTTCTGTTGTTTTAAGCCACCAAGTTTGTGGTAATTTGCTACAGCAGCCCTGGGAAAATACTAATAGGCAGGAAGCTGGAGTGGGGAACAGCAAAGTCAGGGGACAGGGCGGCGAGACTAGAGGCTGGAGAAGACCAGGCAGGTGGCAGGATGAGGCGTGCTCACCTCCCACACACACCAGGAGCAGGGCAGTCCTCTTACACATAGGCAGGTCCATTCCCCTAGGGCTAGGCAGATAGGGTCTCTACCTTCACTGATTTTCTTTAGAAAGAAGAAAGAAGAAAGAGAGTGATGGTGGTAAGGACAACAGGGCCCTGGGGTGCACACGGCTATGCTGTGGCTTGGAGAGAGGCAGACTCTTCTCAAAGAGAGGTTAAGGGCCTCTAGCTTTTGCTAGAGCATGGCTACAAGCAAGGTGGTTAAGGTCAAGAGACCACGGTGCAGAGGCAGATGCCAGCAGGCTAAAGGACAATTCTGGAATGGGGCAGTGGGAGGGGTCCTGTGTCTTTGGGCTTCTTTGATCCCTGAGACACTTTGGACGGGACAGAGCCTTGGCCACCAACGGGGTCATGTCTGTTTAAACAAAATTTAACACGGGAGGTAAATCATTAACTCACTGAAGAAACAAACAGGAGTGCAGGCCATATCTCTAGCAACAGGACTCGAGAGTCACAGGGATGTTAAGAACTCCTGAATATCAGAAGTGGCTGCCACTCATGGCTTCTGTAAGTGAGTGCAAGCATTTGGTGAGCACCTTCTATAAGCGAGTCTCTGTGCCAGGTGCTGTGGGAACAGATGCGTGAAGATGCTCAGAGTCTGTCTTGAGCTTGGAGCTGGGGGAATACCAGCTCACAGCCATTGTGAGCATGCCCATGCCTGTCTATCATCTCATGTAATTCTCATGCCTCTGAGGTAGGGCAAGGATTGCCTGCATTTCATACTCAAGGAAACCCAAGCTCAGAGAGGGAGAGCAACTTGTCTCAGCCACACAGCTTGTCAGTGGTGGAGAAAAACAGGAGCTGGCTTTTGCAAAAAGGGGAAGAAATTGTTAGAGTTCGAGGATGTGTTTAGGAACTTAAGGGCAGGAAGCACAGCTTCCTAAAAGACAGGAGCCAGGTCCAGCAAAGCCATCAGGAGGCAAGACAGCCACTGACCCTGTCTGGGACCATGGAGTCTCCCAATTCTACTTCTCACGGGAGATTTATTTTATTCTTCCCTCTATTTGGAGGTTAAGAGCAAGGGTTCTGGCATCAGATAGGGCTTCAGTCCTGCCTTCACCATTTATTACCTCTGTGACCTCAGGTAAGCCTACTTCCCCACCTACAAAACAGAGATACCACGATCCCCAGGTAAGGATCACAGGAGAAAACATGGGCAAAGCCATTGGTACAGTGCCTGGCACATAATAAATGCTCAATAAAACCCAAGTTGCTATTATCATTTCACTGGTAGGAAACAGCCTCCCCAGGCCTCCCAGCTCCACGAACACCCATCAGCTCACTAGCCCCCTCCTTCTGACTTCTTCAGCCAGAAGAAGCAACTATTGCAAGTTGGTATAGCAACTATACCAACTATAGCAAGGGAGAGAGGAGGGTCATTTCATTCAAACACAGTTTCAAGTATGTGTGGACTAGTTTAAAGAAAAGTAGAGGCCCGAGAAGTTGAGTAGACTAGTCAAAAGGTTTCTGTGACAGGAATTTCAACTGCAGGGTGTTGTGATCAACCTTTTCTGATTCCTCCATCATGAACACTTGGGGTATTGGGGGAGGGCAGTCAAGCTGAGGGAACAGCAGGATGAGGGCTCAGAGGTGGGAAAGGGCATGGTATGTTTGAGGGGGTGGTTTATCTATAGGCCATGGAAGGTGCAGAAGAGGCAGGAGGTATAGTTCGGGGCCCAATTAAGAAAAAGCCTTGAGGCCAGGCTCGGTGCCTCACGCCTGCAATTCCAGCACTTTGGGAAGCCAAGGTGGGAGGATGGCTTGAGGCCAGGAATTCGAGAACAGCCTGGGCAACATAGCGAGATCTCCATCTCTACAAAAAGTAAAACAATTAACCAGACATGATGGCATGCTGAGATGGCAGTCCCAGGTACTTGGAAGGCTGAGGCAAGAGCATTGCTTGAGCCCAGGAGTTTGAGGCAGCAGTGAGCTATGATGGTGCCACTGCACTTCAGCCCGGATGACAGAGGGAGACCCTGCCAGGAACGAAGGAAGGAAGGAAGGGAGGGAGGGAGAGGGAGAGAGAGAGGAAGGAAGGAAGGAAGGAAGGAAGGAAGGAAGGAAGGAAGGAAGGAAGGAAGGAAGGGAGGGAGGGAGGGAGGGAGGGAGGGAGGGAGGGAGGGAGAGAGGGAGGGAGGGAGGGAGGGAAAGGAAGGAAAGAAGGAAAGAAAGAAAGAAGGAAAGAAGGAAAGAAGGAAAGAAAGAAAAAGAAAGAGAGAGAGAGAAACAGAGAGAGAAAGCAAGCAAGCTGGCTGGCCACAGTGGCTCACGCCTGTAATCCCAGCACTTTGGGAGTCCGAGGCAGGCGGATCACAAGGTCAGGAGATTGAGACCATCCTGGCTAACACGGGGAAACCCCGTCTCTACTAAAAGTACAAAAAATTAGCCCGGCACGGTAGCACGCACCTGTAGTCCCAGCTACTCGGGAGGCTGAGGCAGGAGAATGGCGTGAACCCGGGAGGCGGAGCTTGCAGTGAGCCAAGATCGCACCACTGCACTCCAGCCTGGGCGACAGAGACTCCGTCTCAAACAAACAAAAAACAGAAAGAAAGAAAGAAGGAAAGAAAAAAACAGGCCTTGAATGTCAGGATTTTATTTTATTTTGGTGTAGACTCAAGAGTCATTCATTCATTTAGCAAACATGTGTGGGAGGCATTATGCTGCATTCAACTGTATGGGAGGCATTTTGCCAGGGATTAATTACCTGCCTAAGCAAAAGGCATAGTCCTTGTCCTCAGGGAGTTAAATGGTCTAGTAGGAGGAAACAGGCACAAAAATGGATGAATGTTTTGCAGCATGATCCAAGCTCCAAGAGGGATCTGCTGAAGTGGGAGAACAGGGGGAGGAGCACCTGTCCACCAGCGGCTTGGGAGAGGGGCAGAGAAGACCTTAGAGGAAGCAACTACCCTGTCTATTTTTGCTTTTATGTGTTTTGCCTGACTACCATCCATTCCTTCTTTACTAAGTGGACACAGTCATCAGCCAAGCTTGGTCCACATAGTTTCAAGGTACTGACTCAGGTCCCCTGCTCCAGAGAAGGGCAGATGAGCCAAGTCTAGCCAATCAACAGAAGCTATCTCCCTGGCCATAGTGATTGGTTCAGAGAGGTGTACATAAATCAGGTGTGGCCAATGAGAGTCAACCCATGATTTGGGTGGCACTGAGGGGAAAGGAGCTCTCTTTTTACCAGGAGTGTTGACAACGTGGATTATCTGAGCCCGGAAGAGAGGGGCCGCCATGTAAGAAACCGAGAAAAGTGGCGTCACAGAGGAAAGCAGAGCAGCAAACTGGAGAGCAATGGCATCTGACAGTGTCTTTGAGCCCCTGGTCCCATTTGTGTCTGAACCCGAAATTATCTCTAGACCTCAGCTAGGCAGAGTGGCTCAAGCCTGTAATCCCAGCACTTTGGGAGGCCAAGGCAGGTGGATCACTTGAGTCCAGGAGTTTGAGACCAGCCTGGGCAAGATGGCAAAATCCCTTCTCTACTAAAAGTTTTTTTTTTTTTTTAATCATCTGGGCTTGGTGGCGAGTGCCTTTAGTCCCAGCTTCTCAGGAGGCTGAAGTGGGAGGATCGCTTGAAACCAGGAGGTTGGAGCTGCAGTGAGCTGAGATTGTGCCACTGCACTCCAGCCTGGGTGACAAATTGAGACCTTGTCTCAAAATATATATACACAAATATACATGTATGTAGTTACTGTATTAGTCTGTTCTCATGCTGCTAAAGACATACCCAAGACTGCATAATTTATAAAGGAAAGAGGTTTAATTGACTCACAGTTCCACATGGCTGGGGAGGTCTCACAATCATGGCTGAAGGCGAATGAGGAGCAAAGGCACTTCTCACATGGCAGCAGACAAGAGAGCTTGTGCTGGGGAACTCCCCTTTATAAAACCATCAGATCTCGTGAGACGTATTTACTCTCAGGAGAACAGCAGAGAAAACATGCCCCCATGATTCAATTACCTCCTAACAGGTCCTTCCCACAACACGTGGGAATTATGGGAGCTACAATCCAAGATGAGATTTGGATGGAGACACAGCCAAACCTTATCAATATATTATCTCTGGACCTTGAAGTTATGCAAATCACTAAATTAGCTTTTTTTTTTTTTTGAGACAGGGTTTTGCTCTTGTTGCCCAGGCTGGAGTGCAATGGCACGATCTCAGCTCGCCGCAACCTCCGCCTCCCAGGTTCAAGGGATTCTTCTGCCTCAGCCTCCCAAGTAGCTGGGATTACAGGCAGGTGCCACCACGCCTGGCTAATCTTGTCTTTTTAGTAGAGACAGGGTTTCTCCATGTCGATCAGGCTGGTCTTGAACTCCTGACCTAAGGTGATCCACCCGCCTCGGCCTCCCAAAGGGCTGGCATTACAGGTGTGAGCCATCTTTTTTTTTTTTTTTTTGAGACAGAGTCTCACTCTGTCGCCCAGGGGCAAGATCTCCATCTCGGCTGGCTTCAACCTCCACCTCCTGGGTTCAAACGATTCTCCTGCCTCAGCTTCCTGAGTAGCTGGGACTACAAGCGCCTGATACCATGCCCAGCTAATTTTTGTATTTTTAGTAGAGATGGGGTTTCACCATGTTGCTCAGACTGATCTTGAACTCCTGACCTCAGATAATCCACCTGCCTTGTCCTCCCAAAGTGCTGGAATTACAGACTTGAGCCACCGCACCCGCCCTAAATTATCTTTTTTGCTAAGGCAATTTGAGAAGGCTTTCTGTCACTATAAGAGAAAGGGTTTTAATATGTTTGATCTCTTATTCCAGACTTCTGGTTTTCCTTTTTTTCTAAATAATTCTGATAAGTTTCTTCTATACCATCTCAGGAAAAAAACATATATATTTGTATACATATATATGGAGTTCACATATATATATATATATATATATATATATATATATATATATATATATATATATAATTTCACTGTATTTTCAAGGACGTTCATTGCAGCAGTGTTTGTAGAAGCCAAAGCGTGGAAAAAATCTGCATCCACCAACAGAGAAGGAGTTATAGATAAATGAAGTTATAGCCTACATTTGCTTTAAAATAATGCAGAGGGGGAGGGAGGGAGACAGTATGGGGGAAAAGCTGAAGCAAGACTGGCCAGATTTTAATAATTAGTGAAACTGGGCTCATCCAGTTCCATTCACTCTTTTGAATATGTTTGAAATTTTCCAAGATAAAATTTTTAAAAATTTAAATTATGTTATATCCATTACCAGAATATTCTGCAACAGTGAAAAGTGAAACAGGGCCAGGCGCGGTGGCTCACGCCTGTAATTTTTGGTATTTTTAGTAGAGATGGGGTTTCACCATGTTGGCCAGGCTGGTCTCGAACTCCTAACCTCAGGGGATCCGCCTGCCTTGGCCTCTGAAAGTGCTGGGATTACAGGCGTGAGCCACCGCTCCCGGCTAGTTAATGAGTTTTAATAATATAATAAAGACCCATGGCCGGGCGCGGTGGCTCAAGCCTGTAATCCCAGCACTTTGGGAGGCCGAGACGGGCGGATCACGAGGTTAGGAGATCGAGACCATCCTGGCGAACACGGTGAAACCCCGTCTCTACTAAAAAAAAAAATACAAAAAACTAGCCGGGCGTGGTGGCGGCGCCTGTAGTCCCAGCTACTCGGGAGGCTGAGTCAGGAGAATGGCGGGAACCCGGGGGGCGGAGCTTGCAGTGAGCTGAGATCCGGCCACTGCACTCCAGCCTGGGCGACAGAGCCAGACTCCGTCTCAAAAAAAAAAAAAAAAAAGACCCATGATCCCACCATCCAGAATGAAAACTAGGACTTTGAAAATAACCTACAGGCCGGGTGCGGTGACTCACGCCTGTAATCCCAGCACTTTGGGAGGCTAAGGCAGGTGGATCACAAGGTCAGGAGATTGAGCCCATCCTGGCTAACACAGTGAAACTGTCTTTACTAAAAAAGAAAAAAAAAATACAAAAAATTAGCCGGGCGTGGTGGCGGGCGCCTGTAGTCCCAGCTACTTGGGAGGCTATATATATATACATATATACCACACACATATCTCGATATATATATACACACACACACATACACGCTGTATATATGTATATAGTATATATACATATACTGCTGCACTGCTGCAAGCCAGTGCCCCAAATACACAAACGAAGAAGGCAATGTTGTGGGATATCTCTCTTCCACATCATGTCTGTGCTCAGTATTTAATTGTTGCCAGATAGCACCTGTGTATAAATGAGACCGTGTAGGAAGCTGGGCACCTCCATGCTGTGTACTTTTATTGATCTATTAGCTTATTGTAGGTTCTAGGTCTCGGTTTTCTGATCTCTAAGGTGTCTTTCAGCAACAAAACATGAGGCTTATTTGAATTCCATGTCACATTTGGAGATGACAGATTTGTCATCTTCTGTGTTGTGAGTTATTTCTTCCAAGTGCCCTCAATTGAAATGATAAGGAGGCTGTACATGATGGCTCAGGCATGTAATCCTGGCACTTTGGGAGGCTGAGGTGGGAGGATCACTTGAAGCCAGGAGTTTGACCAGCCTGGGCAACAATGCAAGATCCTGTCTCTACAAAAACAAAAACAAAAACAAAAACAGGCCACGCATGTTGACTCACGCCTATAATCCCAGCACATTGAGAGGCCGAGGCGGGTGAATCACTTGAGGTCAGGAGTTCAAGACCAACTTGGCCAACATGGTGAAACCCCATCCCTACTAAAAATACAAAAATTAGCTGGATGTGGTGGCACACACCTGTAATCCCAGTTAATCAGGAGGCTGAGGCAGGAGAATTGCTTGAACCTGGGTCGCACCACTGCACTCCAGCCTAGGCAAAAGAGTGAGACTCTGTCTCAAAAACAAAACAAAAACAACAAAACAAAAGTTAACCAGGTGTGGTGGTGCATGTCGGTCGTTCTAATTACTCAGGAGGCTGAGGTGGGAGGATTGCTTGAGCCCAGAAGTTTGGGGTTATAATGAGCTATGATCAATGCACTCCAGCCTGGGCAATACAGTGACACTGTTTCAGGAAAAGTAAAATAAAAATAACAATAAATGATAAGGAACTCTAGTCTGAGTATTTTTTCATTCATTCACTTAATTAATACATAGAGCACTTCTTTATTTTAGGTTTCTGGCTTTGGAATCCTTTTCATTTTCCTTGATTTGCAAAAGATTTTCTGAGAGGTACATACCAGAAATTGAAAAGAGAAACTACGTTTGGTTCAACCGCTTTTAGAAAGTTTGGGTTTCTTGATCTACCTCAATCTCAGTTTCTTTGGTTTGTTGGTGCATATGTTGTATGTGAGTGTCTACCTCTTATCGCTGCTGCTAGTCACTGAACTAGTCAGCTTTACTGCTGCATTTGTCAGGAGTCTTTAGTTACAGGGATGGATCCAAGTGCTAAATGGATGCAACCAGTACCCTTCCTCTTCTTATTTATCTCATCTCAGCTTGTCTCTGCTCCTTTTCCCTGCAGCAGCAACAGCAGCGATAGCAGCATTTTCTATGCAGTTGAGGAAAAAAGTCACAGTTTAAGTTTACATAATCCTTACAGTTTGAGACGCCAGAGGAGAAGAAAGATCTCTCTCCCAAATTGCCATAGATCGTATTTCAGGGAAGATTCTTTTTTTTTTTTTTTTTTTTTTTTTGAGACTGAGTCTGGCTCTGTCGCCCAGGCTGGAGTGCAGTGGCCGGATCTCAGCTCACTGCAAGCTCCGCCTCCCGGGTTTACGCCATTCTCCTGCCTCAGCCTCCGGAGTAGCTGGGACCACAGGCGCCCGCCACCTCGCCCGGCTAGTTTTTTGTATTTTTTAGTAGAGACGGGGTTTCACCGTGTTCGCCAGGATGGTCTCGATCTTCTGACCTTGTGATCCGCCCGTCTCAGCCTCCCAAAGTGCTGGGATTACAGGCTTGAGCCACCAAGCCCGGCTATTTCAGGGAAGATTCTAATTGGGCCTACCTTGGTCACATGCCCACTTCTGAACCAATGCTTGTAGTTAGGGGAGTGCTGTGCTTTGATTGGCTAGTCTGAGTCACATGCCCACTTATGTTGGGATGCTGAGCTCTGTGATTGACAGCCCCCCAGAGATAGCATGGGCTAGGAAGGCATGATACCCTAGGAAGGGATGTTGAGTCAGTAATTCCTGTTCATTACTACCTCCCTGCAAGCTGATGTTGTTTCCCACTCACAGTGAATGGACTGTGTATTCTCACCCAAACTATATTCTTTCCTGTTAACTCACCTCTGTGGTAAGCTCTCCTGTCTGATACTGTTTGACATAAATAATTGGCCTTTATTTCTTTCTGATGTTTTCTCCCAATCCTTTTTTCTTTATCTTCAAATAGAGATATGATCAGTGTAAAAGCAACCTGACTTCCCTATCTTTTGAAGGTCTAATGATCCCTCATCCATCATCAGCTTTTCTTGGCCAAGTAGGCATATGATTACATTTCCACTTCAATTAAATGCTGCACCCTGAAGACAGATGCCTCTTGTGGTCAAGGGTGCTGCCCACGAATACAACTGTGTCCTATATATAGTGCAGTATTTATACTTCTGAGGTCTTGGAACTTCTTCCTTTTCCTCACCTTAATAGCTTAGAAGTGATCATTTTACCACTTGGTCCAATCAGTGTCTACTTTGTCTAATTTCTCTTCTGTGTCTCTTGAGTAAAAAATGGCCTATAGATGTATTCATTTAGCTCCACAGCAATACTAATCTATAAAAATCTATCACGAACATTTAGGCCAGCCACGGTGGCTCACACATGTAATCCTAGCTCTTTGAGAGGCCAAGGCGGGTGGATCACCTGAGGTCAGGAGTTCGAGACCAGTCTGGCCAACATGGCGAAACCCCATCTCTACTAAACATACAAAAATTAGCCAGACGTGGTGGCGTGCACCTGTAATCCCAGCTACCCAGGAGGCTGAGGCAGGAGAATCGCTGGAACCCAGGAGGCAGAGGCTGCAGTGAGCCAAGATTGTGCCACCGCACTCCAGCATGGGCAACAGAGCAAGACTCCGTCTCAGAAAGAAAAACAGAAAATCTATTGCGAACATTTAAAAACTAGGAGATGCTACAAACAAATAAGAATTTTTACTTCTTTTGAACAAATCAGAAGATCTGTGCATCTTGGTTCCACATTCCCCATAGCAGTGACACGCTGGAGTGGCCCTCTGGACTGGCCATGCATTCCCCAGGCCACCACTCCCAAGGGTGTTCCCATTTGAAACACTGTTGTCATTTACCATCTCATTTGCTGGTTATTTTTGCTTACATTTGGCCCACTTCACTCAGTCACATTCCCTGCCTGGCCCCTGGAGCACTCTTGGAGTTTGTGACTCCCGGTTGGGCAGCCATTGCAAATCAGGGGCAGGTTGAAGCAAGGTTTAAACTACTGATGAGTTGGGGCCTAGATTGGCTTTCTGCCTCAAGGCTCAAAGTAGACATAGATTGATGGCATACTTCAAAGGCCGAAGAGATACTTCTAAGAGTTTTGAAAGAACTGCCGCTACTTGTCTATATAACATCTATTGTGCCTTTCAAGAGAATTATATGATGTTTAAATACAATAAACGAAAGTTTCCAGAAATAGATATAAATACTTTGGAAGAATGCTAGCATGTCGTACATCTGGATCACCTGAAAGAAGCAACATAAGGTTCAAAGTCTTAAAATTATTTTGTAAAATGTTAATGTGTACTTATATTTTATTAAAATCTTTTATTGACTTCTTTATCTGTCCCATATAGTAATAAATGTTTCCGGATGGAAGGAAGAAATGGAAAAAGAAAGGAACTACTTGAATACAGAGACTAGTTAATCCATTTTTTTAATTTAGTTTTTTTGTTGTTTTTTCTTGAGATGGAGTCTTGTTCAGTCGCGCAGGCTGGAGTGCATTTGCATGATCTCAGCTCACTGCAACCTCTGCCTTCCAGGCAATTCTCCTGCCTTGGCTACCTGAGTAGCTGGGACTACAGGCACATGCCACTACGCCTGGCTAATTTTTTAATTTTTTAAGTAGAGATGGGGTTTTAGCATGTTGGCCAGGCGGGGTACAAACTGCTGACCTCAAGTGATTCACTCGCCTTGGCCTCCCAAAGTACTGGGATTTCAGATGTAAGCCACCGCCCTGGCCATGTTGTGTTTTTTTTTTTGGAGACGGAGTCTCGCTCTGTCGCCCAGGCTGGAGTGCAGTGGCGCGATCTCGGCTCACTGCAAGCTCCGCCTCCCGCGTTCACACCATTATCCTGCCTCAGCCTCCCAAGTAACTGGTAGCTGGGACTACAGGTGCCCGCCACCATGCCCGGCTAAGATTTTTGTATTTTTTTAGAAGAGACAGAGTTTCACCACGTTAGCCAGGATGGTCTTGATCTCCTGACTTTGCAATCCACCCACCTCGGCCTCCCAAAGTGCCAGGATTACAGGTATGAGCCACTGTACCCGGCCCCCTTTTTTTTTTTTTTTTTTTTGAGACAGAGTCTAGCTCTGTCGCCCAGGCTGGACTGCAGTGGCGTGATCTCGGCTCACTGCAAGCTCCGCCTCCCGGGTTCATGCCATCCTCCTGCCTCAGCCTCCCGAGTAGCTGGGACTACAGGCGCCCGCTACTATGCCCAGCTAATTTTTTGTATTTTTAGTAGAGACGGGATTTCCCCGTGTTAGCCAGGATGGTCTCGATCTCCTAACCTTGTGATCCACCCGCCTCGGCCTCCCAAAGTGCTGGGATTACAGGCGTGAGCCACCGCGCCCGATGCCCGGCCCCATTTTTTAAATTTAGTTTTTATTTTTAAAGAATTAGAAGTTGCAGAAATAGTACATAGGGCTTCTGTCTCAGCTTTCCTCAATGGTGACATCTTCCATAACTACAGGCCAATCTGTTTCCATATTCCAGTGGTACACATGGGTGTTCAATACAGTTTATTGAATCTATTTGCATATAGGAAATGAATGTTATAATCAGTTGATTTAGCATGTTAGTCTTTTTATTTATTTTTATTACTTTTGAATATGTAATAAAATGCATGTGAAGCAAACTTCACTAGGTACAAAGGATATACAGTTGTCCCTTGGTATCCATGGAGGATTGGTTCCAGGACCTTCTGCAGATACCAAAATCCGACGATGTTCAAATCCTTTATATAAAATGGTGTACAGTAGCCAGGCGTGGTGGCTCACTCCTGTAATCCCAGCACTTTGGGAGGGTGAGGCAGGCAGATCACATGGGGTCAGGAGTTCAAGACTAGCCCAGCCAACATAATGAAACCCCGTCTCTACTAAAAATAGAAAAAAAATTAGCTGGGCGTGGTGGCGGGCGCCTGTAATCCCAGCTACTCAGGAGACTGAGGCAGGAGAATCACTTGAACAATTTCTAAAAAAAAAAAATAGTGTACAGTTCGCATATAACCTATACACATTTCCTGTATACTTTATTTATTTATTTATTTATTTATTTATTTTGAGACGGAGTCTTGCTCTGTCACCCAAGCGGCAGTGCAGTGATGCGAACTCGGCTTACTGCAACCTCCAAATCCTGGGTTCAAGTGATTCTCCTGCCTCAGCCTCCTGAGTAACTGGGACTACAGGCGCCCACCACCACACCCAGCTAATTTTTTGTATTTTTAATAGAGACAGGTTTTCCCCATGTTAGCCAGGAGGGTCTCAAACTCCTGACCTCGTGATCTGCCCTTCTCGGCCTCCCAAAATGCTGAGATGACAGGGGTGAGTCACTGTGCCCGGCCACCTTATTTTTATTTATTTATTTATTTATTTATTTATTTATTTATTTTGAGATGGAGTTTCACTCTGTCTCCCAGGCTGGAGTGCAGTGGCGCGATCTTGGCTCACTGCAAGCTTTGCCTCCCGGGTTCACGCTATTCTCCTGCCTCAGCCTCCCGAGTGGCTGGGACTACAGGCGCCCGCCACCACGCCCGGCTAATTTTCTTGTATTTTTAGTAGAGATGGGGGTTTCACCATGTTAACTAGGATGGTCTTGATCTCCTGACCTCGTGATCCGCCCACCTCAGTCTCCCAAAGTGCTGGGATTACATGTGAGAACTACCGTGCCTGGCCCTTTTTTCCTGAATAGTTTCTATTCATGGCTCGTTGAATCCATGAATGCAGAACTCACAGAAATGGAGGGCCAACTTTTCAGGAAAAAGGAAGTTTCCCTTTATTCCTTGCCTCCCAGTCACCAAGATGCCTCTCCCAAGACAACCATTTATTAGTTTCTGATGTCTCCTTCCATATGTAGGTAATATTTGCAAACCTTCATGTATCTGTTGTCTACTCACACACCCCTCTTCTGTTGTAGAATACCATATACATCTGTGTTTATTTAGCACAGATACAGTCTCTTTAGGTACTAAATCATAGGTTTATGAATTTGAAATCCCTGAACTCCCTATTTAGTCATATAAATAGAACTTTGCTGGTAGAACACTTCCTGAAGCTTTGTGTAGTTTTTGGCCTAAGTCAGTGAGATTTGCCAAAGGTTTGGCAGCTTTAACCAATGCTGATGCACCTGTTCTCAGTTATTTTCTTCTGAGCTGTGTCTGATAAGCAAGAAAAGGAATAAGTTAAATTACACCCAGGATGATCTGCTAGGGATGTGCCACACAAGATAATGAATGTGCTTCACTTCTATCACTTGATCCAGCTTGTGGATCCCTTCCTTGTCCTAGCTGATGGCTCTTATCTCTTATTTGAAGTTATTTTCTATCTCCCCTTGCTGCCTGCCAGATTTTGGTGAAACTTCATTACTCAGTGAATATTTCCTTTCTGAACAGCTTCACACTGCTAAAAGATGAATCATGCTACCTCTGTGTTGCTGAACTACGTCTTATTAAGCCTATGTCTCTCTTTCTCTCTCTGAGACAGAGTCTTGCTCTGTTGCACAGTCTGGAGTGCAGTGGCACGATCTTAGCTCACTGCAGCCTCCACCTCCTGGGTTCAAGAGATCCTCCTACCTTACCCTCACAAGTAGCTGGAACCACAGGTGCCCACCACCATGCTTGGCTATTTTGTTTTTTTTGTAGAGATGGGGGTCACTTTATGTTGTCCAGGCCCTTTTTCCTTTTCTTTTTTTCTTTTTTTTTGGCAGATGAAAATTTATTACTACAGTGTTTTCACCATTAAAATTTATGATCTTGGTCTTTCCTTCTTTCCTTTATATAGGGCCAAAGAGACACATTGGCTACTTTGACAACCTTAAAGCAGACTCCAGGAATATCACCAACAGCATGACCTTTGCGACCAGATCCAGCAACCAGAACTTCATCATTTTCCTCAATAAAGTTCAAGCAACTGTCGTTGGGTACAAAGGCTGTGATTTTCTTGCCGTTCTTGATCAGCTGGACCCTGACACACTTCCTAATGGCAGAATTTGTCTGTGTGGCTTCAACTCCTACTTTTTCCAGCATGATTCCTTTTGCATGAGAAGCACCTCCAAAAGGGTTGGCCTTCAGGGCTGTGCCCAAATGGGCTTTCTTTCTTTCTTTCTTTTTTTTTTTTTTTTTGAGACAGAGTCTTGCTCTGTGCCCCAGTCTGGAGTGCAGTAGCGCGATCTCGGCTCACTGCAAGCTCCGCCCCCCCGGGTCCACGCCATTCTCCTGCCTCAGCCTCCCGAGTAGCTGGGACTACAGGCGCCCGCCACCTCGCCCGGCTAATTTTTCTTGTATTTTTAGTAGAGACGGGGTTTCACCGTGTTAGCCAGGATGGTCTCGATCTCCTGACCTCGTGATCCGCCTGTCTCGGCCTCCCGAAGTGCTGGGATTACAGGCTTGAGCCACCGCGCCCGGCCTAAATGGGCTTTCTTGTACTGTTTATCATGCCACTTCTGGTCTCATCGGTGACTACGGAGCTTCCTAGCAGTACGAAGTCCACGACACTTGCCCATCCTGTCGGTGCCACGGGCCTCCCTTTTTCCTTTTTCTTCTTGAGAGATGGGGTCTTGCCATGTTGCCCAGGCTGGATTTGAACACCTGTGCTCGAGGGATCCTGCTACCTCAGTCTCCTGAGTAGCAGGGATTATAGGCACATGCCACAGTGCCCAGCTTTCATATCTTTCCTTTTCTCTCTTTCTTTCTTTTTTTTTGAGATAGAGTCTCACTCTGTTGCCCAGGCTGGAGTGCACTGGCACGATCTTGGCTCACTGTAACTTCAGACTCCTGGGTTCAAGCAATTCTCCTGTCTCAGTCTCCCAAGCAGCTGGGACTATAGGCATGTGCCACCACGCCTGGCTAACTTTTTTGTAGTTTTAGTAGAGATGGAGTTTCGCCATGTTGGCCAAACTGGTCTCGAACTCCTGGCCTCAAGTGATCCACCCTCCTTGGTCTCCCAAAGTGCTGGGATTATGGGCATGAGACATTGTGCCCGGCCTCATATCTTTCTTTAAGCAGACTTTAAAAAATCAAAACTGGTTTGTTTTCTGACCCTTGTGTGGATTTGCATTGCATTTCTTGAGGAAAGGGTGTTCATTCTTCACACTCAGAATTTATTTTGGTCCCATGAAGCCCAATGCTCCAATGCAGCTGTTAAAAAGCTGCCCCAAATGTTTGCAAAATGGGAGGAATACACATTGATGAGGTTATCACTCATTCATTTAGTCATTAATTCATGCAACAAATATTTATTGAGTGCGTACTCTGGGTCAGGCAGCCTCGGCCTAAGTCACTGAGCAAGACAAAGATCTCTGTCATTAGAGAGCTTGTTCTCTGGTATGTGTGCATGTGGGGTGTGGAGGACAGACAAAAATAAATATGCAAATTATTTAGTATGTTAGAAGATGATAAATGCCACAGGGGTAGGGGAAGGCAGGCCAAGGGAGGATAGGAGTGGATGACAGGGGGCACAATGCAGTTTAAAATAGCATTGCCAGGGTAGTCCCTGTTGAGGGTGTGAAATGTGCGCTAAGACTTCAAAGAGCAGAGGATATCCTTATGCTGTATCCTGTGTGTGTGTGTTTGCATGAAAATACCACTAAAGACAGAATTTTTTTTTTTTTTTTTTTTTTTGAGGCAGAGTCTAGCTCTGTCATCCAGGCTAGAGTACAGCGGCTCAATCTCGGCTCACTGCAACCTCTGCCTCGGCCTCCCAAGTAGCTGAGACTACAGGCGTGCACCACCACAGCCGACTAGTTTTTGTATTTTTAGTAGAGACAGGGTTTCACTGTTGGCCAGGCTGGTCTCGAACTCCTGAGGCCGAGTGATCTGCTTGCCTCAGTTTCCCAAAGTGCTGGGATTACAGGCGTGAGCCACCATGCCCAGATGGAAATATTTTTTAACAGCTATTTTGAGATATAAATCATACCAGCCAGGTGTGGTGGCTCATGCCTGTTAATCCCAGCACTTTGAGAGACTCAGGCGGGAGAATTGCTTGAGCTCAGGAGTTTGAGTCCAATGTGGGCAATAAAACTAGATCCTGTCTTTACAAATAAAAATAAAAAATTAAAAATTTAGCTTGGTGTGGTGGTGGGTACCTGTAGTCCCAGCTACTCATGAGGCTGAGGCTGAAAGATCACTTGAGCCCAGGAGGTGAAGGCTGCAGTGAGCCGTGATGGCGCCACTGCACTCTCCTGACAGTGAGACCCTGTTTCTAAAAGAAAAAAAAATTCATATGCCATAACAATGACCCTTTAAAAGTGTATGATTTAGTTGTTTTTAGTATATTTACAGAGTTGTGCAACCTTCACCATTATCTAATTCCAGAATATTTTCATCACCCTCCAAAGAAACCCATTAGCACTCACTACCCATTCCTGCCTTCCCCCATCCCCTGGCAACCACTAATCTACCTTCTGTCTCTATAGATTTGCCTGTTTTGGGCATTTCATATAAATGGAATCATAGAGTATGTGGGCTTTTGGGTCTGGCTTCTTTCACTTAGCATAATGTTTTCAAGGTTCATCCATGTTGTAGCATGTATTTCATTTTCTTTTTTTTTTTGAGACGGAGTCTCGCTCTGTCACCCAGGCTGGAGTGCAGTGGCCGGATCTCAGCTCACTGCAAGCTCCGCCTCCCGGGTTTACGCCATTCTCCTGCCTCAGCCTCCCGAGTAGCTGGGACTACAGGCGCCCGCCACCTCGCCCGGCTAGTTTTTTGTATTTCTTAATAGAGACGGGGTTTCACCGTGTTAGCCAGGATGGTCTCGATCTCCTGACCTCGTGATCCGCCCGTCTCGGCCTCCCAAAGTGCTGGGATTACAGGCTTGAGCCACCGCGCCCGGCCTCTTTTTCTTTTTCTTTTTCTTTTTTTTGAGATAGAGTCTCACTCTGTCGCCCAGGCTATAGTGCAGTGGTGTGATCTTGGCTCACTGCAACCTCTGCCTTGCGGGTTCAAGGGATTCTCTTGCCTCAGACTCCTGAGTAGCTGGGATTACAGGCACATGCCACCATGCCCAGCTAATTTTTGTAATTTTAGTAGAGACGGGTTTTTGCCATGTTGGCCAGGCTGGTCTCAAAATCCTGATCTCAGGTGATCCACCAGCCTTGGCCTCCCAAAGTGCTGGGATTACAGGTGTGAGCCACCGTGCCCAGCCAAATGTTTCATTTCTTTTTTTTTTTTTTTTTTTGAAAGAAGTCTCGTTCTTGTCCCCCAGGTTTGGATCTCAGCTCACTGCAAACTCCGCCTCCCAGGTTCAAATGATTCTGCCTCTGCCTCTGCCTCCCAAGTAGCTCGCATTAAGGTGCCTGCCACCATACCCGGCTAATTTTTGTATTTTTAGTAGAGACAGGGTTTCACCATGTTGGCCAGGCTGGTCTCGAACTCCTGACCTCAGGTGATCAGCCTGCCTTGGCTTCCCAAAGTGCTGGGATTACAGACGTGAGCCACTGTGCCCGGCCAGTATTTCATTTCTTGATAGATAATATCTCATTGCATGGATAGAACACATTTGGTTATCCATTTATCAGTTGGTGGTGGGTGTCTTTGAATTTTAAATATTGCAAAATGTCATCCATGAGCTATAGAGATTTGCCCTCCCCCTTAATTAAGACCTGGATGGAGGCTGGGTGTGGCACCTGTAGTCCCAGCTACTCAGGAGGTTGAGCTGGGAGGATACTTGGGTACAGGAGTTCGATACTTGGGCACAGTGAGCTGTGATCAGACCACTGCATGCCAGCCTGTGCGACAGAGGGAGACCCTGTATCTAAATGAAAAAATAAAAAGACCTTGTGGGGGTCATTGTCAGGACCGATGGTGCCCAGTTGCAGTCAGCAGTGGTTAGGCTCGGTTTTGGAGAAACTAAAAAGCCACCTCCCTCCAGAGTGCTGCTTTCCCAGGTGCCTCCCTGCTGAGCGGAAGCTCTGGGTGGTCCAAATGTGGTAATACAGATCTGTGGATTTTTCTCAAGTGTGTTTTCTGTTACACATTAGATTTTTTTTTCAGCTTTAAAATGTAACCTTGGTAAGTTGTTTACTCAAGAAAATTCTCAATGAGTTTTCTTTCTTTCTTTTTGTCTTTTTAACATTTTGGGTGTGGTAGCAAGTAGAAGCAGATTCATCCTAACCAAATATTTGCAAATATCTGAACAAAGCTATTCTGGCCAGGGAAGGAAGACTCCACGGAGGAAGTGGGAATTGGATCTGGCTTTTGAAGGAGGGGTTCAATTCTCAGAGGACTAGATGAGGAAGGAAAAGGCATGTTCCAAAAAGGGGCAGGGAATTAAAAGTTTATTTTCTGGGTGAGTGGGAACCTCTGAGCCCTTGAGCACGTGCCTTAGATATGTTAGTTTGGCAGCCAGCAGTCTGTGCATAGACGGTGATGATGGTGTTGGACTCCTCTGGCCTGCACGTGGCGAGACTCAAAGTTTTCAGACTTCTTTTGGGGACGGTGTCTGAATTACAGTCTCTGGGGCTGCAGAAAGATGAACTCCATCAGAAGGTCCTCAAGGTCTTCCCCAACTCCTTCAGTACAGACTTCAGAGAGAGAAGCTGTCTAGGCGACACCTGTGCAAGAACTGGACACTACCCAAGCTGCAAACTGCCCCGACCATCCCGGCCTTCCCCGTTCGATCCTGGAGGTGGGGGTGGGAATGGAGAACCCAGAGCGGGCGATCAAGCTTCCTGGGAACTGTGAATTGGGGCAGGGGAATCAGGAAGGACGAGGCCTTTCAAGACCAAATGGCCCTAACTCCTGCACCCGACCAGGACGCGTGGCGCCTCCAGAGAGGACGCGCATCGCCCGGAGCAGGTTGCGGTCCCAGTTCCCGCCGAACTCTAGCAACCGCGAGGAGTAATGTCTGCCGTGGGGGGCGGAGCGCACCGGGGGCGGAGCGCGGCCGAAGGGGCGGAGCGAGGCCGAAGGGGCGGAGTAGAGACGACCGGCGGGGGGCGGAGCGAGAATAATGGGGTGGAGCAAGACGGCGGGCGGGGGCGGAGCGAGGACGACGAGGCGGAGCGCAGACCGCCGGCGGGGGGCGGAGCTGGGATGATGGGGCGGAGCGAGAATAAAAGGGCGGAGCACAGATAGAAGTCGGGGCGGGGAGGGGCGGGGAGGGGCGGGGCGTTCTCGGCCTTCGGGCCCCGCCTCTCGCCTCAGGCGCGCCTGCCCCGCCTTCTCACTCCCCACGGCGGCGGCGGTGGCGGAGGCCGAGGGCGGGGAGGGAGGGGAGAGCGGGTCACGACGCTGCCGGGGCGGGGATAACCCCTCACGTGGAGCAGATGAAAGGGCCGCGGCGCGACGGCCGGGGGAGCCGAGCTGAGCCTGCGACCCACAAAGCCGCCGCCGCCGCCGCCGCGATGGGGCTGTGAGGCGTCCGCCCGCGTTCGGTCCTCAGCCGGCCCGCGACTATGCCCGGCCGCGCCCGCCCTCCGCGCCCTCCCGCCGCAGGACCATGAGGCCGCGCTCGGGCGGGCGCCCAGGGGCCCCGGGCCGCTGCCGCCGCCGCCTCCGCCGCCGCCCCCGCGGCCTCCGGTGCAGCCGCCTGCCGCCGCCGCCGCCGCTGCCGCTGCTGCTCGGGCTGCTGCTGGCGGCCGCGGGGCCCGGCGCGGCGCGGGCCAAGGAGACGGCGTTCGTGGAGGTGGTGCTGTTCGAGTCGAGCCCAAGCGGCGACTACACCACCTACACCACCGGCCTCACGGGCCGCTTCTCGCGGGCCGGGGCCACGCTCAGCGCCGAGGGCGAGATCGTGCAGGTAGCTGCCCGCCGCCCGGGCCCCGCGCCGCCGCCGCCACAAGATGGCTCCGGGGGCTGCGCCCGCCGACCCCGCCGCGGGCTGCCTGACTGGCGGGCGGGCGGGCGGGAGGGGTGGCCGAGAGGCCGGCGGCATCCCTCTCTTGCGGGCGGGCGGGCGGGCAGGCGGGCGGGACGCGGCCTCTGGGGCGCAGCCGCGGGGGTCGAGCGCACGTGGGGGCTAGAGCTCCTGTGAGCCCCGGGGCGGGAGGGGGATCCTGGGCCCGGCACCCACGCTGGGGCGGCCCCCTTGGCCGGTTGGGTATTTAGGTCTGCCTCAGGTGGAAGTCCCGGGAACTACGTGTTGAATGTCAACTTTGGAAAGACAAGTGATGAGGGATGGGGTGGCTCGTTTCAGGTTGCAGGCTTTGCTTTCCATCCATGCATGTTCTTTTTGGGTGCGGCTAGGTTTGTCTGAAGGGCTGCACAACATTGGGTTCTTCCCCGGAACCTGCCGCCCGCCTCACCTGGGCGCCGCTGACCCTTCTGTGGGGCTCTGGACAAGCAGCAGCAGGCAGGGGAGGAGGCGGAGCTGGTCGAGGAGTGGGGATGGGGGTTCCCTGGAGTGGCAACGGAAGGCAGCCCTCTCTGCGTGCCTCACATTACAGAGGGTAGGAGGGATACTGCCTGCCCGTCCCTCGGCCAAAGACTAATGCGAAGGGCCTGCAAATGGGGAGATGGGGTCTCTCACTGACAGGGCCTCCACCTTGGACCAAGTGAAAGAGATCTGCATTCCGAAGGAAGCTGGCTAGGGAGAGCTTTAAGCTGTGCCTACTCTTCGGAGGAAGGACTCTCAACTGAAACTTCTGCGGACGGTTAGCTGGGTGGATGTCTTCCCGCTTCCTTGGCCATGGTTTTATCAACTTGTTAACTGCCAGCGCACTTACGGCAGTTAATATGCGCGCCCCGGATGGGGGCGATTTGTAAAGGTTGGCTTGTCTTTGAACTTTTGGGGTGATCGGATGTCTGCAGGGCCTAAGCTTTGTGAGCCTTCTGTGCTTTACTCTTGGATGAGTTATGAATGAAAAGAAGGGGACTGCATGGAATGACTGCATAGCAGCCCACAGCGTAGACAGTCTGTTCCGAGGTGTCCTTTTCCCTCCTTGGGTGCAGACTCAAAGCCCTGCCTCCATAGGACAGAGAGAGCTGTGCAGCCTGACTCCGTAGAGATGTGCCCTTACAAAGCTGGAGGAGGCACCCAGGCCCAAGCGATTAATCAGCAGCATTGCCTTACCGGGCTCTTATCCCCATCTGAAAACTTCTGTGGGGTAAATAGAAGAGGAAACTCCTTCATTGAGCCCTTTGACTATGTTAATGCTTTTGGACTTAAAAAAATGTTGTAATTATGATCTTCAGAAGTTTTAGAGATGATGCTTTGCTGAAGATTCCTAAACATTTAAGTCTTGCTCCTTGCAATTTCTTGTCTTTCTTTGAGGCTTTCATTGTGCCCTGATGGTTTTTGAAATGTTTGATTTACAACCTTATTAAAAAAAAAAAAAAAGACGCTTTAGCGTGGCACTTGACTTTTTGAAGGAGACTTTTGAAGTTTGCAGTTTCTATCTGCAGTGTTTTAAAGTGTCACTCTTTCTCAACAGTAGTTTGGTGAGCGAGCTATCCATTATGAGGAGTGTTATGCTTTGGAGATAATCTTGGGTTCACCATTTAATACAAAATTAGCAGTTTAAACACCATTTGTAACTATTTTATTACAAATGAGTAGAGAGATAATGAGTAGAGAGATAATATGTGAATTTAGCAGAAGGAATCTATTCTCTTCTGAAACTTTTTGAAGTGCTTATCTAACTCTTTTGTAGTCCATTAGCCTAGCCAAAAAAAAAAAAAAAAAAAAGTCAATAGTTGCTAAGTAAAGAAAAGTGACTTAAATGGTATTTAATAAGTTTACCTGTTAAGCAATCACTAATAGGTGTCCTTAATTCCCTTATAGCTGCAGTAATGTTGGTGAGTTTATCTGAGCTGTCTGAATAGTCATTTCATGGTGCACCTCGTATCTTTAGTAACTTTATTGTGGTGGCTGACTTGTTGAACCTCCGTGTTTCTGCGGACAGAGTGCAGTGTGGCTTTCAGGGATGTGTGTGTACAAAGGCTAGCGTGCTTTTATGAGTTCTGCAAATACTGTTTGATTGAAGGAACTGGTATGGACCTTGTCTGGCAGCCCTGAAAAACTTTTTTGTAAGGAAGGCTGATGTTTTAGGGCCGCTGAGAGGGAATATAACGTTTTCTTTTGGTGAGAAATGAGAAAGCAGAAGGAATAAATTGGTGTCCAGCTTTGGATTAATCATGTTTTCTAAGTAACCTGACCTTTTCAAAACCTCCTTTTATTTACTCTTTAAAAATACCTCCTTTTGTTGACTATCTTGAAAAACCTTTATAGGCTTTAGAGATGCTGTGCTGAAGATTCCCAAACATTTTGTCCACAGTCTTCAAGAATAGTTTGAATCTTAACTCTTGCTCATTGTAATTTCTTGTCTTTCTTTGAGGCTTTCATTGTGCCCTGGTGACACAATCTCATTGAACTTTTCAAAACTTCCTTTTATTTACTATCTTAAAAGAAAACAGTAGCCGGGCATGGTGGCTGATGCCTGTAGTCCCAGCATTTTGGGAGGCTGAGGCAGGAGGATTGCTTGAGCCTAGGAGTTCGAGACCAGCCTGGGCAACACAGTTAGACCTGGTCTCTACACACACACACACACACACACACACACACACACAGCCCAGTGTGGTGGCATGCACCTGTAGTCCCAGCTACTTGGGAGGCTGAGGTGGGAGGATTGCTTGAGCCTGGGAGGCTGAGGTTGCAGTGAGCCATGATTACACCACTGTACTCCAGCCTGGACAACGGAGCAAGACTGTCTCTCAAAAACAAACAAACAAAAAACAGTGTGATTTGCTGATTAGCGTTTTATCGTCTCAGAGCAGAGTTCATTTTCCTATAACTAAAGCTAAATAGTAGCATTATAGCATTGCTTTTGTTATTTCCACCAGGGTTCTGTAGCAGTATTACTCATGGTTTAGGGGAGAAAAAACCTGTTTAGGAGTCTGTCACCTTTAAGAATTCTAAGATAAGCCGGGCACGGTGGCTCAAGCCTGTAATCCCAGCACTTTGGGAGGCCGAGACGGGCGGATCACTAGGTCAGGAGATCGAGACCATCCTGGCGAACACGGTGAAACCCCGTCTCTACTAAAAAATACAAAAAACTAGCCGGGTGAGGCGGCGGGCGCCTGTAGTCCCAGCTACTCGGGAGGCTGAGGCAGGAGAATGGCGTAAACCCGGGGGGCGGAGCTTGCAGTGAGCTGAGATCCGGCCACTGCACTCCAGCCCGGGCGACAGAGCAAGACTCCGTCTCAAAAAAAAAAAAAAAAAAAGAATTCTAAGATAAGAAATTGGTTTGTATTACTGATTTTTAACCCCCCTCCTTATTATATGCCAATGAAAAGTGTGAGAGTGTGTGTGTGTGTGTGTGTGTGTGTGTGTATATATTTGTATAGTAGATACCATATCACAGTCTGGTTTGCCTAGATAATTCTAACTAGAGTACCTGTTCAGTCATTTCCATGGGTTAGGGTAGGGGAAGCCTAGTTAAGAATTGTGTCAGTTTGTTTGTCAGTGTCAGAGAGAGAGAGAGAGAGAGAGAGAGAGTGCAAGAGGGAGAGAGGTAGTAATTCAAACCTTAGGATTCGTCATCAGGAATCTTGGTTCTTCTCCTTTGCATTTTAGCTTAAATAACTATCCCAAGGTCACCAGTGTAATCTGAGTGAAGAATTTTTTTTTTTGGTCTCCATCTGTGAAAGTTGTGGCGAAAACAATTTGTGGGTATGAAATGCTATTAGTTACTTTTATTATCTTATTTATTTATGCAGTGTTAAAACCCGTTTGCTTGTAAGAGTGTCAGGCATACAGTTTGAATGCTGGAGAAATTAATTACACTTCTCCTATAGTTCTGAAGTGTGGGACTTTAAAGGGTTCTTAGACATATTGATATATATTTCATCTTTGAACCAATTTGTTCTGTTAATGAGATCATTATCTGAAACTTTCAGACTTGGCTGTGCAACTCACATGGTTGGTGATGTTAAATAAAGGCCTGATTAAACACTGGCTAGTGGTATGTGGATTGGTTAAACAAAGAAAATTTGCATTGCTAGAGATGAAAGATTGTTTTAAAGTGGAAATGCTTTTTTTTTTTTTTTTTTTTTTGCTTGAAGTCAAATATTTAGAAAAGCTTGAGAAATTCATTTGTAGAAGGAATCTGAATGATAGGTTCTGTGTAACTTTAAATTCAGCCTTTCTGGATCCTAGGTTAAATGTTGAATGGACTTGAAAACAGAGAGAAGCTGAGGACATTTAAGAACTAAGTCAGTTCCTTTAGCTATTAGGGGTGGGAAGAGAGCTGGGTGGTGGGTTAAAAGGGCTGATCAAGGTCCTTAAATATCCGATGTTAGGTAAAGGTATCACAGAGAGTAATTTTAGGAAACTAATTCCTCTGCTTTGTTTCCCTGTCAGTGTGCTTCTGCAGTTTAGCATTTGATCAAACACTTTCTTTTCATCTCCATTTTAAGTTAACTTAACAGGCCTGCCTCTAAAAATTGACTTGGTCTAGTAGAACAATTGTGTGCTGACAGCTGACCTGGATTTACACAGAAAGAGATTGCCCACTGTCTTCTCAGATGGGCCTTCAAAGGTTAAAACCAAGCATTTGATTCAGGGGGAAAAATTGGGGCTGTATTTTTTGTCGTTATAAATTCTTAGAGCCTCTTGCCGGCCGGGCGTGGTGGCTCACGCCTGTAATCCCAGCACTTTGGGAGGCCGAGGCAGGCGGATCACAAGGTCAGGAGATGGAGACCACCCTGGCTAACACGGTGAAACCCCGTCTCTACTAAAAATACAAAAAAAAAAAAAAAAAAAAAAAAAAATTACCCGGGTGTGGTGGCAGGCGCCTGTAGTCCCAGCTACTCGGGAGGCTGAGGCAGGAGAATGGCGTGAACCCGGGAGGCGGAGCTTGCAGTGAGCGGAGATTGCGCTACTGCACTCCAGGCTGGACGACAGAGTGAGACTCTGTCTCAAAAAAAGAAAAAATTCTTAGAGCCTCTTATTTTCTGTTTTGTTCCCTGAGATCTCGTGGGAGTTACTAGTACAATTCTGAATAGGAATGAAGATGGGAGTTCAGTGTAGAGCTGTAGACTGAAGGGAAGGCAGTGATGGTTTCCTCTTATTTATACAGAGCACTGCCAAGCATGTCATGTTTTGGTTCATCTCATCCTGACACTAAGGTGCAATTAGCCACTATTGTTAACCCATTTTACAGAGGAGAAAAACCGAGGCTGAGAGAAGCAAGTTGACTTCTGTAACTTCACATGGCTAGCAAATGACAAACCTGGATTGAAACCCAGGTCTGCCTGGCCTGCTTATTCTTGTTTTTGCCGAATGAATAGAATTTGACTGGTTAGGATTTTGACATAAATTCAAGTCTAATTTTTAACAACATATAATATAGCAGTTCTTAACCTGAGGGTCACAGACTTTTAGAGATAGCCCATGAACTCCTGCAAGTGTATGCATATTCTTGTCTATGGGCAGTTACAACTTTGCCTCTTCCAGGGTTCTATGATGTGCCCCCTCCACCCCCACGAGGAAAAAGGAAAGCTCTAATGTAGTAGAGCATCGAATAGTCCATTACCAAGACTTTGAGTGGGGTTCAGGCTGACAAGAGTTGTAGGGAAGAAGTCTACAGGTCTGGGTGCCTCCATTGAACATATTTATTTCGTAGACATCTATCACAGCCCTATTCTGTACCAGACACTGTATTACTGTTATCTTCTGGAGTTCAGTCTCTCATGGAGACAGACACATGCATGGATAAATGATATTTCTTCCCAAACGGGTCTCTCCACCGAACTGAGTGCTTAGGCCCTAAGGCATCCATTGTCTATAATGAATTAACTTCCCTCCTGTGCATTGTGCATCATCCTTGGGAGAAGTGAAAATATAGTCACTCAAAGACTTTTCTGCATTTATATGGCAAAATGCAAGAACGCGACACTCTGAATGCAGGATGTGGGAAAGCAGAGTATAGTTCCTTTTCGTAGTTCATTGAAAAATGAAACAGAGCACCTGTCGCTGTTGAAATGCCTGAAGAGCAGCTTCTCACACCTTCCCTTGTGGACCTGTACCCCATGGGGTCTGTTTTTGCTCATTTCTGAATCTCCCCACGGGGTTCCCACTGCCTGCTATGTATGAGGCACTCAGTATTTATTGAATGAATGATGGAGAGTGGACATCAGGCAGGCAGTGGGTTTTATGGATTATTTATGCTTTAATTGATGAAAACAACTTGCTTTGGCTTGGTTAATAAATTCTGGGATTATCCTTCCTTTTTGGTTGTTGTTTCCAGAAACTTGCTTGGATGGAAAGGATGGCTCTCTCTCTGGTTCCCATAGACCCACTGGTATTATAATACCGGGTTGTATGAAAGTGATCTGGCTGGTTGCGGTGGCTCACACCTGTAATCCCAGCACTTTGGGAGGCTGAGGTGGGCGGATCACAAGGTCAGGAGATTGAGACCATCCTGGCTAATGCAGTGAAACCCTGTCTCTACTAAAAATATAAAAAATTAGCCGGGCGTGGTGGCAGGGGCCTGTAGTCCCAGCTACTGGGGAGACTGAGGCAGGAGAATGGCATGAACCCGGGAGATGGAGGTTGCAGTGAGCCGAGATCGTGCCATTGCACTCCAGCCTGGGCAACAGAGCGAGACTCTGTCTCAAAAAAACAAAACAACAACAACAAAACTGTGTGGGGTGTTTATATTCCAAGGGTACCTGGCATAAGAAAAGTTTGAAGGTGTTCTTTTCCTGATGAAACTGAGTATTGACAAAGCCTTAAAGTGGATAGGTTATGGAAGGAAAGAGTCTTGAATTTCCAGTGTCCCTGGGAGTAACAATAAGGGATTGGCATTCAGTATCACCATTAACCTAATCATAATTAACCTATATGCCATGCTAAAAACTTTGCTGCTTGCTTTCTTTCTCTCTCTCTCTTTTTCTTTTTTTCTTTTTTGACAGGGTCTCATCGTGTTGGCCAGGCTGGAGCACAGTGGTAAGACCATAGTTCGCTGTACTCTTGGACTCCTGGGCTCAGGCAGTCCTCAGGCCTCAGCTTCCCCAGTAGCTAGGATTACAGGTGTATGCCACCATACCCGGCTAATTTTTTATTTTTTGTAGGTATAGTGTCTCGTTATATTGCCTAGGCTGGTCTTGCACTCCTGGCCTCCAGTGATCCTCCTGCCTTGGCCTCCCAGTGCTCTGGGATTACAGGTGAAAGCCACTATATCTGGTCAAAACTTTGCTTCTTGATGGTATTTTCCCAAGTCTGGAGAATTTGCATTTCTAATTTGTGACAAAAATGACATTTAAGTAAATCTTCATAATCAAAAGAACCAGATTCAGTCCTTTAATATGTTAGAAAGGAGACTGAAATCCAGAGAAATGCTTTGCTGAAGGCCACATGATAAGGTAGAGATGACCCAGGATTAATATTTGGGTCCCCTGACTCCCAGGCTTGGAGCCCTTCTGTTATCCCCGGCTGTAACCTGGCTGAGTGTGGCAGGGAACAACAGATGCAGGGCATGCTTTATGATCAGATGTATAATTGAGGAAAGCCAGGCATTCTTAAATTGTATATTGGGTTTAAGTGGTTGCTTTTCTTTTCTAATTAATTTAGATTTAGAGTCTCTCAGTCTTCCTCCCTGCCAGAACACAGTGCTTTGCTCACATTTAACAGACAAAGTAGATGGCACGTGCCAGGTTTTCAGATGAGGAAGCCAAGCGCAGAGAGGTAAAGTCACTTGTCAAAGTCACTGAGCAAGTCGTTAGTGCAGCTGAGGTTCAAATCTGGTCTGTCTGATTCTAAGCCATTTCTGTTTTCACAAGACTGCTTCACTTCACACTTTCTTATGATGAGGTTATGGGAACTGATGTGGAATTTAGAGTTGAGTTTAAACCCAAAATGATTGACCAAGAACTAAGTCTGTAACTTCAACTGAGAAGATGCCCTATCCTCACAAAGATGTATTTCCTTCCTTTCTTTTCCTCTTCTTTTTTTTAAATCATAAAAGTCTCATTCTAACTTTTTTCCATAAAGAGCCCATCTGCCAAGTTCAGAAAGAGGGACCAGTGACTTGACATATACAACTATCACTCGATGGCACTTCTGTTTTCAGCTATCGGGCAAGCTGGAACGACTGTAGTTTTCTGGCATTTAAAGGGATTTCTGGTGTGAGACATACCTCCTTCCTGTGGCTGACTTTTATAGCAATTTGGGAGTCTGCAGGTCTTTCTCCAAAGAGGTTGTCCCCTGTTTGTGACCTTTCTTACTTTGCGCAGGCTCATTTAATCCTCTTGGTTGTTAAAACTTACTGTGAGTGCTACATTCCTCAGTTAGCAAACATTCAGTGATGCCCCACTGTCCATCAGATCCTTTGTGGGGCAAGGCAGTGAACACATGAGTAGGACTTGGTCCCTGCCTGCAGGCAGCTGAGTGTAGGTGGCCAGACAGCACACGAACGGTTGCCTTACAGTACAGTGGGGCATGTCCTATCTGGTAGGAAACAGCCTATAGGATACTGAAGAACACCTAGGGGAGGGAATCTGGCCCTGGTGCTAAGTTTAGACCTGAGCAGCCCATTGTCTGTCACCGTATGAGCATTCTGGCCTTTTCCAACTCATTTTTACCTACCTTTGAGGTTAAAGCTGATAACCTCTTTGAAGAGAGGTGCCTTTATACCTTTCTAACAGAATAGGAAGGAGGCAAAGAGTAGAGGTTCTTTGTTCTATTTGTAGCTTGAATGAGATGTTTTAAAATCTGACATTCAGTGGCTCTGTTTACTCTTGATAGTGTCAAAAGAATAAGGTCAGCTGGCCCGTTGTGGTTCAAAGGAGAGCATTTTATTTTTATTGCCCTTAAGATGTGTTGTAAGATTTGATATTAATTTCCTCCTCTCCCCAGCAGCCAGTGTAATATAGTTGTTTAGAAACTCAGTATAGAGTTTGATTCTGTGAAAACAAAGTTTGATCCTAGAATTTTGATGGGAAAACATATGTTAGAATGGGGACTTCTGGCCTCCTGGTGCAGGAGTGCCTGCATTTAAAAAATAAAAGAGTGGGGTAGTACTCAATTAGGTGTGTGTAAGGTCCCATCCAGCACTGTAAGAATTTGATTACAACTTGATTTTCTTTTTTTTTTTTTTTTGAGATGGAGTCTTGCTCTGTCGCCCAGGCTGGAGTGCAGTGGCTGGATCTCAGCTCTCTGCAAGCTCCGCCTCCCGGGTTTACGCCATTCTCCTGCCTCAGCCTCCCGAGTAGCTGGGACTACAGGCACCCGCCACCTCGCCCGGCTAGTTTTTTGTATTTTTTAGTAGAGACGGGGTTTCACCGGGTTAGCCAGGATGGTCTCGATCTCCTGACCTTGTGATCCACCCATCTCGGCCTCCCAAAGTGCTGGGATTACAGGCTTGAGCCACCGCGCCGGGCCCTTGATTTTCTACTTGAGTTAATTTTAGTATGCTATCTTGTCAGCAGACATTTATTGAATGTTTACTGTAGATACTGTATAGAGAAGAAACACAGATTTTATGCACCCGTGATATAATTTGTGCTTTTCAGATGTTATTTCTCTGATTTATTCGAGAGTTTGAGGCTGTGTGAGCTACCGTGCCAGCCTTGGTTATTTTCTTAATTTCTTTCTTTTTTTGAGACAAGGTCTGGCTCTATCGCCCAGGCTGGAGTGCAGTGGCGTGATCTTGGCTCACTGCAACCTCTGCCTCCCGGGCTTAAGCCATCCTCCCACCTCAGTCTCCCGGGTAGCTGGGAATACAGGTGCACATCACCACACCCAACTAATGTTTGTATTTTTTGTAGAGATGGGGTTTCTCCATGTTGCCCAGGCTGGTCTTGAACTTGTGAGCTCAAGCAATTCACCCGCCTTGACCTCCCAAAGTGCTGGGATTATAGGCGTGAGCCACCATGCCTGTCCTGCTTTGGTTATTTTCATAGGATTTCTAGAATTAGGTTCACTGAATTAAGTGGTATAAAAAATTTTGAGGCTTTTGCTACGTATTTTTAGATTGCTCTACAGGAGTGGTCTAGTTTATACTCCCCTACCAGGTCACCATGTATGTTTCCACACGATAGCCCTACTCGCAACAGATAGTATGTTTTGCCCTGTTGCCCAGGCTGGAGTGCAATGGTGCAATCTTTCTTGGCTCACTGCAGCTTGAAATCTCAGGCTCAAGTGATCCTTCCGCCTCAGCCTCCCAAGTAACTGAGACTACAGGCATGCACCACCATGCCTGGCTAATTTTTTTTTTTTCGTAGAGATGGGGTTTTGCCATGTTGCCCAGGTTCATCTCAAACTCTTGGGCTCAAGTGAACCACCCACCTTGGCCTCCCAAAGTGCTTGAGACTACAGGTGTGAGCCACTGTGACCCACTGTATGTTTCTTAAAAAAATAAAATGTCATAAAAGTGAAAGTCTATATATTCCCTATCATTTAGTAAATAGTAAAATACTGACTTTTTTTTTTGTCTGCCATGAGGATCTGAATTATGACTAATGTCTGCACTGAAGGGAAGGTACCTGGCATGGCATCTGGGTGCCTCCCTTGTAGGTGTATCAGAGCATGATTCAGAAGCAGCAGGTTGCCCTTGTGTTCTGGGCAGGAACACGGCGTCTGTCCAGGCAGATGGCCATGCTCGGAGGCCTCACGGTGGGGACCACTGTGCTGTCGTCACACCCTGTGGCAGCAGATTGTTGCCCAGGAGGGTGCTGCTTCAGATGCTGGTTTCTGCCCTTCCTCTTTCCCGTTGAGCAGGCTTTCTGCTTCTCAACCGGCTGGATTCAGAAAGGCTGAATGAATCTGTCCTCGAATTCAGAGTGACACTGTCAGTTGGTGGTGGGCAGAGATGCAGGTTGAGCCCAAGCACCAGACTCTCGGGGGTGCATCTAAGCAGCAAGCATATAGGCTGAAAACAGCTTCCAGGTGTTTTGTTCGATCTCTGTTAAAAATGTAGAAAGTGTACATAAAAATGGGCTCTTCTCAAAAAAAATTAAGAGATCTGGCATCAGGGGGTCCATAGTCCCATGAGGCAATAGCCTGCCATAAGTGGAGTGGCAGCTGCCCCCTTCAGCAGGGGCACAGGCACAAGTCCCTATTGCATTGCCCAGCTTACTTCCCTCACTGACAGTTCCATTTACAGATGCCTGGCCCTGTAGGCATTGGGGTTGGCCATCCATTCTGTCTCTGGAAGTTCCAGAGTTGAAAACTTTTAACTTGTGCTTGGCGAGTCTCTTTTCTCTCCTTCCCCAACCAACCTGAGTGTGAGATGTCCATCAGTGGACCCCATGAGTCTCAAGTTATGCTACTGAATAAGGCCCAGCTACCCTTGATGTGACCAGAGGGCATTTTTTGCTTTGGTATAGGTGTGGAAGGCTGAAGTCTGGAGCCATTGGCCTGTGCCTTCATAAAGATCTTTGCTCTTTCTCTCTTTTTGGCTCTATGGTTTCTCTTAATTCTGAGACTTAACTGTTTGCGCTGAAGGGCACCTTGAAAATGCTATGACTCAGCTCTCCTTTTGCAGTGAGGGAACTGGGGCAAGGGCTTCTAGCTTTTGGTCTTAAGAGCTGGGATTAGAACTCAGAACTTGGGGTTCTTTCTAGAACGGCATTCTGCTGCAATGGTTGAATTCCAGAAAATCTTCCATGTGCCTGTAGCTTTAGGGTTCCTGGTGTACTTTCACTTATAGTATCTTGGTTCATCCTCTCATTTGGGAGCACCTTTTCTGGATTCCGCCTCAGAAGGCTGTCTGCCGTTATGGTGGTCTGAGACGGAGTCTTGCTCTGTCGGCCAGGCTGGAGTGCAGTGGTGCGATCTCGGCTCACTGCAGCCTCCCCATCCTGGGTTCAAGCGATTCTCCTGCCTCAGCCTCCCGAGTAGTTGGGATTACAGGCGCCCACCATCACTCCCGGCTAATTTTTATTTTTATTTTTATTTTTTTGAGATGGAGTCTTGCTCTGTCCCCCAGGTTGGAGTGCAGTGGTGCGATCTCGGCTCACTGCAACCTCCGCCTCACGGGTTCAAGCAATTCTCCTGCCTCAGCCTCCTGAGTAGCTGGGACTACGGGTGCATGCCACCACGCCTGTCTAATTTGTGTATTTTTAGTAGAGACAGGGGTTCACCATGTTGGCCAGGATGGTCTCGATCTCTTGACCTCGTGATCCGCCCACCTTGGCCTCCCAAAGTGCTGGGATTACAGGTGTGAGCCACTACACCTGGCCCCTATATTTTTAGTAGAGACAGGGTTTCGCCATGTTGGCCAGGCTGGTCTCAAACTCCTGACCTCAAGTGATCTGTCCGCCTCAGCCTCCCAAAGTGTTGGGATTACAGGCGTGAGCGGGAGCCACTGTGCCCAGCCTGAGAATGCTTTTCTTTGTACCTAATTTGTATACTTTTCCTTAAATGCATTTGACATTGCGTGTTTAGCACCTTTATGGGATTTCTGGAATATCGCTGGGTGACTGGAGACTTGGCATCTTTTCAGAATGTGCCTCAGTCTTGGAGTAGGTGGTGAGCAGATAGCTAATGGCATGTAAAGAATGTTGCAAGCTTGACTTGCAAAGCTATTTCAAAATTTAAATAAAGGTAGCTTGTGGCTGAGTTGAAGGGAAATGGTGGTATCTTCAAGACAATGCTTGGCTTGCTCTGCCCCTTGCTGACTTCCTTTTTCAGGCCTGATGCTGCCCAAGCTGTTTTCCTGTCTCTCATTCTCTATCTTTTGGTTTTTCTTTTTCTTTATTTATTTTTAAAAGAGACCAGGTTTCACTATGTTGCCCAGACTGGACTTGAACTCTTAGGCTCAAGTGATCCTTCTGTCTCAGCCTCCCGAGTAGCTGGGACTATGCAGGCATGTGCCACTGCAGTCGGCTCTCACATTCTCTTTCTTCCCATCAGTTCTTCCCTTCCCTTCAGATTCATCCTTCTAAAGTAATCTTTGGTCACATCAGTCTCTTGATCAAAATCTTTTGTGGTGTCCTGTTGATTACTACTGAGCTGAGTGAAGAGGTGACCTAGCTGCCCCAGTCTCTCATTGTTGCCTCTGGGATGTGGGCCTGTGTGTTGCTGTCCTTGTTCCTGAATGGGTCCTGGGCTTTCCTCTCTCTGTGCTTTTCTTTCTTTTTTGAGGGTGTAGGGGAGACAGAATCTCACTCTGTCATTCAGGCTGGAGTACAGTGGCACAATCTTGGTTCACTGCAAACTCCGCCTCCCGGGCTTAAGCAATCCTCCTGCCTCAGCCTCCTCAGCAGCTGGGACCACAGAAACGTGCCACCATGCCCTGCTAATTTTTGTATTTTTAGTAGAGACAGGGTTTCACCACATTTCCCAGGCTGGTCTTGAACTCCTGAGCTCAAGTGATCCACCTGCCTCAGCTCCCAAAGTGCTGGGATTACCAGCGTGAGCCACCGCACTTGGCCTGTGCCTTTCCTTTTGGATTGCCTGCTGCAATACATGTCTTCACCTCCATATTTTTGACTCCTCTCTTTGCTTTCCACTGTCTTTTTCCTGTCCCAACTCCTGCCATCTGCAGCCAAACTTTCAATCCTTCCCATGAAGCTTTTTCCTGGATTCCACCAGTGTGTTCCTTTGAACCAGAGCACTCCATCTCCCTATTGCCTTGGATGTAAAACATGTAAATTATTTACCGAACCGGAATTCTCCTGATCACACTACTTTGGGATAGCATAGTGAGAGGAATGTGAAAGGGGTGTTAATGTGGCCTGCAGAAAAAAAGACTTGGCTTTTTTCTCTTTTTTTAGATGGGGTCTCACTCTCACCCAGGTTGGAGTGCAGTGGCATAATCTCAGCTCACTGCAACCTCCGCCTCCTAGTCTCAAAGCATCCTCCCACCTCAACCTCCTGAGGCTGGGAACATAGGCACACACCACCACACCTGGCTAATTTTTTGTATTTTTGGTAGAGAGGGGGTTTTGCTATGTTGCCCAGGCTGCGCTTGAACTCCTAATCTCGGGTGATCCACCCACCTCGGCCTCCCAAAGTGCTGGGATTACAGGCGTGAGCCACTGTGCCCAGCCAAGACTTGTTTTTTTGAGGGAGAATTTTCTATGATTGTTGCAACTATTTGCAAGCAGCTTTCACACATGGTATGTCCTGATTATTCCAAATAGTTGGGATAGTCCAGACTCTCAAAATAATTTCACCTTGCCTGTGCTTCCTGGAGGTCTGGAGAAAGGAGATAGTATGAGGAGGTGACACCTTCTGGCTCCTTCCAGCCTGGCTTGTGCCTGCCCTGGGAACATTGTTCAGAACATGCTAGAGAAGAGAATGTCACAGCCTGACTGTAGACTTCTGGGGATGTGTTTTATTTAAATATGTAAAATATAATAGTTTGGTGTCACTGAAAACACTGGGACTTTTGGAGGAATAGTAGAAGTTCTATGTAGCTTCAGAATGACCCATCAGAAACAACTGTATATGAGTCTTTACTTATATTTGTACCATATTGCTTCCCCCCACATTTTTTTCCCTTTGGAAGCTCTGGCATGGGCCTTGATCCTGTGTTTAAGTGCTGTGTGGGAAGCAGAATTTAAAAGGACTGTAGTAGTATTTCTAAAGAGTCTAACAGGCTACATGTGAGAGAATTTTAGATTTCAATTTAGCAAACATTTGATTTTCTAGTCTTTATGGGGCTGACTGTAAGCATTTGGGAAATTATTGAAGTATTGCTTAGTTCTGTGTAAGTTGGCATGTTGAGGGTTTTTTTTTTTTTTTTTTTTTTTTTTTGGTTACCGTTGCTGTTTTTGTGGGACAGTGGTGATTATATGGGCATCGGGACCTTCAGAAATATTCCAGAATCTATGATATGTTGTATTCCACTTGTGCCAAAGGGGTTTCAGGCTGCCTTTTCATGGCATGTTCACTCCAGAAAAGCTCTAATGCCCATCAATAAATGTCACCCTCATCCTAGGAATTAAATGAAGAGATAATATGTAGTTTTGAAGTTTTGGTGTTATTAGGTTTAAATCTCTAGGACACATATAAACGCACTTGTGGTATTAAATGTGCCGGGTAGGTGATTTCAAGTTCCAGTGGCAGTGGTAATTTTTGCATTTCCTGACTCTTGTGTTTAAATTTGCAGTCTCAACATTGCATCACCATAGGTTTTCACATTTAATGAATATTTATGTTGAGCTGAGTTCTATACGAATGGGGTGGTTTCTTACTTGATTATAGCTTGCTGTGTACTGTGGCCAGGAGTGCCCTACAGACAACAGAGTTGGCACACGTCTCAGCATGCCAAGCCCCGGCGGATGTGGTTAGGGACCACGGTGACTGGGGCATTGGTTGCCATACCAACCTTGTTTTTGGAAGGGGAAAGCTCTGAAACAGCAATGGGATGGGGGCAGAATAGTTTTGAATATTCCAAGTAAAATTATTCCCTATATGTTCCCTGCAAGAAGATGCTGTAGAAAACTATAATTCTTACTATGTGCTCAGATAGCATGAGTTAATTTTCTTTCTTTTCTTCTTTCTGTCTTTTTTTTTTTTTTTTTTTTAGACAGAGTCTCATTCTGTCGCCAAGGCTAAAGTGCAGTGGTATGATCTTGGCTCACTTTAGCCTTGACTTCCTAGGCTCAAACGATCCTCCCACCTCAGCCTCCCGAGTAGCTGGGACCACAGGCTTGTGCCACCATGCCCAGCTAATTTTGTTTATGTTTTCTAGAAATGAAGTCTCAGTATGTTGCCCAGGCTAGTCTCGAACTCCTGGGCTCAAGCGATAGTTAATTTACTTTTGCAAGGCTGTTTTAATTGTCCTGTTGCAAAGGTGTGGAAGTTATATGATGGGCCTTTCATGTGTGAATTTCTTCCCTACTTGTTGGAGGGTAAACAGGGATCTTCTGTCTCTTCCTGTTACAGACCCTCTTCTCTCAACTCTTGCCAACCTCCCTTGCCCTCTGATAACTAACCTAGTGATGACTGATTGGGGGAGGGAGAAGGGAAAGAAAAATAGGAAGGATAAATGGGGGATTCCTCCTCCCCCAGCTCCTTATCTACATTCCTCACTTTCCCCTATACCAGAAAGGGGTTTCCTTGCTCCTCCCTATTGTATATAAGCAAAGACCACAGTCGAAGGTGCGGTCACACATAAGTGGGATGTTAGGATGCCCTGCTCACGAGCTTCGGCAGACAGAACTGGGATGAGAGGAAGGAAACGTCCCTGGCATCTCATGCTGGAATGCTGTTACCTCTTTGCAAATGGTGCCTTGCATGATTAATTCTATGGTACTTGGTGGTGTGCAGTAAAATGTCTGGAAGGGAATTGATTGGGTCTGGTAAGCCAGATGGGAGCCCAGAATGGCAGAGTGGGATGTGACTTGCAGGTGGCATCTGCTGTTCTAGTGCCTCTTTACAGAAGATGACCTGAGCTTCCGGAGGCTGCCACCTGTCCAGGTTCAACAGCTTAGGCAGTCTGGTGTTGTGGAGGGCTTGTCCTCAAGCCTCATCACACAAAAAAGGTAAAAACCCCACCCCTTTGAAAAGAAACTTACTATTTCAGAAGAGGGAGGCGAACCACCGATTTAATCTTCGCTTACTGACTTGGAGCCAACTCTCCATTAGATTGTAACCTCCTTCCGGGCAGGGTTGGTGTCTCAATCTTTTTAACATTTTTCAGCTGGGTGTGGTGGCTTACACCTATAATTCCAGCTGTGGGAGGCTGAGGTGGGATGATTGCTTGAGGCCAGGAATTTAAGACCAGCTTGGACAACATAGGGAGACTGTTCCTACAAAAAAATTTTTAAAAAAAAATTAGCCAGGTGTGGTGGTGCACATCTGTATTCTTAGCTACTTGGGAGGCTGAGGTAATAGGATCACTTGAGCCCTGAAGGTTGAGGCTGCAGTGAGCTGTGGTCGTACCACTGCATTCCAGCCTGGGTAACAGAGAGAGACCTGTTTCTAAAAAAAAAAAAAAAAAAAAAATTAATATAGAAAACATTCCCCAGTTCAACTTAAAGAGCCTCTTTGTTTGAATTAGGAAAAGCTGTACCTTCCTTAAGATACCTGACTTCTATTTGCTGCAAATCGGTCATAATGTGAATCTAGGATGAGCACAGATCTGAACGGCACCTCCTAGAGTTGTGCAGTGCACAAGGCCAATGCCCAGAAGGCACTCTTCCATCTCCCTGTTGGCTGATGTGGCACCTAAGTTGTTCCCCCTTCTCTAATGCTTCTCCCTCAGCAATTCTGATTTGCTGCTGCTTATTTCTGTAGTCCTAGGAAACCAGGGAACCATGTTTGTTAGAATTGTGTGTAAAGTTAGGGAACAGAGACATGAAGAGGGTGTGTAAGTAGTTTAGTATGTGGACTGGTTTGGCTGCTTTTCTGCTTTGTGCTGGCTCTTTGGAGATCAGCTGACTGGAGCACGGAGTCCTCAAATTTTGGGGGCATGTAATAAATGGATGGGCGTTTTTTTTTGTTTTTGTTTTTTTTTTTTTTGAGACAGAGTCTCACTCTGTCACCCAGGCTAGAGTGTGTAGTGGCACGATCTCGGCTCACTGCAACCTCTGCCTCCTGAGTTCAAGCGATTCTCCTGCCTCCTGCCTCAGCCTCCTGAGTAGCTGGGATTACATGTGCACAACACCATACCTGGCTAATTTTTTGTATTTTTAGTAGAGATAGGGTTTTGCCATGTTGCCCAAGCTAGTGGATAGGCCTTTTATGGTGCAGAAATGGCACCACTATTTTGTGGGTATTCCTAATCACCAACTTTTAAGTTAGCTTTTTTTTTTTTTTTTTGAACTTGGAGTCTCGGTCTGTTACCCAGGCTGGAGTGCAGTGGCTCGATCTTGGCTCACTGCAACTTCTGCCTCCAGGGCTCAAGCAATTCTCCTGCCTCAGCTTCCTGAGTAGCTGGGATTACAGGTGTGCGCCACCATGTCCAGCTAATGTTTGTATTTTTTTTTTTTTTTTTTTTTTTTTTTTGAGAGGGAGTCTCGCGCTGTCTCCCAGGCTGGAGTGCTGTGGCCGGATCTCAGCTCACTGCAAGCTCCGCCTCCCGGGTTTGCGCCATTCTCCTGCCTCAGCCTCCCAAGTAGCTGGGACTACAGGCGCCCGCCACCTCACCCGGCTATTTTTTTGTATTTTTTAGTAGAGACGGGGTTTCACTGTGTTAGCCAGGATGGTCTCGATCTCCTGACCTCGTGATCCGCCCGTCTCGGCCTCCCAAAGTGCTGGGATTACAGGCTTGAGCCACCGCGCCCGGCCAATGTTTGTATTTTTAAAATTATTATTATTATTATTATTTTTTGAGATGGAGTCTTGCTCTGTCGCCCAGGCTGGAGTGCAGTGGTGCAACCTCATCTCACTGCAACCTCTGCCTCCCGGGTTCACGCCATTCTCCTGCCTCAGCCTCCCGAGTAGCTGGGACTACAGGCGCCCGCCATCACACCCGGCTAATTTTTCGTATTTTTAGTAGAGATGGGGTTTCACTGTATCGATCTCCTGACCTCGTGATCCGCCCGCCTTGGCCTCCCAAAGTGCTGGGATTACAGGTGTGAGCCACCGCGCCCGGCTAATGTTTATATTTTTAGCAGAGACGGGGTTTTGCCATGTTGGCCAAGGCTGGTCTTGAACTCCTGACCTCAGGTGATCCACCCGCCTTGGCCTCCCAAAGTGCTGGGATTACAGGTGTGAGCTACCACGCTCGGCAAATTAACTTTGAATAACCTGGTTTGGGTGTAAGTTCTTTTTAGTTCTTCAAACTACAACCTTTAGCCGACTGTATTTAAGAGGAGTTGGGAGGACAGAGCAGTGTTTTTCATTTTGCTATGCAGACACCCAGCATTTGCCAGGCCTTTTTCTTTTTCTTTTCTTTTTTTTTTTTTTTTGAGACGGAGTCTCGGTCTGTCGCCCAGGCTGGAGTGCAGTGGCCGGATCTCAGCTCACTGCAAGCTCCGCCTCCCGGGTTCACGCCATTCTCCTGCCTCAGCCTCCCGAGTAGCTGGGACTACAGGCGCCCGCCGCCTCGCCCGGCTAGTTTTTTGTATTTTTTAGTAGAGACGGGGTTTCACTGGGTTAGCCAGGATGGTCTCGATCTCCTGACCTCGTGATCCGCCGGTCTCGGCCTCCCAAAGTGCTGGGATTACAGGCTTGAGCCACCGCGCCCGGCCTCTTTTTATTTTCTTTTAGATGGGGTCTCACTCTGTTGCCCAGGCAGGAGTGCAGTGGTGCAATCTTGGTTCACTGCGACCTCCCCATCCTGCGCTCAAATGACCCTCCCACCTTAGTCTGTTGAGTAGCTGGGACTACAGGCGCCCTGCTAATTTTTGTATTTTTCGCCAGGTTCTTTAAGCATGTTGTAAACTTTGTAGAACAAATTGGTTCTGGGTTTCCTTTGATGGGAGAGGCTGCAGAGTGCTGAGTCTGGAGACAGACAGCTTGGGTTTGAATCTGGCCTTTGGCAGTTACCTGCTGTGGAAAGATGGCATTGCCTCTCTGGATCTCAGTTTCTGCATCAGTAAAATGGAGATAAACTTTTCCTAGCGTTGTTATGAGGATTACATGAGTTACTCACAGTATGCAATTTATATTTAGTGGGGATGAGGTTGAAGAAAATACATAATTTCATGCTGCTCCTCACATATACCTAACGTTTATGTTGTAGTTTCCAAGTGGTTGGAAATTCTTATTCTAAAATGGTAGCTTATCAAAGTTAAAGGAATCCAAAAATGCCATTTACTGAGAAGAGAAGTGATCATAACATAGGAATTTTTTTTTTTTAACATGCTTAGTGCCTTTCTACTTGGACCTAGGTCCCTTCTCCCCTAGTGTGGGGGTTCATGGGCTCCCCAGAGTAGTTCTTAAGCACTTTGCAAGAGGTGCAGGCTGCTCATTTCTCCGATTCCCAGTTCCTTCTGTTTCCTGGGAGGAATGCTTTGCTGCAGCTTCACCTGCTCATCCCTACTCTCTACAGCTGGATCATTGTCCAGGCCTTAAGCTCTGTTAGTCGGGCACGTGTGCACACACAGACACACACACGCACCGCTGGATGTGAACTCTTGAGTCCAGTGTGTTTCTAGGCCAGCCTGCCTGTTGTTCCAGGTTGCTCTCAAGGAAAGGAGGGTGCTGATTCCTCCCTTGGATCCAGCTGGACGTGTGGAATGCTGCGACATACTAAGGCTGTGCTCTGGGGGCCCAATTACGTGGGACTTGTGGCAAGCATAAGTGACTTCAGCGCCTGGTTTGATCCAGCGTGTGATTTTGCCAAAGCAAATACTTTTTAAATCTTAACCCCCCAAATTAGACACATTGACTTTTTCTAAAAATGGGAATGATTGGAGAGCATTATTATTATTTTTTTAATCCCCTCCCCCTCCTGACCTCCCCCTCACCAAGACTGGGCTTTGCATTCCTCTCCTTGAATGGAGAAGGTGAGTTCTGCCTGCCTCCCCCTAACATTCCTGAAACTGGGTGCTAGAAAGATGCCCCTTTCTGAAGGTGTGTGTGTTTTCCACAAGAGGTTCTGCTCCTTCCTACGTCAAGGCCAAAGAAAGGATTTGCCATCCTGATGGAACTTTCCTAACTGGGAACTCGTCCTGGATTTCTTGGGATTCTGATCCAGAATGTGTATAGGGAAAACTGTTGGGTGACTTCCCATGGTGACCTTGAACGCGTCTGAGAGGCTCAGCCAAAATTTCTTGTGTGGCCTCTGAGTGAGCTAGCAAGCAAGCGAGGTCAGTGGGCCTTCCCGCTCAACACCCTGTCTCTCTCCTCAAAGTGTCTTGGGTAAAGGGCATACTCACAGGGTGGAATTAATCTGGCGTTAGAGAGTGAGCTTGTTCTTATCTTGTCTAAACTGGAAAAAAAAATGCCTTTAAATAAGCAACCTAACCTCACCCCAGAAAACAACTCCTAGTTAACCTTGGCTCCTCTTCCCTAGGCCTCTGTCTTTAAGTCTGAGTGACCTGGTGGGATTGATCAGCTTTGAAGTCCTAAGATGCTATTTTAATACTGTTCTTTTACGTTGCAGGTTTCGAGACTGATTTAACTAGGTTCTGGAGGAGCTTACTTTACAGCATTCTTAAGAGCTCGAACAATCTTGAAAGAGTTAAACTCTAATTAGCTCATTCCTAAGGTATTTAATGCCCTTATTAAAACTCAACTGCTCGTTCACTTTTTTCTTTAGTGAATCAGATTTCTTGAGGAGCTGAGCCTTCGCTCCTCAGATCACAGGCTCACATGTTGAAGCTGGCAGTGCTAGAGGCTAGTTCCTATCTGTGTGACAGCATTTTTAATTTAACAGGACCGCCTTTGATGTTCCCAAATATTTATAGGCAGCTTTAGATCATTTCAGTGTGTGCTTTCTTTTTCTTCTCTCTCTCTCTCTCTTTTAACTGGAGCAAAAGTTCTTCCTCATGCAACAGCCTTCCTTTTATCCTGTTTAGTTTATTTTTGTTTCCTTTGCAGCTTTGGCGAAGGCTGTTTGGCTGCATTCACACACACATGAAATTGACCCTTCTTTTTGCTTCTTTGGTAAAGGCTACCTCTCTGTATCATCCTGCCTGCTTGAGATTGCTTAAGGCACTTCTCTTCATCCCTTGACTTTCTTCAGGCTGAGTTTTTTTCTAATCTGGCTCAGGAATCTGTTCTTTGGCTGACCTGAGAGCTTTCAGACTATCATGGAGACCTGGGCATTGTGTAAAGGTGTCTTTTTTTTTTTTTTTTTTTTGAGACAGGTTCTCGCTCTGTCACCCAGACTGGAAGTGCTGTGGAACGATCATAGCTCACTATAACCTTGATCTCCTCAAGTGATCCTTCTACTTCAACCTCCCGAGTAGCTGGGACTACAGGCACTTGATACCACTCCCAGCTAATTTTTTTTTTTCATTTTTTTTTGTAGAGATGAGGTCTTGCTTTGTTGCCCAGATTGGTCTTGAATTCTTAGGCTCCGGCAGTCCTCCTGCCTTGGCCTCCCAAAGTGCTGAGATTACAGGTATGAGCCACCTCACCTGGCCTTGAAGGTGTCTCTTTATGGATGGCCAGGCTGTAATATCCTACTCTGCTTGCCGGCATTGACATTGATGGGGCCTAGGCAAGTTGGGATTTACAGTGTATCTTTTGCAGATACTGTTATAACTGGGGCAGGAAATTCAGATAGACAGAATTCTCTCCTGATCATTTCAGGCTTACTCTGTTAGACTTCTTGGCTGAAAATAACAGAGGATCAAATATTTTGGTTTCAGGGATGGGAAAAACAGGGCTTCGAGGTAGATTTGTTAAGCCATTAGGAGAAAGAAAAAGGAAACTGTACCAATCAAAACCAATGATAGAACAGAGGATAGTGCTTCCTCCAGCTTGGCCTCTGGGTAAACTTTCTGCTTGTGAAACAATCCAAATTATTGAGTTCTCAGTTGCTGTTACTTACCTGAGCCTGGCAGACAGAAGGCCAGAAGATTTCATGGCTGCTTCCATCCCTGCTGGCTGTGCCTCCTATTACATGGAAGCCTTTTAGTGCTGAAGGTCTCATAAGTGGTTGAAGAAATTTGTGAATGAATGAACACTGTGTGTAAGACACTATTCTTGAGACCTTATACTGTTTTTCTCACTAGATCCTTAAGAGGATTCTGAGCGATAAGAGATTTCATGTCTGTTTCTTTAGATGAGGACACTAAAGTGCAGAGACGTTTATATAGCTAGTGAATGCAGAAGCTGGCCTGGAGCTCAGGACTGTGTCTTATAGCCTCACCATGAGGTAGTTGGAGGCAGGTAAATCCAATGGCAGTCTGCTAACCTCTTAGAACTAAAAAAAAGCCTGTTGAGGCTGAGCACGGTGGCACACGCCTTTAATCCCAGCACTTTAGGAGGCTGAGGCAAGTGGATTGCTTGAGCCTAGGACTTTGAGACCAGCCTGGGCAATGTGGTGAAACCTCATCTCTACAAAAAAAAATTCAAAAATTAACTGAGTGTGGTGGTGCATGTCTGTAGTTCCAGCTACTCAGAAGATTGAGGCAGAAGGATTGCTTGAGCCTGGGAGGCAGAGGTTATAGTGAGCTGAGATGGCGCCATTGCACTCCAGCCTAGGTGACAATGATACTCTGTCTCCAAAACAAAACAGAAACCTCTCAAGGCTAAACTCTACTGTATGTTGCATTGTGCGAGTTCAGAGCTGACCAGGCGGTTGCCATGTAAAGGGCATAGTGGTGGAGAGTACAGCCCTGGGGTCAGATAGGCCTGTGTTTGCATCTCAGCCTGCTACTGCCAGCTCTGTGACCTTGGCCAGGTCATCCAACCGCTCTGAACCTCTGCTTCTTCATCTATAACATGAGACATGTACGTCCAAAGGACTGTGAAAATTAGATAATATATGTAAGGCATACATTATGTGCTTAACACATTTCAGTTGGTGTTTGTCGCTGCTACAGAATTGTGACTCTCAAAGGGTTCACCAGTCCTGTGAGAAAGCATCAGGTAAACCAGCTATTAGAAGATGACTTGGCAGCTACAACAGGGAGATATGATGGTGCTGAGTAGGAACCCAGGGCAGAAGCCACTGGCTTGGATTTTTATTTTCTTTCATTCAGCAGATACGTATTGAGTGCTTACACTGTGCTGGCAGAGCCACTGGATCACACTGATTGCTGCCAGCTCCCCCTCGCCTCCCAGTTTTCTCTTTCCCTTCTTAGGAGAATTTGAGCTAAAATGTTAATTGCCACCTGAAGAAAGATTTTCACGGAGTCATTTTCTTTTCTTTCTTTTTTTTTTATTTGAAACGGAGTCTCGCTCTGTTACCAGGCTGGAGTGCAGGGGCACGATCTCGGCTCACTGCAACCTCCTCTGCTTCCCGGGTTCAAGCAATTCTCCTGGCTCAGCCTCCTGAGTAGCTGGGACTACAGTCATATGATGCCACACCCGGCTAATTCTTTTTTTTTTTTTTTTTGCATTTTAGTAGAGACAGGGTTTCACCATGTTGCCCAGGCTGGTCTTGAACTCCTGAGCTCAGGCAATCCGCCCACCTCGGCCTCCCAAAGTGCTAGGATTACAGGTGTGAGCCACCGTGCCTGGCCACATGGAGTCATTTTCACATAAAATGCCAAGGTTCCAAATGGCACAGCCACACTCCCATTTGACCATTTATCTTACATGGCCTTGTGCTGTCCTTCAACTCTCATTTTAATCTTATCTAATTTCCTCTAATTTCTCTGGTCTCTTCTACATGAGAACTTTACGGTCCTTGAGAATGTACAAGCGACTCACCAAGGGAGCAGGTGGTGGCCGCATGGTTTCCCACAGTGCCCAGATGGTGTCCGTGCCTTTCATGGTCTGGTTCCATGGGGATTTGTTGATAAGATTTTGCTTTCATTTGGTTTTCCAACCCAGCACCATATTCAGATTTGATTACTGGCACTAGCTTTTTTTCTTTGCAGAGTTTCATTGTCTGAGTCACTGGCTATCTTGAAACATAAGTCCCATTCTCCACACCCCCTTCCCCTTTGCAATCAGTGGGGATAGTTATGTGGTAGATCTTTTTCCCTGCCCACAGCGCATGGTGCAGAGTGGTGTCAGCATACTTTCACTTGCTGAGTTGATTGGTAACATATTTGAATCTAGAACAAAAGATAAAATTGAAAAGCATTTGTGGTTGTCTTTGTATAGTTACAAACCTCTAAAATAGATTTGAGGTCATTTCTATGTCTTTCCTTTTGAATTAGCAAGCAAGCTTTCAGAGGGAAGTGGGTGTTTTCTAAATGCACTATTGATTTGAAGCTAACGTGATGCTCTACTTTTGGACCATAAAAATAATGTTAATTTTTGATTTGACTCTGTTTGGAGGGACCACTGGAGTAGGTCATTTATATTCAACTCTGTTATCCATGCTTTCTTTAAATAGCATGTTTAATTTCACATTAAAACTAGCTTCTGTTCAGCTAAAACAACAACTGAAAAGATGGTTCGGAAGAAGGCAAAATGACAGAGAAAATGCAGCATGCAATGGAAATTGGCTGTAAGTCATCTCCATAAGGTGAGAATGAAGTGAAGCCCAGCTTTCTTTCCAAAGAAGCCTCAACAACCCTCTATGTTAACTTACCTTCTCCTGGGAGTCTTGGTGGCCTCCTTTTGTCCTTGGTGTATGTTACATGCCAATCATGCTGTAGAGAAGGCAGTAATATCTAGAAACACATCTTGAACTAGTGTTGGGCCATATGCAAGTCTCTTTTGGTGGGGATATACGAGAGTCACTAACTAGCAACCGTTAGGGAAAAAGAAGTCCAAGAGGGTTGAATTAGTAACCACCGGGGCCTGTACATGTTGACATTTGCTTTTTTAAATGATCCTTGTGGCATATCATTTGCGCCATGTCATATGGGGCATGTCACCCTGTTCCCTGGATGTCAAAACTAATAACAGAAGCAAAATCCATTCTGCATTGACTCTCCTTCTTTAGACTTAGCCGGATTGCTGATTGTGTGGTCAGTTGGATGCAAATTTGCTTTTGCTAAAGAAAAAGAAGGCCTGCTTTAATAATACAATGATAAGACCTGTGCTTTCAGTTTGTGTTTTTTAAAGCGGTGATTAGATCTGTCTGGGTGGAAAGCAAAGATGAAGCTATTGGTCAGGTAGAGACCATTGGTCCCCAGATGAGGGCCTGGTGTCTGCGCTGGGTGTTTTTTTTTTTGAGATGGAGTCTCACTTTGTCACCAGGCTAGAGTGCAGTGGCACGATCTCGGCTCACTGCAACCTCCACCTCCCGGGTTCAAGAAATTATCCTGCCTCAGCCTCCTGAGTAGCTGGGATTACAGGCGCACACCACCATGCCCGGCTATTTTTTGTTTTGTATTTTAGTAGAGACAGGATTTCACCATGTTGCCCAGGCTGGTCTCGAACTCCTGAGCTCAGGCAGTCCGCCTGCCTCAGCGTCCCAAAGTGCTAGGATTACAAGTATGAGCCACCGTGTCCGGCCTCTGTTGAGTTTTTTAGGCGCACTTGTCTGAAGAAACTCTTTTGATTTTTGAGCCACTTTTTAGAGCTTTGAAGCTCTTCCTGATTTTAACTGTTGCTACCTATGGAAAAATTGCTCTTTGGGAATAGACAGCAATTTGGAGCTAACGACTTTTAAGCATGGACCTCTCCTGGGGGCGTGTTGGGCCTGTTTACTAACTTTACTGTGGACTCCACCTTCAGACCAGGATGGTTTTCATTGTATTTTTTTTTCCTCAGAAAATAAACCAAAACTTGCCCTTGCTGATACAGAGTGACTGTGCAAATCAGGTCTGCATGCTTATGTTCCTAGAAATGCAGTTCAGTGAAAAGAAAACAGCGCCTCAATGGATCAGATGAAACTTGATTTCACCCAGGCTGGAGTGCAGGGGTGTGATCTCAACTCACTGCAGCCTCTGCCACCCAGGCTCAAGGGATCCTCCTGCCTCAGCCTCCTGAGTAGCTGGGACTATAGGCGCATGCCACCATGCCTGGCTTTTTTTTTTTTTTTTTTTTTTTTGTGATAGAGAAAGGGTTCTACCATGTTGCTCAGGCTAGTTGCAAACTCCTGGGCTCAAGCAGTCCATTCACCTCGGCCTTCTAAAGTGCTGGAATTACCGGTATGAGCCACCATGCCTGGTCCCGCCCAGCTAATTTAATTTAATTTTTTTTTCTAGAGACAAGGGTCTTACTATGTTGCCCAGGCTGGTCTTGAACTCCTGGCCTCAAATGATCTTCCTGCCACTGCACCTGGCCTGATTTGTATTTGGGAGCCTCACTTTCTCCATTAACTTTTTTTTTTTCTTTTTGAGATGGAGTTTTGCTCTTGTCACCCAAGCTGAGGTGCAGTGGCACAATCTCAGTTCACTGCAACCTCTGCCTCCTGGGTTCAAGCGATACTCCTGCCTCAGCCTCCTGAATAGTTGTGATTACAGACGCCTACCCCCATGCCTGGCTAATTTTAATAGAGATGGGGTTTCACCATGTTGACCAGATTGGTCTCGAACTCCTGACCTCAGGTGATCTGCCCGCCTCGGCCTCCCAAAGTGCTGGGATTACAGGCATGAGTCACCACGCCCAGCCTCTCCATCAGACTTTGGATCTGGAAGATAGTAAGAAAAAAAGCAAAGTAACTTAGTTCTGTCCTCTCCTAGTGGATGGAAGCAGTCTTGGCCTCTTCCTGATGGCCCACTTTGTTACTGAATTATTGGGTATGAAAGTGAGGTCTGCAATAGGCTTTGGATGTTTCAAGGTGTGTCTGGCTATGGTTTGCTTTCTGAGTGCCAGCCTTAATGTCCTCTTATTTTCTGGCAAGGATTGATGTATGTGGCACTGAATATTTTCTGAATAGTGTTCACAGAATCACTGAGTGAATGCTGGCCTCCTCCTGTGTGTCTGTTGAGGGAGGGCTTATGGACCAGTGGGAAAGTCAGATGTGTCCCTGAGATGGTGACAGAATAACATGCATAGGCTGAGTGCCAAATGCCTGAGGCCCAGAGAAAGTGCCTAGAAATCAGAGAAAGGTCTTAGGGGTGGACCTTCAGCTGGACTCTTAAGGAATATTGGTGCTTGGATTTGCTCCTGCTGGCTCTTGATGTGGGGAAGGCATTTCTTGCCGAGACCCAGGCTAGGCTGGCAACTAGTGGAGGTTTTCTAGCTTGTGTAGACCTGGAGGCTGCCTGGCATAGAATGTGACCATGGCAGGGTGGGGAGAAAGGAGAGGCCAAGTGAGGTGTGGCTGGGAGACAGGAGATCTGCTCTACTCTCTGGTCTGTCATTTAAGTGGGATCTATCGGAGTCAGCCTTTCTGAGCCTCAGTCTCCACATCTGCAAACTGGGCATGGGGCTAGATGAGATTCCTGGAGGGAATCGGGGGATCTGCAGTGGTGCCTCTGAAGGATGTCTGGGGACAGAAACGGGAGTGGGGAAGAAGCACACTAACTGGGGAATTGGGGAGGGCAAGTTAGGGGAGGGATAAGAGGGGCTTTGAATGCCAGAAAAGGGTGTTTGACTTTTATCATAAAGACCAGTGGGTCCCATAGCCAGAATATAGGTGATGTCTATGTGCATGGCCATGATTTTGGTGACCCGACTCCCGCCTGCCCCGTGTGTCCTCCAGCAGCATGGTATGTAATTGCAGCCCTCACTGCACAGCAGTCAGGAGGCTCATTCGGGGGCAGTTTTCCAGCAGTCACTCCTCTCCTGAGAACAGTCTGGAATGTAAGGGAGTAAGTGATGTTCTAGTGACAACCTTGAATTCACTTTATTAAAGATAAATAAATCACATGCCAACTCTAGCCTTTAGCTGTTATTAGTAACAAATTGCTCTCTACCCATACACTTGACCATTCATGACACCTTGGAAGAAAATTGCTGCTGTGGCATTTGACCTTGGTTAGCACTTTTTTTTTTTTCTGAGAGTTTTTTTATATATCATGAGTATGTAGAAACTTCTGGGGAGCAATTCCTCAGCTGCCTTTCAAGTCCTGCCCCTAACCCCTCAGTTTGGGCTCCATCTGTTGACTGCCCTGGGTTTCAGAAGGGAGATTGCGAGTATGCTATCTTGAGCCTGCTCCGTTAGGATTAGGCAATAGAGTGATAGGCTGGTTTGGACATTTCTGGTTATTGACAGTCCTACTGTGGCTTCCCCCAAATGAATGTGGAATATATTTTTCTAAATCCAGCCAGTGAGCCAAATGAGCCACACTGGGATAAACTTTGTTTGTTTACAAATTATGTAAGAGAAGGGCCCGGCCATTAAATTCTTCTGAGCCAGAATTCCTACCCCTCTTCAAAGTTGTAATCAAACTAAACAAACACTTTCCACAGGAACTAACTCCCTCCCGAGAAACAGGAGCAGATGCTCCTGGGAGGCCTTCAGCAACTTTGGAATGTTTAAAGTAGAAATATGTAACCAAGGTGAAGTTGTTCCAGAAACATTGCTTGCCCTGGCCAGAACCAAAGCACGTGTCAGCCTTTTTATTTAGGGCAAGAGGTGCAGAATGTATTGGGCCAGTCCAGGCAGAATTTTCTCTAGAATGTTTAATTTTTAGTTTTCATCTTAACCTTGCTTCTCATAGTATCAGCTCCCTGTGACCTTTATTCCCTTCTGCTTAAGTAACTTTTTCTTTAAGCTTGATCTTATCTCTTATCTTTTAGCTCTATGCTGGATTACATCCGGGGATCAAGGAGCCCGCCTCTTAAAGCACTCAATTATTGCCTGTCTGTCCCTAGGAAAGATGTCAGCTGTAGCACAAACACTCCAGGGGAGGGAGGCTGAGTCTCACCTTACCTTCATTATTGTCTGGATAAGATAGGGAGAATTGCCACTCTCCATTTTTTTTGGAGATCCACAAAGACCATCAATCTAGGCTCAGGGACATAGTTTTCTTTCTTTCTTTCCTTCTTTCTTTCCTTTCTTTCTTTCTTTTTTTTTTTTTTTTTTTTTTGGAGACAGAGTTTCGCTTTTGTTGCCCAGGCTGGAGTGCAGTGGTTTGATCTCAGCTCACTGCAACCTCCGCCTCCTGGGTTCAAGCGATTCTCCTGCCTCAGCCTCCCAAGTAGCTGGAATTACGTCGTCCACCACCACACCCAGCTCATTTTTTTGTGTGTTTTTAATAGAGACGGGGTGTCACCATGTTGGCCAGGCTGGTCTTGAACTCCTGACCTCAGGTGATCCGCCCATCTTGGCCTCCCAAAGTGCTGGGATCACAGGCGTGAGCCACCGCGCCTGGCAGGGACACAGTTTTCGAATCCTTGCCGATTTAAGCCTTTACTGAGTGGCTTGATTTATTTTGGCTTGGGAAATTGTGGATTTTTAGAACATCGGGTACATTTGTATTAAAATAGATGTATACTTTCTTAAGCCAATTGCAGATTTTTCTGGAGTTTGCCCAAGATGAGCTTTTCTCAAGGCATCGCCTGAAGAACAGCAGTCCTGCACAATGTTCTGTGATGAAAGGGTTCTATGAGGATCTATGCTATGCATTAATGGTGGGGCTCAGTATTTGAGAAATATCTAGTTTTCTCTTAGAGATATATTCTGCACAGTAGTGACTTAATGGCTCTGAGAAATTCTGTTGAAGAGCAATCTTTCACTTTATTTAGTCTGGCTTCCCAAATATACTTGATCACAGAACTTTTTCTCAAAGGATTCAAGGTGCTAGGGGACATGGAGTGGTGGGTAGGCAGTATTAGGTTAGTTTAGGGTCTATACTGGTTCAGTTGATGTCCTGTTAGATTATGAGGATGGAAGGCCAACACCAAGTTAACTACCAGCTTTCCGCAGGGTCCTGGGATATAGTCATCACCACCTAGAATGAATGGCCTGAACACCTTTGAACTGTGGTAGGACTATTTCTTCCATTTCAGCTTAGATTTGTGGTCTTCTCTATAATTGGGTGACGGGGTATAGGGAGTTGTAGTATAAAAGAACCAAGAAACAGTGCTTCTTTTTGAGGAATTTAATTTCCACTGGAATGGGAAGATTCACGAAGAAGTTAAACAGTACCACCGTCCAAGTAGGTATGAAATAATGTCAAGCAGCCTGTCTTGTAGGCATTTTGTAGTCTGTCTTGTAGACAGGTGGGGCCCTGCAGGAAGCAGGGGCAGCCTTTATTGTGACTTGACTTACCAAGCTGTGGGGACTGTGATGGCAGGCAGATAAGATAGAGGAGTCCCCCCCGACCCCTGCAGTCCTAAATGCCTCTTCATTTGCCTCGCCTCTGTGTGTACTGTACTATGTGTGAAAGTCTCTTAGACTCCCCCCAAAGTAGATATTTTAGAGTTGGATGAAATGCATGATAAGAACTCCCTCTGGTATTTCCCAAATGTATTTGATCCCAGAACTCCTTTTTCTCAAAGGACCCAAAGTACTGGGGAACATTTGGTTCCTTCTGGAAGGAGAACTCCCTCTGGCTGATCTTCAGGCCCCCACTGCCGGGTTGTCATCCTGGATTTGGGGGTGGCCACCCTCCGTGACTCTTAGGCCTTGAGCTTGGCTATCTGGTTTTGGGGACCTGGTGCCTTGGAAGTGCTGGGCTGAGTTGAATGGAAGTGCATTTGCTGGGTTAGTCTACCTTGGTTAATGCAGGAAAGAGTAGATAGGCTCTGCTGACTCTAGCTGCCCATAGGAAGGATGTGTGTGACATGAGCAGGGCTGAGATACCCCCCATTGAGGTGCTAAGAGGAATCTGAGATGAGGAGTTTAAATTATTCTCCAACTATGTGTCATATTTCATAGACTGTTGACTTAGAGCTTTTTTTTTTTTCTTTTTTTTTTTAACTTTAAAAGTTGGAGGCCAGACACCGTGGCTCACGCCTGTAATCTCCGCACTTTGGGAGGCCGAGGTGGGAGGATCACCTGAGGTCAGGAGTTTGAGACCAGCCTGACCGACATGGTGAAACCCCATCTCTATTAAAAATACAAAATTAGCCGGGCGTGGTGGTGCATGCCTATAATCTCAGCTACTCGGGAGGCTAAGGCAGGAGAATTGCTTAAATCCGGGAGGCGGAGGTTGCAGTGAGCCGAGATTGCACCATTGTACTCCAGCCTGGGCAACAAGAGCAAAACTCTGTCTCAAAAAAAAAAAAAAAAAAAAAAAAATTAGGTTAACCTACCTGATGGATATTGTTGGCAGTTGAGCTCTGTCTAGCCTGGGATATTCAGCCTTTTGCCTCAGTAGCTTTTGATGAGGCCCCAGGCTCTGCTGTGCATTAATGGTAGGGCTTAGCCTCAGTTCAGGACCCAACCCCTGCCTTACCCCTCAGCCCCAAAGAGGAGGCATTCTCTTTTTGCAGATGCTGATTATCAGAAATCGTTCTTCCTTACACTGAAACAAATTTCTTCTGCTCCTTGGTTCTGGTTCTGTCCTCTAGAGTATGTTAAGTATCCTTTGGTTGCCATAACAAAGTACCACTGGTTAGGTGGCTTAAATGACAGATGTACTTTCTCATGATTCTGAAGGCTAGAAGTCCAGGATCAAGGTGATCAGGGTTGATTTCTTCTGAGGCCTCTCTCCTTGGCTTATAAAGTGATGGTTTTCCTGTTTTCACCTGGCCTTCCATCTGTAACTGTCTGTGTCCAAATTTCCTCTTCTTATAAGGACACCAGTCATATTGTATCAGGGCCCACCTATATGACCTGCTTTAACTTGGTCACCTCTTTATAGACCCTGTCTCTAGGTAGTCACATTTCGAGGTACTGGGGGTTAGGACCTTAACATATCAATTTTTTTTTTTTTTTTTTTTTTTTTTGAGGCAGAGTCTCGCTCCGTCGCCCAGGCTGGAGTGCAGTGGCGCGATCTCGGCTCACTGCAAGCTCCGCCTCCCTGGTTCCCGCCATTCTCCTGCCTCAGCCTCCCGAGTAGCTGGGACTACAGGCGCCGCCACCACGCCCGGCTAATTTTTTTGTATTTTTAGTGGAGACGGCGTTTCATTGTGTTAGCCAGGATGGTCTCGATCTCCTGACCTCGTGATCCGCCCGTCTCGGCCTCCCAAAGTGCTGGGATTACAGGCTTGAGCCACCGCGCCCGGCCAACATATCAATTTTTGAGAGACAGAACTCTGGCCATAACACAGAGCCATTAAGACATGATGGCCCTCCAGATTTTTGAAGGTGGTTTTCTTGTCACTTGTTTTTTCCTTGCTGAGAACCCCCAGTTCTTTCCATTCTTCATATGAGATGGTCTTGAAGTCCCTCACCATCTTGGAATCTTCTGGACTTGCCTTAGTTTTGGAGGGACAAAGTAGAATACCTTGGACTACTTGTGATATTATAGATAGAATTCATTCTAATGTCTGCTCAAGCAAACAATTTTGATGTTTTATGAAAAAGATTAAAAGGCTAAAAACTAGACTGTAAAGTTTCAGTAACAGCTTTAAGATATTTATCTTTAATCTTGCCTGAACAGGTCTGACCACTGACACACGTGCATGGGCACTGCCCCCATACCCTACCACATGCATCCAGTGCTAATTCTATGTCTTCTTTTGACTTAAGCATTTACGTTAGAGTTAGGTCTAAGTTTATTCACCACCCTTCCTCCCTTCCTTCATACTTTTTTAGTTTTAGCAAACCTAGTTGAGAGGGTTTTTTCAAAAGAAAAAATGAATGTAGAGATTTTTATTTTTTTAATTTAAATTAAATTTACTTTTTTTGAGATGGGGTCTTGCTCTATTGCCCAGGCCAGAGTACAGTGGTGTGATCACAGCTCACTGCAGCCTCCGCCTCCTGGGCTCAAGCAATTCTTCCACCTTAGCCTCCTGAGTAGCTGGGACTACAGGCAGGTGCCACTGTGCCCGGCTAATTTTGTTTATTTTTTTGTAGAGGTGAGGTCTCACTAGGTTGCCCAGGTTGGTCGTGAACTCTTAGACTCAAGGGATCAGCCTCAGCCTCCCAAAGTGCTGGGATTATAGGCATGAACCACCATGCCTGACTGAGATTTTTATTTTTTAAGTGTAATTGCTGTCTGGAGAGCCTAGAAATAACTCAGTTACTGGAGTATAACTCATTTTAGGTTCATAGTCTCATGCCAACTTGTAGTGTAATTAGATTTAAAATTATTAGGTATCCCCTTCACTTTTGGAAATTATTTACTTTTTATTGCCCTTCTGCACCAAAAATTGTGTCAAAAAAGCTCATATGTTTTGTTCTTTGCATTTTCAGCACTTAGCAGAGTGAAGGTTAAAAAAGTTTGTTGAATGACTAAAGGCATCCTCTTAATCATCTTGTGCTTATTTAATCAGGAGCATCCTATTGTGTCTTTGATAGAAATGGCAGCTTGGGGTTTAGGGGTTATTCTGGCCGCTGTCCCTTTTGCTTTTGAATTGTGGAGTTCCTCACAAAGAGACCCTCAGTGCTGTTCACTCTTCTGCTAAATTGTGGTCTGTAAGTCCTGATTGATAGTTTTGACAGGCTTTCTCTCCTTACCGTAGTGTCTTTAGATGGAGTGTGACGCTCTTGGAGTTCCTTTCTTTGAAGATACTTTGACTATACCGCCCAGGATTTCCAAATTGTAGCCTTTAGATGCCTGGAGCCCTGGCCCCACACAGCTGTTAGGCCCCTCTATTCTGGAGGCCCGACAACATTAAAAATACCAACTATTTATAGCATACTTTTCAGTGTCAGTAAATTAAAGGATGCCCTTGCCAGTGGATGGGGTGAACACTCATCTGCCTGCCACTGTGTGATTGCCTAGAGGCGTTGGCCAGGTGGCAGGAGCTCAGCCCCACCTGAATGCTTCCAGGTCCTCACCTGGCACTCCCACAGGAAACTGAGGCCTGCCAGGATGTCTTAGGGTTTTAGTAGAGTCCATGTCCTTTGTGATGGAGTGGTTGAGGATTACAAACACAGACACACACACACACAAAAGACACCTAGGTATGTGGGCTCTTGAGAGAAGCCCGTTCTGATCTAACTGCCAACTCCCCAGGTGGCTGGGTTGTCAGCCATCTGTGCACAGAAGTTTGCTGCATCACTGGTGAGCTGGGGAGTGTCCTGTGCAATGTCCACTTTATCTTACTAGGAAGGATCCCCTCGTTTCAACAAGGTAACTGAAGAATGTGAATCTAAATTTGGGTAAGATATATTCTCTGTAGGGTGAAGAATTTGAAGAGTATATAAAAGCTCTTATAGCTGGGTGCCTATAGTCCCAGCTACTTGTAAGGTTGATGCGGGAGGATCCCTTGAGCCCCGGAGTTTGAATCCAGCCTGGGCAATAGTGAGACCCCCTCTCTTTAAAAAGAAAAAGAGGCTGGGCGCAGTGGCTCACGCTTGTAATCCCAGCACTTTGGGAGGCCGAGGCGGGCGGATCACGAGGTCAGGAGATTGAGACCATCCTGGCTAACACGGTGAAACCCTGTCTCTACTAAAAATGCAAAAAATTAGCCGGACGAGGTGGCGGGCGCCTGTAGTCCCAGCTACTCGGGAGGCTGAGGCAGGAGAATGGCGTGAACCCGGGAGGCGGAGCTCGCAGTGAGCCGAGATCTCGCCACTGCACTCCAGCCTGGGCGACAGAGCAAGACTCCGTCTCAAAAAAAAAGAAAAAAAAAAGAAAAAAAAAGAAAAAGAGCTTTTAAGAAGGCCAAAAGGACCTAGGGTCTTTATCTTCCCTCAGCTGCCCCTTGGAAAGGATCTCCTGGCCTGCCATTCAGAGTATACGGTGAGGGGAGGCCCCCTCCACAGGGTACTGTTTAGAACAGGCTCAGTCGTTAGAACACTGCTGAGGGCGTTGTGTCCCCTGGCCACCAAGCCAAGTTGGACTTTTGGGGACAGGTTTTGTGGTGGTAGCTTTTGGATTCTTCACTTCTTTGCCTGGACTGAACAGTGAGCAGTGCTAAAGAGGCCTGTTCTGTTAGCTGGAGTTTCCATTGAAGTGCTAACTGCTGGATCCTTTGAACCTCTAGCCTGGGAGGGTATTTATAACTAGCTGTTTGCGTGCTTAGAGGAACTGAAGTCCTGCCTTTCTGTAGTGGTTTAAGAGCCGTGCCCTTGGTGTGGGCTGAAAGGGCAGGCCTGGCGAAGTGTGGGGACTCAAATGCCCAACTCCCCACGACCTTGTTTGCCTTCCCCCTGCCCTGCCAGCCCAGCGGACCTTTTAGGGTTAACTTCTCTGCTTTGGAAGCAGCTGGCCAGTTTACACTCCTCCCTGGGCTGTACAAAAATACTTCCTTTGAAGTGTTAGGAGAAGCGGTGAAGGGTAAAACCTGGTGAAGAATAAAACCTGGAGTGGGGCTTGAATGCACTTCTCTTCCAGGGAGTTTGCTGGGTGACTGAGCCCCACAGCCTTCCTCGTAACCTATAGGGCTGAGTGGTTCTCCTCACATAGTTACAACTTGGAGCCTAGTTGCAGCTGGCGTGCGCGTGTGGGTGCGTGTGTGCGTGTGCACACGTGTATGTATGTGTATCTGCATGTGTGCATGTGTGTGTGTGTTTGTGTGTTTGTGTAAAGTCTCCTCAAAAGGAGTATTTGTCTTGAGAGAGAGAATGCAGCCACCAAGCTTGCCTGGTAGCTGGAATCCCTTTGAAGGCACTTTTCCCTGGGGCAGAGTAGGGGTTATATCCTGGGGTATGTGTGAAGCTACAATGTTTCTACTTGGTCCTAAAGCAGCCAGCCCTGTTCTTGCTCCCTTCTGGGGTAGGAAAGATGCCACTGATCCCATCTCTGATTCAGGTCAAAGCACAGCAGCCTAAAAGAATGCTGGGCTTGAAGTCAGCGGTGCTGACTTCTCTTAACCTTGGGTTTCCCGTCAATAAAGTTGGGCTGGTGGAAATATCGGATTGGGGCACCTTGAGAAAGTGCAAGACACTTCTCTAATGTAAGGCCTGCAGTTGAGCAGAAATGGCATTTAGGATAAAGAGGCCAAAGAGAAGAATGCCAGAGCAGAAATGAGACGGAACAAAGCTTGAATGTCTTCTTAATCCTTGAGTATTTGCAGCCAAGGAAGGGTTGGGGCGAGATGGGAGGAGAGGCAGCTGTTATTTTCTAGAGAAGAATGCCAACCTGTTTCTCCCCACAGAGGGGGCCACACAAGTTCTTTCTGAACCGGAGTTTGTAGTCCCTTCCTTCCTGAAAAATGCCTTCATATGGATTTCTTATATCTTATTATACTACTTCCTATCTCCCTTAGATAAGGAGTGTCCCTTAGATAGATCTAAAATAATACCATAGAGCTAACATTTATTGTTGGCTTTTGCTAGGCATTGGGTTAAGCACCCAACATTAATGATCTCTTTTATTCCTCATAACAGCCCTATGCTGGTAGCTGCTCTTGTCCTCATTGAATAGATGAGGAAAGGGAGGCTGGAAAAAGTGAAACGACTTATCCAAGGTCCTCTTACCTACTGATACAGGTATGGAAATACAGACCTGGTTAGGCTTTTAGTCCCTTTACTTTTTTTTATTTTTGAGATGGAGTCTTGCTTTGTCACCCAGGTTGGAGTGCAGTGGTGCAATCTTGGCTCACTGCATGTCAGCCTTCCGAGTAGCTGGGATTACAGGTGCGTGCCACCATGCCCGGCTAATTTTTGTGTTTTTAGTAGAGGTGGGGTTTCACTGTGTTGGCCAAGCTGGTCTCGAACTCCTGGCCTCAGGTGATTCGCTTGCCTCAGCCTCCCAAAGTGTTGGGCTTACAGGCTTGAGCCACCGCACCTGGCCCCCTTTACTCTTAATAGGTATGTTACAATATGTGATGAGGGATGAAATTTAATTCTGTGCCCCAAACCTTATCAGAATCTGTTTTTAAGGAAAGAGGTGAAACATTGAACTCTGTTCATTCTGGCTGTTTTGACCCATGTTATATTCATCAGTGGACTTTTATTTTATTTTTTGACATGGAGTTTTGCTTTTGTTGCCCAGGCTGGAGTGCAATGGCGCAATTTTGACTCACTGCAACCTCCGCCCCCTACCCCGGATTCAAGTGATTCTCATACCTCAGCCTCCCAAGTAGCTAGGATTACAGGCACCCGCCACCATGCCCAGCTATTTTTTGGGTACAAACGGGGTTTCGCCATGTTGGCCAGGCTGATCTCGAACTCCTGACCTCGGGGGATCCACCCACCTCCGCCTCCCAAAAGTGTTGGGATTACAGGTGTAAGCCACCGTGCCCGGCCTATTTTTTTTGTTTTTGTTTTGAGACAGAGTCTTACTCTGTTGCCTAGGCTGTAGTGCAGTGGCGCAATCTTGGCTCACTGCAACCTCTGCCTCCCGGGTTCAAATGATTCTTGTGCCTCAGCCTCCTGAGTAGCTGGGATTGCAGGTGCCCACCACCACACCCAGCTAATTTTTGTATTTTTAATAGAGACGGGGTATCACCATGTTGGCCGGGCTTGTCTCGAACTCCTGACCTCAAGTGATCCACCTGCCTCGGCCTCCCAAAGTACTGGGATTATAGGCATGAGCCACCGCGCCTGACCAGTGGACTCTTATTGATCAGTTATATTTCAATACACATGAGTGTGTTTTGCCTTGTGGTTACTGAAAAGAAACTTTTCTTACTTCTCATTTTCTGTGTTGCCTTTACAACAGCTATGCTTTTTTCCCTCTGATTAGAAAGGATTGGGAAGATGGCTGCTCTGTAACTGCAGCTTTGTTACGGTTGAAGGTCTTGGTGTCGCGGATTGATGGGTAGCCTGAACCCCTTGGAATCCTTAGCTGTAGGCTTTGGTCTTTCCCCAGACTAGAACCAGACTTGGCACTTACTTCAAGGTGCTTGAGATCCTGTGCTTGACCCTCCTTAGCTCATGGGGGAAACCAAGGCCTGGGAAAGTTTGAGTTTGCCACCAGTCACACACGGGGCTAGACCTAGGGCCAGGCTGGCAGGTTCCCAGCCCACTGGCCACATGCTTCTCCTTTTCACCTGAATTTCAAACAGGAGGGAAGATGAAAGGAGTATAAATGACCAGTCAGAGGAGTAGGAGGGCTCTCATTTGCAAACAGTTTCTTTTGATCTTCACCCCATTGTTTAAAAAACCCCCACCAAACCACAACTGGTAGCATGAGCACATGCTTCCCTCTGGTTCATGGAGGGGCAGTGATTTCTCTTTTAAGTGGGAAGTTCCCCCCACCCCTAGTGGTCTGTTTCACTTAGGGCCCCACACCACCTCTCCCATTCTGCTACTCGGCTGCCAGATGCCGTGCTCCCCTTCACAAATCTTTCAGAGCTTTTTACAGCTTATAGGATGGAGTCTAACGCCGCCTTCCCCTAATATTCTAAAGCCTTTGACATTTTGTGCCCAGTCTGTCTTTACAGTTTGGCATCCAACCACAGAGCCCCTTGCCTCTAGTCAAAGGGCTCCTCCGAACGAGCTTTGGCCTTTATTTGCATCTTTGCCCACATACTGCCCATCTTTCAAGGCTACCGCCTCCAGGAAGCTCTGTTGGACTAATGCAGCAGCCAGTTGCCTCTGCTGCCTCTGAACCTGAAACAATCTGGTCTGGCAACTCATTTGACGCTTAATATTATTTTGTGTTGTTTAATTTGTAGATGTGTCTGTCTCCATAACTAGATTGTAAGCTCACTGAGGTCAACAGCATGCCTTCTGAACTGCTTTGTATTCCCCTCTGAACTGCTTCATATTCCCCCACAGCATTCCATAGGGCCTAGGTTGGATGCTGTGCAAAGTTCTGGGACTGAAATGCTGTCATCTTTCTAACTGTTAATAGGAATGGAAGAAATGAGTTTCCCCAAAAAGGAATAAAATGATTAACTAGAGAGATTTTTAATAGGATCTGTGCTATGTTAGGATTAATATATAGGTTGAGTATCCCTTATCCTAAATGCTCGGGACCAGAAGTGTTTCGGATTTTAGAATATTTGCATATACATAATGAGATGTCTTGGGTATGAGACCCAAGTCTAAACATGAAATTCATTTGTTTCATATACACCTTATTCACATAGCCTGAAGGTAATTTTATACAGTATTTTAAATAATTTTGTGCATGAAACAAAGTTCCTGTTAAGTACTTATGTGTGGAATTTCCACTTGTGGTGTCATGTTGGTGCTCAGAAAGCTTGAGATTTGGAAGCCTTTTGGATTTCGTGTTTTTCGGTTAAGGATGCTTAACCTGTACTTTAAATCGGGTTACTTGAATGAATCGGGAATTTTAGTTTGTTGTAATTTTTTTTTTATTCGTGTAATTTTGCTGGCAAACAGTCTATTGTGAAAATTTCGACCTAGACCCCTTCAAGATGAAAGTAAATAAATGCATGTTATTTAAAATTTGCTGTTGTTGCTATTCAGCACCCTAGATGCCTGTTTACTTTTTTACTTTGTTCTTACAACTTTTTCTCTTTCTTGGATCCCTATTCACACTGTTACAATTGTGTTCTTAAACATACTTCTAATCTTTTTTAGCTATTATGATAATATATTTTGTTTTCTTGACCCTTTCTGTAGTTTGTTAGGTTGATGGCCTCCACTGGAATTTTAGGTTTGACCTCCCAAAGGTGGATCCACCTGTATGGAAAAGATTTGTTTTCCCTCTCCATCCCCTCCCAGTCCCTTCCTCTGCGTTCTGGCCTTGGGTGTATGAAATTCTGGCCTTGAACACACCTAACAGTCCTGGCCATGTCCATTTCCCAGTTAACTCTTTTGTGCCTGATCTACATGTGGCATGTTCTGCCACAACTGTGGGTGGAATCATGCTTGTGCCCCCATATACCCTTTTCTTTCTTAGTATTTTTTCTTTTCTTACTCCTGAGTTAAACATGTAGCAGAAGAGGTGTAAAGACCCAGGGCCAGCATGAATAGTGCTCCGTTTTTAAAATGTGGAAACTGGCTTGGAGAAATTAGGTGACTTATCCAATGCCGTACATCCAGTAAGGAGAAAAACTGGCCTTGTGACATAGCCCAGGGATGTGCTGTGCCCCGTGATGGCTCCATATATTGGTGTTGGGAGTTCAGTGGCTCATCAAGTGCCTGTAGCTCTTAAAGGAAAGGAGTTGATAAAATGAAGCAACCTGGGGCGCTTACTCTAGGGACCATTTCTAATCTGATTTCTGTTAGTGGATTTTTGAGAGTGGGTTATTATATTTCCTCCCGGTCTGGTGTGTTCATGGGTATTTTTCTGGAGAGATGGACTCTACATCCCAAAACTGGTGAGGATTCCCTGATAGAGGTGCCGCTAATGCCCCTCCCCATGCAGGGTTTATACTGGAGAAGCTGTGTCTGTGGCCTGCACCCCTCTGGAAGCTCCAGTGAGTGTCCTGGGGATACATTAGGAAAGTCAGATGTGATCTACCCTCACACCCGCCAGTCTCAAATGGCTTTTTTTCCTTCGTAAAAGTCAGCGAGGAATAAACTAAAAATAGCAGAGGGTTAGAGATTCCTTTTTTTTTTTCAAGCTCTTGTTGTAGGAAATGTTACATGTGGACTCCAATAGATAGAACGAACATGTTTTGTATACACCGTCCCTCCATATACTCACCATCACCCAGAATAGTTGTCAACGCCTGGCCCCGCTTGTTTCACTTATACCCCCATGCCACCCCCATGTTATTTTGAAGCAAAGCCAGCCATATCATTTCCCCCCGCCTGTAAATATTTCTAAAATAACTATAAAAGCTTCTTTTTAAAAAAACATGATCTCTAGGCTAATCCCACAAATGTTAAGCTAGTGATGTCCCCTTCCAAGGGGCAGCCCCGCACTCCCTAAGAGATGGTGTATGTGTTTGGCAGCTCATGCACTGGCAGCCAAGTCTGGAGGCTGGGTCTGGGGTGGAGCCCAAGTCGGGTGGGGGACCGAGCGGGCGAGGCCACGGCTCTGCGCTAGCCGGGCAATCATGATGATCTCGGATCCCGCGTGGGCGCTGTGATGGTATCGGCTTTGCCCCGGGCGGGAACCACAAGATCAAAGGCGCCGCACACCGGGGCTCTTCAAAGCCGGTGGAGCAGCCCGGATTGATGCCCAGAATGAGAGCTCTCTGCTGATGTAATCGTAGCCTGTGAGACAGGTTCTTTTTTTAATTTAAACAAAGACACCCCTTGTTTGTTTAGCGAGGTGAAGCATGTGTTGCAGAGGGCACGCAGCATCTGTAGGGCTCCACTCTGGCCTGGTGGGTCCATGATAGGGCAGGAATGCTGCAAATGACTAGAATTTTCAGGTGGATTCGTAGATTTTCCATAAAAGACAACCTGCTTCTGTTAAGAGTAATTTTTTCTCCCTTTTTTAGTATAGTCAGGCTTGTTCTCAAGTGACTTTCCTGAAATACCAAAAGTGCTTTCCTCTGATGGGGTTGTCAGGCTTTGGAACACACCTGGTTAGCAAGCTAGGAATTCATATCAAAAAGTAGGTAAGCAGCCAGGGCATGGTGGCTCACGCCTGTAATCTCAGTGCTTTGGGAGGCTGAGAGGATTGCTTGAGCTCAGGAGTTCAAACCAGCTGGGGCAACATAGTGAGACCCCATCTCTTAAAAAAATTTAGCTGGGTGTAGTGGTGTGTGCCTGTAGTCCTAGCTACTTGGGAGGCTGAGGTGGGAGGATTGCTTGAGCCTACAAGTTCGAGACTACAGTGAACTATGATTGCATCACTGTACTGCAGCCTGGGCAACAGAGCAAGACCTTGTCTCTAAAAAACATAGTAATAAATAATAATTTTTAAAAAGTAGGCAAGAGGGCTGCCTTTGGTCAGTCTTTCCTTGGGTCTAGAAAGGAAGCTCATCTGTCCCTTCCCTAGAGTATGTGAGAGGCTTGCCCAAGGCTGGTAGTCAGATCCTATCCTGTTGGAAGGAGACAGGGGTCTCCAAGAATATGGCTGAGTGCCAGGATCACCACCACCCCTAGCCTGAATATTCTCCCAGCCTCTGTAAAAATCATAGACATGTGGCTGATTTTTCTGGGTGTTCCCAGTTAAGGTGGTATCCCTGCCTTTAGTAGTTGATCAGTACACAAATCAGTAAAACCCTGTACCATACATACCTCCAAGAGTGAAATCGTGGTCATATTCTGTTCTTGCTTAGTAAATTCTTCTTGCTTAGTAAATCTTGCTGACAGATAGATGAAGAAGCCTGCCAAACTGAGTCAGCTTGTTGGATGCTGAGTTCCTTCCCAAGATGTTCCCTACATCAGAATTCAGGGTCAGTGGGGTCTGAGGCACTCTACTTAAGTCATAGTGACTAAAGTCCACTTCAGCATCTTACAGATGTCCCAACCAAACCCAGCATGTGTAAAACCAGATTTCTCTTCTCTCTACAAACCTGTTTCTGTTGGGTTCTTTTGTTACGCCAGCTAAAAAGCTGGTGTCATTCTAAACTGTTTATCCTCGATGAGGCGTCCCCTTCTCTCGCCCCATTATGCCTCTACCCGTGCACATTGAATTGTCTGTAAGCTACTGGAAGGTTTTTTCCTTCCCTTTTAAACTACAAACCAGGTTTCCCCCATCTTCTATAAAAGCAGCCCCCAATATTGTGAATTTCAAACATGCAGGAAAAGTGAGAGTTTTGCAGTCATCCCCCATATACCCACGATCTATATTCTACCGTTAACACTTCACTGTACTTGCCTTCTCACATTTTTATCTATCTGTGCATGTGATGGTTTTTTTGGGTTTTTGAGACAAGGTTTCACTGTGTTGCCCAGGCTGAAGTTCAGTGGAGCAATCATGAATCACTACAGCCTTAACTTCCTGAACTCAGGTGATTCTCCTACCTCGTGGTGGGTTTTTGATATTGGAAAACCAAGCACATGGGGGCTGAGATGTTTTAATGGATGTGACAGAGTATGTAAGGTTACCTTTTTAATTTGGTTTCTATCACTTTTAGATCCAGGTCTCCCCTTCTCTCCCTATCTACTGCCTCCCCCCTCATCCCTACCCCATTCCCTGGCTGGGAATAGCCCTAGAGAACTGGTTTCTTTATTCAGACACTCAAGGGGGAACCCAGGAAGTTGCGGTGCCTGGAGGACCACCTGGTGCATGGAGTTTGCTGTGGAGACCCTGTTGTGTTTGAATGACTTGCCCTCTCACATTTCCTAAAGCCTACTGCCCGTCCTTCATCTTGTCCCTCTCTTTGCCTTCTAGTGGTATGGCCTTGTGGTTACAGTGAGCATGTGCACATTCTGTTCAGAGACTGTAGCTTTTTGTGCAGTGGAGTGGGGGTGCTACTGTAGAGCATGGAGCAAGCCAGCTGGGTGGAACTCCTGGTGGGTTTTAAACAAATTGGTTTGAAAAAAAAAACTCTAAACAGTATTTTGTTTTTTTGATTGATTGATTTTTTTTTTTTAAGAGATGGGGGGGGTCTCTCTGTGTTACCTAGGCGGACCTTGAACTCCTGGGGTCAAGTGATTCTGCCATCCTCAGTCTCCCCAGTAGCTGGGATTATAGGCACGCCACTGTGGCTGGCTTTTTAATTTTTTAAATTTTTTTTATTTTTTAAAGTCAATAAAATGGGCCAGGCATGGTGGCTCACACCTGTAATCCTTGCACTTTTGGAGGCCGAGGTGGGCAGATCACCTGAGGTCAGGAGTTGGAGACCAGCCTGGCTGGTGAAACCCCGTCTCTACTAAAAATACAAAAATTAGCTGGGCATGGTGGTGCATGCCTGTAGTCCCAGCTACTCAGGAGGCTGAGGCAAGAGAATTGCTTGAACCCGGGAGGCGGAGGTTGCAGTGAGCCGAGAGCGCGCCACTGCACTCCAGCTTGGGCAATGAGCAAAATTCCATCTCAAAAAAAAAAAAAAAAAAAAGTGAATAAAACAAATGGCTGGGCGCAGTGGTTCATACCTGTAATTCCAATACTTTGGGAGGCTGAGGCAGGAGGATCACTTGAGGTCAGGAGTTTGAGACCAGCCTGGTCAACATGGTGAAACCCTGCCTCTACTAAAATACAAAAATTAGCTGGGTGTGGTGGCACATGCCTGTAGTCCCAGCTACTCGGGAGGCTGATGTGGGAGAATCACTTGAACCTGGGAAGCAGAGGTTGCAGTGAGCTGAGATCATTTCACTGCAACAGGATGAGACTTCGTCTCAACAACAACAACAAAAAAGTGAATAAAACAAGTTCCTTTTCTTGAGATTATCAGTGTAAACTTGAGTTTTGGCTGAGTGGGGGCATTCCATCGGACTTGGCAAAGTCAGCTTATCTGAAATGTTAACCCTTTCATAGAAAGGCTTTAGCTCTCACTTGTAAACCTGCTCAAAGCGCGGGGCATGGTGGCTCACACCTGTAATCCCAGCACTTTGGGAGGCCGAGGCGGGCGAATCACGAGGTCAGGAGATTGAGACCATCCTGGCTAACATGGTGAGACCCCGTCTCTACTAAAAAAAAAATAATAATAAAACAAAACAAAACCAAAAAAACCCGCTCAAAGGGTTCAGGAAGCCCAGAAAATTTTGACTTATATATTAAATGAGTATGTTTTGCAAAGTTAAGATGAGCTACAACTTGTTGCACTTAGACTAGCTTTCTATGAACTGTTTTCTTTTGCTTTGCTTTGCTTTGTATCCCCTCCAAAACAAATTAATATGTGATTGTGTGTGTGTTTGTATGTGTGTCTACGTATGTGTGTGTAAAGTCTTTTAGAGTAGAAGCAGCATTCATCATCTTTACTGTTGTAGACCTGTCCGGCTCCTGTTCACAAGGTAGCCTGATTCTTAGAACAGACTAGATTCACAGAATAGATAAGCTCTTTCTCACATGGCAGCGAATTTTAATTCCAGTTGATGGCTTCCCTGCTTACAGGAGCTCAGATAGATTTCTCTTTTACTGTGCGTGTATGTGTGTCAATATGTGTGCATGCATGAGCGTGCATCTTTAGGAGCATGATCTGACTTTGCATTGGGCTCCTGTGGCTTCCAGGATGCCAAGAGCTCTGTGACTTGAGCTACCTGAGTAGTGAATCTGCTGACTGTGCCTTTTGTGCCGGTATTATGCCTATTGTATTTTGCTGTAGCTATAGAAGGCAGCTGCACAGGCTTTAAATAATGAAGCCAAGACCACTGTCTCCAATTTGATTCTGTTTAGAGACCATTTTTTGTACAGTCTAGAGCCAGTGATAATTGCAAGTTGATCTCCCAACCTTCTCTTTTGGTCTGTATTTAATTTTTGCCCAATCTTTTTTAAATTTTATTTTTTAAGAGTTTAAACCCATAGAAAAGTTGAATGAATAGTTAGTGTGTGTGGCAAAATGTTAACAGTTGCTTGATTTGTGTTCTCTGTTACATACACTTAGTTTTGATTTTTTTACCCACTTTTTTACTCACTTTTTAAAACCACCTTTTTAGGCTAGACTATTTGAAAGTTGCCAACATCATGACATTTCACGCCTTAGTACTCCAACGTGCATACATCTGCTAAGACCAAGGACATACTCCTAACTGCTGTGTCATTATCACACCTAAGAACTTGACATATTTAAATTTCTCTGATTGTTCTGGAAATGTCTTTTATAGCTGGCTTTAAAAAATTCAGGACCCATGCAAGGTTCCCATAAGGTATTTAAACTTTTAAAATATTTATACTGAATAGATGCACAGGTCCTATAATGCTAACAGGAGGCAAAATACAAGGAAATATTTCTCTCACAATTCTACTACCACAGTTTCAAACCAGTTTCTTTTTCATCTCTCTATTCTTTAAAAATGAGGCTTTGGACAGATTTTCTTTAGTTCACTTTCCTAACCATCCATGAGATAAAAAAAGAACACTGATCAAGACTGTGGTGCTGTTTCACTGCATAAGCACAAATTGTGGTCTTTGAAAGTTCTTGCTGAGAGATTTGGAGTTTTATTAAGAATACCAGGAAGCCAGTGGCCTTTGAGTAATGTTTGAAACAAGAGGGAAGAAATCAACTATTGCTTTTGTTTGTTCAAAAGCTGACTTTATTGATGATATAACAGTGTCTGTAGGTCTTGGGATTCCTTTTTCCTTACTTTAAACGAGGTTTCTCCACCTCGGCACTGATGCTATTTGGAACTGGATAATTTTTTTTGTTGTGGCTCCTGTCCTGTGCATTGTAGGAATCAAGCCACATCCCAGGCCTCTACCCACAGGATGCCAGTAGCAAAACCTCCTTCCCAGTTATGACAACTAGAAATATCTCCAGACACAGCCAGATGTCCCCTGGTTGGGGGCGGGGGGGGGGGCAAAACTGACTTCATTTGAGAACTATTGTTCTAGAAATTCTTTAGGAGTAACTTGAGATTGACTGTGTTACTGATAAATATCTGCAGAGGGACATTTTCTTTTATAATAAGCTGTATCCCAATTTGAAAATCCAGAAGTGTCTAGATGTCCACTGGCCAAGGGATTGAAATCACTTGGCAGATGACAACTGAGTGTGTGCCTTTTCATGATTTTCACACTTTAGCAGAAGCCTTGTTATCTGATACTGTTGGGACCTGTAGGTGGTTGGGTAATTGAAAAGGTCAGTTAAGTTGAAGCAGGGAATGATTTAAAAAGAATCATCATTTGAAATTAAGTTTTAATTAAAGCTTATAAAAGGACATTCAAGCTCAGGCCTTTGTGAATAGGACCACAGATATGCACTCCTTAGAGTCTTACATTAACCTCAACCTTGACGTATCATTTAAAACATTTCTCTCTGTTTGATAAAAAATAGAAATCAAAAACATTTAAAAAGAAAAAATGAAAATGTACATTTCTGATGGGTTTTTTATTTGTTTTTTCAAAGCAGAGCAAATACTTATAAACACTTGTAAAGCTATCAGGAACTATCTAGAATCTTGCTTTTTTTGGTCTTCAAAAGTTGCACTTAGCTCTCAGGTGTTTTTTTTGTTTTTTGGTTTTTGGTTTTTTTTGTAGTTATTTGCCTTCATTTAGTCTTTCTTTTCGAAGTATATTCAACTTAGTGTTCATATAATAAAATTGTATATTTTGCATTGCTTAATATTAAAATCAGTTACATAACTGTAGGAGGTGAGTCTGCATAAACAGATGTAGAAACACATATAGCTCAGCTGGTGGGAGCAGTGGTGTGTGGAGGTACTAGAGTAGTTTCCCAGCCAGCAGTCTGCAGTGTGTGCAGGCTGAAGTTATAGGTCTGCTAATAGCCCCTGCCGTATTCTGAAGTTCATGGAAAGGCCCCCAGAGGATGGTTCCAATTTGAGAGTCGGAAGATTGGGTTCAAACCCTGGTTCTGTTGCTTTCTCCATGGTTTTGGGACAAGCCCATCAGTAGCCACAAGCCTCAGGTTGCTTATCTGTCAAATGGGAATGATAGTAATGCTTGTCTTGACTATGGAGCAGGTTATCCTGCAGGTTACACACAGGCCACATAACAGGAAATGCCTTTATAAATGTTCCATGGCACACTAGTATGTTATTAATGAGCTGGTTATTGCTGAATCCGAGATGTGCACTTCTGAGAATGTGTTAGCTAGCCTTTGCTCTTTAAGCACAGAGCACTTGAGCCTCACAGTGAGAGATTTAGGTCAGAAGAGGAACGGAGGGGGCCTTGCTCAATGCAAATTTATACCCACTCTTGCAGAAACAGCTTTGGGCTCCTGCCATGCTGAAGGTGGAGGCACATCACATGGCTGGGTCTTTGTCATAGGTTTTGCTTGAGTGGAGATTACTGACTTCTCAGTGATAAACCCAGCGAGCAGGCATGGAGTGAGAATACCAAGGGTTTGGCCAGAGTGTAAGAGGCAGCCAAGGTTCTCATCACAAGTCCTTTACCCATGCTTTGATGTATATACAAAGTGAGTGACATCGTGAAGATTGTGCCACCCTGGAGGAGAAGAAGTAGTCTTTTCAGTGCAACACTTTAGGGTCTTCTGGAAAGTAAGAAATTCTATTTATTTTTGCCAGTATGCCTCTTTTGTCTTCCAGTGATTCGTCAGCAGTTTGACTAAAATTAGAGCTGTCTGCTAGTCTTGTCCCATTGAATGGTTAGATAAATCTTGCACCGATGTTCGTACCTTGAAGGACCCTTTGTTGTGGAACTTCATGTGTTAGAGAAACTGAACCCGTGTCAAATGGAGCAGATCCAATTGCTCTCTGTAACCTTGCTCCCTGGGCCCCAAAGAAAGCTAGAATCTCCCAGTTTTGGCCCAGTAGGTGAAGATGTTACTTTGTGAGTTCTTGTGTAACCTGAAGAAGACTGAAATTGTACGGCAGTTCTCATGAGGGAAACCCTGGGATTATTGGTCCAAGTCTCTCTTGAGTACAGCAGAAATTCTGCTGTTAGACTGGCATTACTGTCTTGACAAAAGGGGAAACAAAGAGGTTACTACTTTGTTAGGGAACCCCATCCATCTATCCACCCATCTGTCCATCTGTCCACACACCCATCTGTCCACCTACCCATCCGTCTGTCCATCTGTGCAACAATGCAAGGTACTGTATAAGGTACTGGGAATATTGCAGTGGAAAAGACAAAAACCCCTGCCCTGTGGAGCCAACATTGTACTTGACAAACCAGGTCCTAGCACATTGTCACCCTAGAATCAGGAGGACTCTTCCTGCCCAGTTCCACTGGGCTAGACATGTAAAGAGAATGTGTGAGTAACAGCTGAACTTTGGTCTTACTCAGCTAAACTTTGGTCAAATGGCAAAATACGGGTGAGGTTCCTATGGACAGAGAAGGCAGACGGCATAATGGGGATATGCTGAGCTCAGTGATGCATTACTGTACACAGCTTGAGAACTCTAGGCATGGGCCAGCTTGGGACAGAGGCCATGGAAGAGACGGGTGTACAGTGTGGCACCTGTAGCTGAGGCTTAGATGATAACCTTCTTCTGCTCTAGCGTGGAGAGGACCCGTTCAGCCACACCTGTGGTCATCACTGAGTGCCTGTTTGTAACCAGGGTTGAAAGGATTGAAGCAGAGGTCTCTGTGATAAGTGGGAGGTGGAAGAGCTGATGGCTTATCTTAGCTGGGGAGGCTGTTCCCTCTCCTGGCCTTGGTTTCCTCACCTGTAAAATAAGGCCGGTATCTCAAAGGTCACCCAGGTTAAAAAAAAAAAATCTTAGCTTCGTTGAATAAGAATGTAACCGGTTTCCTCTTTGATCTTTGATCAGTGATCCACATGAGTGGAGGGAACCTGACTTTTCCTGGTGCCCGCTGCCTTTGGAGTGAATACAAAATGTCCATTTTGCTGATGACAGGCTCCCTATTGGCATGTACAGAATCTCAGGCAGTGTGAGAGTGTAGTAGGCACCTAGCAACATTGGGTCTTTGCGTGTGTGTCCTTGTGATCTATTACCATGCTGCTCTTCATCTTGATCTAAGATACATTGCCAGTCTGCCCTGCATTGACTCAGCTGAGAGGCAAAACCAGGCAGAAAAGTGGGCCTTCTGCAACTAGAACCCCAAAAGCCTGGGCAGAGCTGACCCGTATTGCCTTGAATCCTTGTCTTGGGTTGTTACTGGCCATGGTTGGCTCTCCTTAAGAACCATCAGAGAAGAAGGTCACCAAATGTCTGTCTGCCCATCAGGAGCTCTGCGCTTGATCTCAGCCAAAAGGCTGAGAAGAGATTCATCAGGAGCTCTGTAGCCTTCTTGATACCAGCAGTAAATCTTTAATACGTGTCTTCTCTAAGAGATACTGTCTGTTGTCTCTGATCTTCCCCATGCCCCCTTCCTCTCCCTTCTTCTACCTTAATGAAAGAGCAAAACGGCTAATTATATGGAAACAAAGATTGCCAAGGTTTATATTAGGATGAAGTGTGTGTTCCACCTATGATAGTGGCCAAATCTTCCAAAGTACATCATCTGACATTTTAGAATACAGACTTCCCTTTCATAGCAAACCTGTATTTTAATAGCTTGTGGTTTTAAAAATATCATCTAAACTCATGAACTAACGCATTCTTCTCAATTATATCCCAACTCTACCATCATCTTCCCTTTCTTCTCCTTAACTTCTCTGGAAATTATTGGAATCTGCTTTTAAACACTGGGGGATTGTACATTATAGTTGTTTAAAAATGAATCAATTTAAGTTTGAGCAATATGGTAATTCAAAGCAGTTTTAGGTGTTATTGGGATTTTTTATAAAGAGCATTCCTGAGCCTGAATGAAGCAGTCAGTTTTCCTATGAGCCATGACCCCAGTGCATTAATGTTCAAGTCTCCTGGTGCTCATGATAACGATTAAGGAGTTAATGTTACCTCTGCCATGTTTAAACATTAACCAAAGGGCTTCCTCTGCTATTATCTGTTATCAACAATTACTTGGAACATTTTCTGGCAGTGGAGCTTTGTTTTTCCTCCGAGGAGATGCTAGAACAGGATGAGAATAGACATTAGGCCACATCAAAGGAAGATTCTTGATTATGTCCAAAGAAACTCTGGCCTTGTGGGTATGGAGAGTTTGCCTCCTTAATATTTTGTAAACTCCTCTCACACCCCCACCACACACACACACACACACACACACACACACACACACACCCTGTCCCTCTCCCTCTCCGTCTCCCTCACCCTTACCCTCACCCTCACCTGGGTCTGGGGAAGAGGACTGAGTGATTATTTCACTGTATCATGGTGAGTGGTACTGCTTTTCTTATTTGGGATACTCATTAGAGTTGCTCTGTGGAGATGGAATGATGGTGGGGTGCAGTTAAACACAGCTGAGTGCTTTCTGCTTAAGGACCTGATGTATTAATGCTCTCCAGGTCATTCATATTTGGGGGAAGGAACAAAGTGGGTACTGCTGTACTGCAGATGTGTTCATTTGGTTATTAACAAAAGGCTGGGTGACCCAGAAACTGAAACCCTGAGAACAAAAGTACTTTCCAGCTTCCAAATGGGAAGGTCTTGGAGACTCTTGAGTGGCTCCTCTGGAGTGCTTTCGTTACCACCTAGCTGTTTGGAGCTGTCGTGCCTAATAGCTTCTGAGCCTAGAGGGCCCCATAAAATTTTAGCCTGTTTCTATATAGAGTGCTTTGGAGTGGCCATTTCTCTCTGTCTCTTATTTACTCTCAAATACCCTTTGGAAAAAGAGCTGATGAGGTGCATTGAGACTTGGCATCAAAAGCCATTCATTGATAGCCATCACTCAACTCTCTTGGACTTAAATTTTGTTAAACAACAACAACAAAAAGTCTTAAAGAATTACTCCTGTTTCCCCGAATGTTGAAGTAAGAAAGAAAATAATTACTCCTGTAATGCAAGAAGACATGCTTGTTAAAATCTAAACAGTGAAAAAGTATATCGATTAGGTTGGGCACAGTGGGAGGCTGAGGCAGCACTTTGGGAGGCTGAGGCAGGCAGATCACTCGGGGTCAGGAGTTCAAGACCAGCCTGGCCAACATGGTGAAACCCCATCTCTACTAAAAATACAAATATTAGCTGGGTATGGTGGCGGATGCCTGTAGTCCCAGCTACTCCGGAGGCTGAAGCACAAGAATCGCTTGAACCTGGGAGGTGGAGGCTGCAGAGAGCCGAGATCGTGCCACTGCACTCCAGTCTGGGTGACAGAGCGAGACTCTGTCTCAAAAAAAAAAAAAAAAAAGTGTATTGATTAAAAAGGGGAAACCCTCCCATCCTGTTTTTCCTGTAGATACCACTGGGACCAGCTGGGTTTCCAGTTTTTCTTTTCTGTGCATTTCTCTATACTCTATACTCACACAGGTTTTGCATAAATGGGATTATCCTATACACTTGTTACTTGACTTGCTGGCCCAGGACGTCTCTGAATGTAGGGTATGCTAGATGCACGATAACGCAACCCCATCATGGCTTATAATTTAGGCACTTAGCGTAGGCTGCTGGGTTTCACTTTTCTTCTGGAAACTTCAGGCATTGCCTTGCTTTCTGGATGTGCTATGGTTCTGGATTCTTCCTTTCTTTTTCTCTTAATAGGGCTTGTCTAGGATGGAATTTCAGAATAACTTGATTCTTTCCATTTGAGACACAAGCACACAGACCCCTTAGTGGAAGGTTTTTTGTTTGTTTGTTTGTTTTTTGAGACGGAGTCTCCCAGGCTGGAGTGCAGTGGCTTGATCTCAGCTCACTGCAAGCTCCGCCTCCCGGGTTCACGCCATTCTCCTGCTTCAGCCTCCCGAGTAGCTGGGACTACAGGCGCCTGCCACCTCGCCCAGCTAATTTTTTTATATTTTTAGTAGAGACGGGGTTTCACTGTGTTAGCCGGGATGGTCTTGATCTCCTGACCTCATGATCCGCCCATCTCAGCCTCCCAAAGTGCTGGGATTACAGGCATGAGCCACCGCGCGCGGCCTAGTGGAAGGTTTTTAAGGTTGCCTGTGTACCTGCCCTTTGCCCCTAGAGGTCCCACTGTGAGTGCCCCAGTCACATGATTCACTCCGGCCTTATGGGGGCAGCCCACCCTGACACCCATGTGGTGAAGACTACTCATTGTCAGATTTCCAGTCATTCCTCTCTGCCCTTAGCTCTGTTGTTCTGTGGCTTTGCTTTCTGGGTGCTCTGCCCATGTCCTCAGTTCATTTCTCTCATTCCAGGTTCTTTGCCTGAAATATCCTCACTAGGCTCCACTCCTTGGG